>NC_089843.1:202726782-203047702 GCF_035609145.1 Eleutherodactylus coqui | reverse complement strand
TAAGAAAGAAGATGGTGTGAATTCTCGCTGCCATAGGTCTCAGATTCGATCACTTCTGGCATTTGACAAACATGTGAACACAGCCTGCGGGGCGGTAGGGGAAGAACCATATAGAAATATATTTGTGCACAGACTATGTTATGTTATATAGGTTTCTGAAAACAGATACTTGGTGGGGCTTCACACGAGCTTATTTTTGTGTGTACATAGGTGCGTACATAAGTGTGTGAATGCAGGTCTGTGCATTGCCCTCAATGGAGTCGCGGCTGCTGCCGGCAGCTCTGTTGAAGACAATGGTCTGCCGGCACCCACAAATTGTTTTTCAGGGAAGGGCTTTAAATATAAGCCATTCCCTGAAAACAACTATTTTAGTGTAAAAAAAAAAAAAGGAAAACGTACCTGTCCACTGCTGCTGTGTTTCCGCAGGGACGAAGAACACATCTGCCGAGCTAAGCCCCCGCCCCTCCCTGCACCTTGTCCATAGCCAGCAATTGGAGTGGGTGGGACAGAGCAGAGCTTAGGCCTGCCCCCATCCGACCCCCTTCCATTGCAAACGCCAGACTGGAGGAGAGAGGCAAAGAGCCAGTGAGGATGGAGGAAGGAGGGAACTGCTTAGATGGAAGAAAAATCAGCTGGGCATGAAAACCCGACGGATATACACTCATGTAAATAAGCCCTATAGGATTCTATATGAAGAACTCAATGTGAGTATTCACATTTTTGTTTGCACCTCTGCTGCTGCTCTACAATTTTGCATTTTGGGACTGGTAATACAAGTATCCTCAGGTTCGGATCCATCTGTAGAGTGTGCAGCATGCATATATTTTTCCTGCTCTCCCAAGAGGGATTTTTTGTGGTGCTGCTGTGACATGCTTGGGGATGATGCTTAAGTCATGTTAGGCTTTGCCAGAGGCTGAGTGACATAGCAAACAAGGAAGACTTTGTCAGCTACTCCCAACTTTATCATGTGGTGTCGATGGGTGACAGGGGTTTCCCATTCTCTGTCATCCCATTATATGCTGAGATTGCTACTGATCCTATTATGGAAGGTTTTAAATAGAGATGAGCGAGCATACTCGCTAAGGACAAATACTCGAGCGTGTACCTGCCCGATCGTGAGAAAAGATTCGGGTGTCGGCAGGTGAGAGAGGGGTGGAATGGGGGGGGGGGGTATATCTTCCTCCCCCGCCGCTCCCTCCTGCTCACTCCCACAACACACCGCTCACCCCCGCCGACACGCAAATCTTTTCTCACGAGCAGGCAGGGGTACTCGCTAAGGACAATACTCGCTCCAGTATGCTCACTCATCTCTAGTTATAAACTGTTGGGAATGACTCTGCTACTGGCCATTAGAGAAGGAGTCTACGTGTCAATAGACAGCCCATTACCTGATTGCAGGAGTAGGTACTTTAAACCTGAGCCATATATTTACAATGGTGCTGGTCGCAAGCCCAGTACCATGTTATTTTGATCACACTTTATCACTAACCGGTTAATAAGTAATTTTTATATAGTTTTGACATTTCTTTGAATTACTAGAACATTGG
This sequence comes from Eleutherodactylus coqui, assembly GCF_035609145.1. Taxonomy (NCBI): domain Eukaryota; kingdom Metazoa; phylum Chordata; class Amphibia; order Anura; family Eleutherodactylidae; genus Eleutherodactylus; species Eleutherodactylus coqui. The sequence continues at coordinate 203,046,155 of NC_089843.1, read as the reverse complement.
AGTATTACTGACATCTAAGGAATACCATATCAACCTTTGTATACTACAAGCTACCCTGGTAGGGGGATAAGAAGATGGACCAATGTAATTTGATCACATTATATAGCAAGAACCCTGCGTTATTGTATGTGCTTAGAGTATTGATTATAGGTATGTATACCTCTGATAGTAAATTTATTTTGTGTGTGGTTTCTGCTTCTATTATAATTTTACTCCTGTCCTCAACTAGCTTTTTCTGCATGTAGTTTGCCATTCCCTCTGACATGAGCAAGAGGAAGGTTACAGGGTCGGGTTGGGACCAGGGGTTAATTGGCATTAGAGTATTCTGGAGAAATGCAATCAGAATAGGTTATGGAACCAAAGCAGTTAGCTCCACGTCCTGTGTAGTGGCTCTTGCTTGTAACTGCAAAGGCAGCCCTAATTAAAGTTATTGTCCACTGCACCTGTAATTATGAGCACAGATCACTATACAGGTGCTCCGACCCCTTTGTGTTGCAGTGCCTATTTAGGTGATCAACAGGGATTCTAAGCAGTGAACCCCAGCCAATCAACTGTTGATCACATGTCCTGACGATAGGTCATCATTAGTATTTCCCTGGAAAACCCCAATAGGCCTCCCTCACATGACGCAGGTGTTTTTACGTCCACTCGAGCACGCCGTTAAATCACATGAATGTTTTTTTTTCCACGATGAAAGGCAGAGATAATTAGCGTTTTTTTTAATCAAATGTTCACACAAGCATTTTTGTGCGGCGAGAACACGGCAACATATTCTGTGAAGTGTCAAAGAGAAGTAAGGCTGAATTGCTACTCCAACCCACTGTGGGCTGCTACATATAGGCCACATGTATTACCTTGCTCTCTACAGCCTTATTTTTGCTTTTGGCTGCCTTTCTCTGTCAGGAGGATAGTCTTCAGGCCTGGCTTTTTCATTGCAGTTTTGGCACAGCGCATCGCTCGCAGTAGGAGATAGATGCAACCTTCCCAAGGAGAGCAATAGGGCGAGGAGTAAGAGGGGGAGTAGGAAAGGTTGCCGTTTCCAGGTCACCCCTTTGTTGCTGAGCGTCAGAGTCTCTGCCATTTTACACCCTTTATTAGGGCTTGAGGCGGCACCCTGACAAGTATTTTTCCTTTGGTTGGTTGGTTCCTTGCTCTTGGTGGAGTTACACCCTGCTATTTCACGCACAGACCCCAACATGCAGGAGTGTGTCTCACTCTCGGAAAGACTGCTTGTCACCCTGCGGTAAGTACATCAGGTGGTATATGCTAAAAATTGACTTCTGTTTTGATGTTGGCAACACTATGGTTCCATTCACGGTGAGCAGTTGGGCTATTAGACAAGTCGCATCCAAAAGTGCACGCGGCAAAAATTGTGTGCGTTTTTGCCGTCTTGGTACTGCCAGAAAAGGTGAGGCACACATGGTTTCAGCCATGCTGCCTAATGTGCAATTTTCTGGTTTGGGGGGACAGCCCCTGTGAATGCTCCCTAAGTTTGCTGTGTCACTCTGCTTTTAGGCTTTTTGTTGGGGGCCAAACGTTTTCACCTTTTACTTAATACTGCTTTCATACTATTTAGGTATTGTGTAGGCTAAATAGTTGCCTATGTCTATTTGCTCATTGTATTGTTTGTGTGCCCCATTGTGCACCCAATAGTTTACCTAAACACTAGAGATAAGCGAGCCCACTTGTCCAAGCTTGATGCTCGTTCGAGCATTAGGGTACTCGAAATGCTTGTTACTCGAGACGAACACCACGCGGTACTCGAGTCAATTGCATTTCCTTCCCGCATGCTTAACGCCATTTTCTAGCCAATACACATGCAGGGAAGGCATTACAACCTCCTGCTGTGACGTGCCAGCCCTCTGCCCGCCAACAGCAGTGAGTGACTGAGCCGATCAGGTGACCGCCGAGAACTTAAAATGGCTCACCTCAAACGCATGCTGGCAGATGTTAGGGAAAGTGCTGCTGCTGATATAGGGACAGTGTTAGAGTAGGATCCTGTCATCAAGAACCCCAACAGTCCTTCTTAGGGCTACTCCTCATAGTATGCTTTACTGTTGTGGCTGGCTGGGAGCAGTAGTGCACATCTAGGGCTGTGCAGACCATTTCAGCTATACTGTTCTGTGTGTGCAGTGCATAAAGCAGAGTGTAGTGACACAGCTACTTATATAGGGAAAGTTTTACAGTCCTCCTGATCATCTATACAGGAACCCCAACGGTCCTTCTTAAAGGGGTTGTCCCGCGGCAGCAAGTGGTTCTATACACTTCTGTATGGCCATATTAATGCACTTTGTAATGTACATTGTGCATTAATTATGAGCCATACAGAAGTTATAAGAAGTTTTTCACTTACCTGCTCCGTTGCTAGCGTCCTCGTTTCCATGGAGCCGACTAATTTTCGCCGTCTAATGGCCAAATTAGCCGCGCTTGCGCAGTCCGGGTCTTCTTCTTTGCTGAATGGGGCTCTGTGTAGCTCCGCCCCGTCACGTGCCGATTCCAGCCAATCAGGAGGCTGGAATCGGCAATGGACCGCACAGAAGCCCTGCGGTCCATCGAGGGAGAGGATCCCGGCGGCCATCTTCAGCAGGTAAGTAAGAAGTCACCGGAGAGCGGGGATTCAGGTAAGCACTCTCCAGTGTTCTTTTTTAACCCCTGCATCGGGTTGTCTCGCGCCGAACAGGGGGGGTTGAAAAAAAAAATCCCCGTTTCGGCGCGGGACAACCCCTTTAAGGCTATATCTCACCATGTGCATTATGGTTGTGGCTGGCTGGGAGCAGTAGGTCACCAACATTTGTATTACGCATCTAGGCCTGTTCCCAGCCTTTCAGTTATAGCGTTCTTAGCCTGCAGTGCATTACACCGACGTAATTTACACCAAACTATTTCAGCCCTGCCGCTGTGGAGAGCGTCTCACAATATCCTTTCCTTGGGGGGTTTACATAGCCACATTTACCAGCACTATCCACTGGCTTTAGAGTCTTCTCCCACTCCTTACAGCCTCTGTCATCTACAAGTCTCTGTGAGCGGTAAATTACCCCTAGGTATCAGCGCAAGGCAGCGGGTTAATTTTTTCAAGTCATACCATTGAACCTCCGCTATCTTCAAGTCTCTGTGTAAAGTGAATTAGCCACAGTTCTCAGCGCTGTTCAGTGGGGCCCTGCTCTATTTTTAATCTGCCGATAACTGTCTCAAGAGCTTTTTTTTTGGATGAGGATGATGATGAGACACACTTGTCTGTCAGTGAGGTAGTAGTAAGGGCAGTAAGTGCAAGGGAGAAGCGCACAGAGGATTTGGAGGAAGAGCAGCTGGACGATGAGGTGACTGACCCCACCTGGTTTGCTAAGCCTACTGACGACAGGGCTTCAGAGGGGGAGGCAAGTGCAGCAGCAGGGCAGGTTGGAAGAGGCATTGGAGTGGCAGGGGTAGAGGCAGGGCCAGAGCGAAGAATCCCCGAACTGTTTTCCAAAGCACCCCCTCACAGCAAGCCTCTGTGCAGAGAGCTAGGTGTTCAAAGGTGTGGATGTTTTTATAGTGAGAGCGCGGACGACCGACGAACAGTTGTGTGCAACCTGTGTTGCACCAAGATCAGCCGGGGAGCCAGCACTACGAGCCTGACCGCCACCAGTATGAGCAGGCATATGATGGCCCAGCACCCCACAAGGTGGGATGAAGGACATTCACCACCTCCAGGTCACACCACTGCCTCTTCCCCTGTGCCGCAACCTGCCACACAGATCCAATCTTCCCTCCCAGGACGCAGGCACGAGCACCTCCCGGCCTGCACTCACACCCTCACCTCCACGGTGCTCCACTCCATCCAGCATTGTCTCTCAGTGCAGCGTTCAGCTGTTGCAAACACAAGCATAATGCTCCACCACCCATCTGCATGCACAAGCTTTAAACGTGCACATTGCTAAGTTAATCCGCCTGGAGATGCTGCCGTACAGGCTTGTGGAGGCTTTCAAAAACATGATGGTGGTGGCGGTTGTGCGCTACTCGGTTCCCAGTTACCACTATTTTTCCCGGTGTGCCATCCCCGCCCTACACCAACACGTCTCTCGCAACATAAATCGTGCCCTCAGCAACGTGGTTACTCGGAAGGTCCACTTAACCACGGACACATGGACAAGTACTGGCAGGCAGGGCCACTATATCTCCCTGACGGCACCTTGGGTGAACTTGGTGGAGGCTCGGACCGAGTCAGAGCCTGGGACCGCTCACCTCCTATACACACCCACAATAGCGGGTCCTACCTTGGTGCAGGTATCTGCGGCGTTTTATGCCACCTCCTCCACCACCTCTACCTCTCAATAGGATGTTTAGTGCAGCTGGGGGAATCATCACGGATAAGCGTACCCGCCTGTCAACTGCCAATGCCGACATGCTTACACTCAAAGATGAACAAAGGCTGGATTTCCCCTAGACTTCTCTTCTCCACCAGTGGAAAGCAGCGGAACCTAATGATTCTTTTCGCTGCAACAGGAGAAAAATGCATCCTCTATCACCACAAAAAAGGGGGAATTAACTTTGTCAATTACTCTAGGATATTATTACTCCTCCTACTACTACTCCTCCTAAAACAGCATGTCATCACACTGAACTGCAAATTTTTCTGCAGCCCAAAAGCCTCTGTTTAAAAGTTTTTACAATTTTGGGTTTCACCTGCGCACGCGGTTGAGCAATTCTTCAGGGCTACACTAGTACTCTTGGTACACCAATTTTTCAGGCTCTTGCCTATACTGTTATCTAACTAATTTTTCCGGCCTTCGCCTACACTCTTGGTAACCAATTTTTTCAGGTGTTCGCCTATACTCTTGGTACACAAATGTTTCAGGGGTTCGCCTACACTCTTGCTACAGAAATGTTACAAGGGTCCACCTATACTCTTGCTACTGAAAGGTTTGAGGGGTTCGCCTCTACTCTTGCTACATAAATGTTACAAGGGTCCACCTATACTCTTGCTACTGAAAGGTTTCAGGGGTTCGCCTATACTCTTGCTACATAAGTGTTACTGGCGGTCCACATATACTCTTGCTACAGAAATATTACTGGGGTCCGCCTAAACTCTTGCTACAGAAGTATTATTGGGGTCGACCTATACTCTTGCTACATAAATGTTACTGGGGTCTGCCTATAATCTTGCTACAGAAAGGTTACAGGGGTCCAGCTATACACTTGGTACTGAAACGTTTGAGGGGTTCACCTCTGCTCTTACTACAGAAATGTTACTGGGGTCTGCCTATACACTTGCTACTGAAAGATTTGAGGGGTTCACCTATACTTTTGCTACAGAAATGTTACAGGGGTCCGCCTATACTGTAGGTGCACAAAGGTTTCCCATTGCGGTGTTCAGATGCCTGACACATACGCAGAATGAAGTGTGTGGAGACACATGGATTTCCCATAGCTATTTAACTCATGGCACATTGGTTCATACAAGATGGAGGCAGGGACCGAACCTGACCCAGGGCTCACGTACTTCCCACCCAGAGCATTGCGGGTCCTACCTCAGTCATGGTTTCTTGGCATTATTATGCCACCACCTCCTCCTGCTTGGGGTCTGGGGATCAGCGATGGGCAACATGTATTTTCTCTCGTGTTACCACAGTTATCTGAGACAGGGGTTTGGGCCAAACAAAAGGCGCGTTACTGCATTAATGAGACTTCACAGCTGCACTAGGATCCAAATCCGCTTTATGCCCACTATTACTGAGGGTGTGAGCTGATGCTGAGGTCCTCGGCGGGGTGAAACTGCCTTGTTTGGGCGCTCTGATTTCTTTATGTGTAATACCGTCTTTGAGTTCCATGGGCTCGCCTATGCTGTGGGTGCACAAAGACTTCACATTGTGTTGTTTTAACTGTCTGGCAGAAATACAATGACTGACTATGCTATGGTGAAGATGGCTTTCCCATTGCGGTGTTTTACCTATCTGGCACAAATACACTGAGTGACTAGGGCAGAAGTGTGGGCCTAGGTCCTGGTGAAACTCTGCCAAGTTTGGGAACTCTCTTTTCTTCCTGTTTAATACTGTCCCTGGGTTCCAGGGGCTCACCTATACTGTGGGTGCACAAAGGCTTCCCCATTGCATTGTTCAACTATCTGACACATACAAAGAATGAATTGGGCTGAAATGTGGGCGGAGGTCCTTGTCGGGGTGAAACTCTGCCATGTTTGGGCACTCTGATTTCTTCATGTGTAATACTTTCTCTGGGTTCCAGGGGCTCGCCTTTGCTGTGGGTGCACAAAGACTTCAAATTGCGTTGTTTTACCTGTCTGGCACAAATACACTGACTGACTAGGGCAGAAATGTAGGCCGAGGCCCTTGGCATGGTGAAAGTCTGCCATGTTTGGGCACTCTGATTTCCTCATGTGTAATACTATCTTTGTGCACCCACAGCTTAGACGAGCCCAAGGAACTCAAAGACTTCCCATTGCGGTGTTGAGCTATCTGACACCTACACAGAATGAATTGTGTAGGGACACATGGATTTCCCATTGCTATGTAACTCGTGGCACCTTGGGTCACACAAGGTGGAGGCTGGGACCGAGTCTGACCCTGGGCCCGCTCACGTGCTTCCCACACAGAGTATTATTGCATTGTGGAGATGTGTAGAAGTGTTGGCACCTGAGTCCCCTTTGTGTCCCCTCCACGTTTGCGGCTCCTGACAATTTTGTGACCAAGGTGGCATGGGATTGGAATGATGATTGTACATCAATTCATCATAAATTCTCAACAGCATTGTGAGCTGTCGCCCACATTTTCAAAGAGGGTCATTGCCTAGCCCTGCCAAGCCTGTAAAATGTGTGCCTCAGGTTCCTCTTCATCCAGTGCGCACGTATAAATCGACATGAGGGTGGTACGGCTATGAAGCGGGCATGTGGCATGAGGCCGGCTGAATGCTGCGCAGGGAAAATTTTTGGGTGCGCTGTGGATGCTGGGTCGGGTGGTGGGGGGGGGGGCAGGGTGGACAGCAATGCCAGCATGTAACCCAGGAGAAGAGGCAGCGGTAACACCCGCAGGCGGTGATTGTCATTGATTGCAGGTAGTGTTGTGCTTAGCTAAGATTTTGCAGCGCGTGTGCCTTGCTAATGAGGGTTTGTCTGAAGTAAATTGTTAGGGGGGTGACCGCCAGGCTCTTGCCCCCATTGTGGCTTAATAGTGGGAGCTGGGAGCCTCAGATGCAGCCATGCATGCCGCCTCTGCCCTTCCCTATCTATTTCTGTGGTGTCTCCATGACTTTCTGATGTTTTCTGGTGTTTCACAAGTCATCACCTATGCGGAGCATCGGTCCCATACAAAAATGCTTGAGTTCTCCATGGACTTCACTGGGGTTCGTTACTCGAAACGAGCTCTCGAGCATTACGAAAAGTTTGATTCGAGCAACGAGCACCCGAGCATTTTGGTGCTCGCTCATCTCTACTAAATACCTAATGTTAGCAATCTAGTTTATGGAGCAGCTTTTAGGCCAAAGCAAGTTTTTAGTTTGAGCCTTCCCAGATAGTGTGAACACCATCAGTGTTGTGTGTTTGTGGCAATGCAGAATGTGTTTACAGGGTTGACTGGTGTTAATGATAATTGCAAATGCTGAATAACTAAAATCAGAATATGGGTGTGTTTGTAGTGTTTTTTGTACCCTTTTCCATCTTCTCTCAGTTTCCTGACCACAGTCAATTTATATGCCTCGTTACATTTTGAATTCCAGCTTGGCATCTCAACGGTATCCAGAATAGTCCCCAGAGACCTGCAACATTATTTGGCAGCGCCTGGTGCCTCAAGCTATGGCTCCTTCTTTGTGGCAAAAATGGCTAGACATTGCTGCGGGCTTTTGGGAGTCTACGCAGTTTTCCAACTGCATTGGGGTGCTGGACAGAAATCACATTCGTTTTAGAAAGCCACTGCACTCAAGGTCCTGATATTTCAACTTTGGGCAATTTTTTTCTGTGGTCCTTTTGGCTGTGGCTGACAGCAACTATTGTTTCAACCTGGTTGATATTGGGGCCTATGGAAGCGCTGCGGATACTATTTTAACTGCTTCTAGAATGAGTTGGTGCCTTTAGGTCAGCCAACATACCCTGTCAGAACCAAAAATTCATTCTGGCTTGACCAGTCAAACTGTCCCATTTGTATTTGTGGCGGATTTCGGCTTTTGCCTGTCGACTCATGTCATGCGTTCCTTTTGCTCGCAGAAACATGGATACCAGGAGGTGGGTTTGAGATTACTGTCTCACATATGCCCGATGTTATGTTGAATGTACATTTGGAATTCTCGTTAACAGGTGATGGGTTTTCACCAGTGCTATTCAACTGGTTCCAGACGTGTGTGTGGTAATTAGAGCCTGTGTAGTTCTGTATAACTCTTGCTGGCACAACAATGCTGCATGGATTGCAGCCAAGGCTCAACCAAGTTGTGGATGAGTCTAGATTGTATGTTAGGCAATCCCAATCTGCTCTGTGAATGCAGGATGTTTTTGTCAATCTGTTTTTTGTTGTTTTTTTTTTTCGCCTTAGCCCTCATAGACACATTACCTGGCAGTTAGACCATGTGCAGGGAAGCAGATGAGCTGGTCTCTCCAGAGGATAGTTTTTTTCTTCTTTTTAAGCCAGCTGTGCCTTTAATTTACAGGGACATATTGGCACTTGTTCAAGTTAGGGACTTGCAAAAGTATGAGGCTGCTTCGACTGGGTTGTGAGCTTACACTAAATTGGCAGCCAAGGAGTGCCTTCACTTTGTAGCTTAATGAAAACAAAGATCTGGTACCGTGTTAGCCAGTAGAGCAAAATGTGATTGTTCTCAGCAAGAGAAACCACGTAATCTTGTAGATATGATACCTTTTAATAGCTAACAAAAATACATGATATAATATAGTGAGCTTGCGAACCAACGTAGGGTTCTTCTTCAGGCTTATGGATTGGATCTGAAGAGGCATGGATATTTATACACACTTATAACATACATACTTATGACAAGGCACAGATATGGATGTGATTGGTTCGCACATAAAAGGAATTCTGCAACAGCAAACAAACTTTTTTTGTCTAGGCACTGATAGCGGAGTGAAAGTTTTATGGTCCCTAAATTACTGTTGGAGGGGGGAGGGGAGGTCGGGCAGGCTAGAAATGCTATAAGAGGCACACAAACATTTTTAGCTAAACACTGATAAGGGAGTGAAAGTTTATGGTCCCTGAATTACTGTTGATGGGGGTCTTATCTGTATAATAAATGTCTCACACTTCCCATTCACGCATAAATCCTGGGGAATAATTTAACCCAGTATTCAGCGTGTCAAAGGTTGTTATCAATTTATATTCCCAAATTCTTCTGTGGTTTTGTGACTTGAAACCACCCTTCAATATCAAAACTCTCATATCTCCTATGTTATGTCCATGGTTAGAGAAGTGCTCGGCCACAGGTAATTCTCTTTTTCTGTGTTTAATCGTGTGGCGATGAGATCTCATCCTTGCTTTCAGTTTCTGTCCTGTTTCTCCAACATAAAGACCCCCAACAGGACATTTACTGCACATGATCAGGTACACAACATTGGACGAGGAACATGTGAATGTCCCTGGGATCTTATAGTCCTGCTGTGTGTTGGGGATCCGTATCCTGTCCGCAGTCAGTACATGTGAGCAGGTCTTGCAGCTCCTTACATTACAGGGATAAGTTCTGTTGTGGAATTCAATGTTCCGTCAATATGCTGTGAGGCTCCAAATCAGAGGTGGTTATGGCGGCCGCCGTGAGAAAGCAATGAAACACAGAGATCAGGCCTGTGTCTAGAAGCAATCTGTGTTTATTCTGTACATTGTCATTTCTTATACAAAAAATAGAAGGAGTATCAGTAGGCGTATCAGTAGGCGTATCAGTGCGCGTATCAGTGCAAAGGCTAGTGTTACAAAGTTCAATCTGTTATACTGAGGTCAAAGTACTAAGGTGGTGAATAATTGCGTTTTCTCAATAAACATGGCTTCTTTTGTTGGAATGTAGACTGACTGTCTAGTACCTTGATTCTTTATCACAATCTAACTTTTAATCACATGCCCTAGACAGCAGTTAATGATCGAAGCATTCCATTATCCTTTGATCATTGTAACGAGATTAACAAGATCTTGGAGACATGATGGACATTTAAGATTACACCTCTACTTAATGTAATTAAGTACTAACCTAAATGTACAAGCATTTATCAGAGCTTTTCATAGGACACAGAATAGAGTGTACAATTTAGGCCTAAAGCCTCCGGAAACGTGTATCAAAGATACATACATATATAAATTAATATGTTCATAACCCTCACAATCCCCCATTTGAAACAGTCCATCTTGAAAAGAGCCTTTGTTGTGGTACTATCAAGGGTGCTAAGCCACCCCTGCCGGTCTTTCTATCCTCTTCGCCGGATCCCCACTGTTGGTGCTCTTTTACTCTTTTGACTGTTTTAACGATATCATAGAGGGAGCGATTCCAGATAATTTGCTTGTCTCCGTATCCCACAGAATGTCCATAAGTTGCAAACACTCAAAAGAATGAACAAAAGAAACAGTATTAGTAATGGGTGAAACATAAAATCCATCATCTTTCCTGCTGTAGGTGACCATCCAGTAAAAATATCATACCAGTTATATTCGGTGTCTATCTGGATTTTATTACCTATGCTGACCAACTTATCTCCTACCCATATAGTTTGTTTTTCTAATTCCATAAGGGAGAGGTTAGTAACATCCAAATGCTTTTGAAGGTGTTCAGTGTCTTTCATTAGTCTTACGATTCTACCCAAGGATATAGTCAGATTTGACATAGGGATAGCATCTGGGTGCCAGTAGTACTTTATTGCAGCTTCAGCATCTGGCAAAAAGGTGTAAGTTTCTGTAAACCAATGTATCACCGATATGTTCTGTAAACATCCAGAAAATGGAGTGGTGAGATTATACATACTGGTGGTTTTAGTTTGGTTGGTAACAAAGCATATATATTGGGGGGCCAACTTCTATCAGCATATGGAAAGACGCAGGTAGCACCGTCCAATCACATATGCTGACTGAAGGCTGCAGGAAACATGGCTCATATGCGGCTGTACTCCGTCCGCATACTAGGCCATCCAGTGTTTCTTCACAGTTCTCTATGCCATGGGTTTTATTTTCACTATCAATCATAGTACCTGTGAACTTGGGCAACCAATATTGGAAAGCATATAGAGGCGGTCCGAACACCACAGGTAGTACTACAAACTTACACATCAGGCTTGTGTCCTTTACATCATAAAAAGTCATTTCTCCAGTGCAATATTCATCAGAGCATTCTACACTATCAGCCCGGGGCCGTATCCAGGATGCTACTGGAATTACATTCTTGAAAATATTTCTCCACAATTTTTCATTCTTTGTCATCAAATCTGACTGTGCTTTATCCTTCTCGTGAATCATATATACATATTGCAGGCTACATTGTGTATAGTTTATGAATTTACTCATATTTACAAACAAATCATTTTGAACCCCAAAACTCAGATTAAAAAGCGTTAATACATCCTTATTATATCCTAATGCAAGATGTTGGGGGAGGAATATGGAGGGCATCCATTGTGCCTGAATATTGACCAGATTAGACACATCTCTTCCTTCCCCTGCCATCTTATTTTTCATTACTTCTAAATCTACTGAATTTAAGCCCCCTGTGCCTGCTCCTATTCCTCCAAGAAGAGTATCGTACCATTCTCTCTTCATTCTAGAGCATGATTTCATTACAGGGAAAGATATATTAAACTGCACTACGGTCCTCTGTTGTTTGGTTGAGACATTTTTACATGTATGGGGGAGCCTAACTAAATTGTCAGTGTGTACCACAGGGGTTGTTTCCAGGACGGTCAAAAGGTTTAACCACATTAGAGAGTTGGCTATAGGAGTACCATTAATGCACAGGAGAGTATATGTATCTTTTAAAGATATTGTCTGGTTTGTGCCTCCTCTTCCAACTTGGTCACCCTTACACATTAACGTTTTTGAAAGATGCTCATATGTGAACTGCTTATCTATATGAGCCACACATCCTTGGGTTAGTTTATAGCATGAGATATTTACTCTACTGATAATGTTTATCCAAGGATGCTCTCCTTCCTGTATGACATATGAACGACCTTTAAATTTATTGGAGGGGACATATAAGCCACTGGTCTTTCCTAGTGTAAAATTGGCTATTATGCACCTATGATTGCCTTCACATATGAACTCGTCTTGCTGTCTGGCTTTACTTTTATTTGCCCAACCCCAGTAGCTTCTAACAACACCTCCTTCCTTAGTTTGTGCCAATTTCAACTTTCCCGCTGGCGTCAGGGTCCAGGCCCTGGCGATAAGCAGGAGAATTCCAAGCACCAGGAATAGTCTCATTTCTCTCATATTGTGGTTTCTTAACCTTTTTGCAATGTGAGGCATGTACCCAATTGGTTTTACCCTCTAGTTTGACGGCAGTACTGGTTGTGAGCAGCACTTGATACGGGCCGTCAAACCTTGGTTCCAATGTCCTCCTCACGTGTCTCTTTGTCACTACCCAATCTCCGGGCTGCAGATCATGCGTTCCTTCAAGAGAATTTGGATCTGGAATTGAAGAAAACACTTGATTGTGTGTTGCCTTTAGGCGTGCATTTAAGGACATAACATAGTCAGTTAGAGTACCATACTGGGCCTGCAGTACCTGTGGAAAGTACAGACCCAACCTGGGTGCGCACCCAAACAAGATTTCATATGGTGATAATCCTGTTTTTCTGTTAGGCACATATCTGACTGAGAAAAGGGCCAATGGGTGGCACTTAGTCCATGGTTTGCCTGTTTCTTTCATTGCTTTCTGTATTTTTAGTTTTAGGGTACCATTCATCCTTTCTACCTTCCCACTACTTTGTGGATGATAAGGGGTGTGAAATGCTTGGGAAATACCCAGGGCAGACATGATGTGTTGCATTATTTCACCTGTGAAATGTGTACCCCCTGTCTGACTCGATTACCTCTGGTACCCCATACCTGCAGACTACCTCATTCATGAGCTTCTTTGCTGTTGCCTGAGCAGTTGCCTTGGTGATGGTGTAGGCCTCAACCCAACCTGAGAAGATATCAACAACAACAAGCACATATTCATATTTCCCCACACGTGGGAGCTGAATATAGTCAATTTGCAATCTCTGAAATGGGTAGAGTGGCCTAGGCAAGTGTTTTTGCGGGACCTTTACTTTCTGTCCTGGGTTGCTCACGGCACAGATCATACAAGATTGGACAAATGATGCAGCAGTTACAGAGAACCCAGGGGCCACCCATTCTCTCTCAAGCGTCAGTAGCATAGCTGCCTTCGATAGGTGAGTCTTTCCATGGATCAGCTGGGCCATCATGGGGTACAGGGATCGTGGTAGGCAAGTTCTTCTGACTGTTTGCCATACGCCACCCTGTTCTACTGCTCCCATATTAGTCCATTTATCTTTTTCTTCTTTTCTGGCTTGTGACTGTAATGTCTTTAGTACATCAATGTCCATATTTTTATCAAAGTCCAAATCATAGTCTCTGACTTGTGCAGTCAGTATCTTCTTTTCTTCTTTCTTCCATGGTTTGAGGGCCGCTGCCTTTGCTGTGAAGTCTGCGAGGGCGTTGCCTTTTGCTTCTGCAGTGTCGGCTTTAGTATGAGCTTTCACCTTTAGGATTGCTACTTTATCCGGTAGGAGTAGGGCTTTCATAAGGTTCTGTACTGCTGCACCATTCTTAATGGGTTGTCCTACAGAAGTTAAAAATTGTCTGGCCTTCCATATTGGGCCGTAATCATGAGCTATGCCAAATGCATACCTGGAATCAGTGTAAACGTTTGCTGTTTTACCTTCTGCCACTCTACACGCCTCGGTGAGGGCCTTCAATTCCGCTTCTTGTGCTGAGACATGCGGAGGCAGAGCTTCTGCTTTTAGGACATCATGTTGTGTGACTACTGCATACCCGGTATGGAATCGGCCATCCTCACCTTGGTACCGTGAACCATCTACAAAAAGCTCAAAATGTGCATTGTCAATAGGCGTTTCAGTAACTGATTCAAAACCTGCAGTTTCTTGCTGCATCAATTCTAGACAATCATGTTGGTGTTTTGAATCAAATAAATCAGAATCATGCTGTACAGAATTTAAAAATAACTGATCTGCAGTACCAAAATCCCCCCCCCCCATTTGAATCGGGATACTCGATTGGAAGAAGAGTAGCCGGGTTCAAGGTAGTGCACCGTTGGAAGGAGATGTTAGGAGGCATGAGCCAGGCACATTGTAACCTTATTTGACGAGCTAGAGACAGGTGTTTAGGTTGTACTTGAGTGAGTATACTCTGGATGTCATGGGGGGTGAGAACCACTAGGGGGTAGTCCAGGACCAACTCAGAAGATTTGTCAACCATTGCTTGTACTGCTGCTACCGCACAGACACAGGAGGGGGCTCCTCGGGCCACCAGATCCAATCTCATGGAGTAATACCCAAGTGGCCGTGGACGTCCTCCATGTTTTTGTGTCAACACTGCCGTCGCATGACCAGAAAGTTCAGTGCAGAAGAGAGTGAAAGGTAGAGTGTAATTTGGAATTCCCAGTGCTGGAGAACTGAGAATAGAGAGTTTTAGTGTATGGAAATTGTCAGTTGCTTCAGGAGTGAGAGAGAAAGGAACACTTGGAAGACAATCATAGAGTGGTTGCATCAGGGATGAGGCAGAACGGATCCAAGGACGGCAGTATGAGACAAGCCCCAAAAAGGTGCTGAGTTTGGCAGCAGAAGAAGGTACAGAAATGGCTTGAACTGCAGCTTTTCGTTCTTCTGTGAGATGTTTGGTTCCTTGAGCTAGGCAATGGCCTAGAAACACAACCTTTTGTTTACAAAGCTGTAATTTTTCCTTTGAAGCCTTGCAGCCATTTTCTGCTAAAAATTTTAGAAGAGAAATGGATGCAGATTGACATGTTTTCAGATCCTCAGCACAAAGCAGAAGGTCATCAACATATTGCAACAGCACAGTTCCATCAGGCGGAGTCCAGGCCTGCAAAACAGACTGGAGTGCCTGGGTGTACATGTTTGGAGAATTCTGCGCACCTTGTGGCAGGACGGTCCAAGCGTATTGTTTACCCTTGAAGGTAAAAGCAAAAAGGTACTGGCAATCCGGATGGATCGGTACACTGAAAAACGCATTTGCAAGATCTATCACTGTAAAAAATGTTGCAGTGGGCGGGACTTGTGCTAAAAGCGTATGTGGATTTGGCACTACTGGGGTGTCGAGTACAGTTACTTTATTAATTTCCCGAAGATCATGTACCATGCGATAAACATCTGGTTGTCCCTTTTGTGTTTTCTTTTTAACTGGGAAGAGGGGAGTATTGGCTGGTGATGTTATTTCCCGTAGTGCCCCCATTTGAATTAAGTCTGTAATTTGTGGGCCTATAGAATCCTCTTGGGCCCTACCCAATGGATATTGTTTTACTTGGGGGGCTACGCATCCTGGTTTTAGTGTGACTACCATGGGTGTCACATTCATATGACCAATATCTGTTTTGGACTTGGCCCAGAGTTCCTGTGGAACTTCCTGTAATATTATTTCCTCTTCTGTAGTTAAGAGGAAAATTGGCTGTGGATCATCTAGAGAAGCCACCATCTGGCAAAATTGTTCTGCGTTTGTTTTTGCAAAATCAATCTGCACTGTTCCTTCTTCAGTAAACTGAATGGAAGCTGACAGGGCAGAGAGTATGTCTGTGCCCATAACTGACAGTGGAATATCATCACTCACCAATAGTTTTGTTAACACTGTCTGGTCTCTGAATTTTATGGGGAGAGGGTCTGTTTCCTGAAGTTTCTTAGGAACTCCTTCAAGACCTACAACAGTTTGAGCTGTATTTTGCCGGTATGCTGGAGGAATTAGGTGGCTTTGGATGACTGAGGTTGCTGCCCCTGTATCAACAAGGAAAGGAATTTCCTTATTGAGTACTTCCCCTTTAAGAAAATTGGCCACACCCTCTTTTACATTGCTCATGGGGAAGAAGGGCAGAGGGTCGCCGACTATTCAATCTTGGTTTTCTATTTCTCCCTTGGCGACTCGTGCTTTTGTGGGTTGTTCACTACCCCTCTGCTGGAGGAATTTTCTACACTCCCGTTTAAAGTGCCCAGGCTTACCACAGAAATGGCACTTAAGGTTATGTTTGGGATGGGTGCCCCGTTTTATTTTATTCTCTCCTGTGCTGTATTGTGCTATCATAACAGAGCTATGTCCTTTTTTGATTTTTAAATTTAGTTCAATGCCCTTGGCTGCTTGCACCAGGCCTGCTGCTTCATATTGTCTCCACTCAGGCTTGTTATCCATGAGTTTAGACCTCAAGGGTTCTCGCAACCCCTCTACAAAGGCCATGCTGAGTACATGGTCACCCAATTCTTGTATGTCCCTATACCCCAGATCTGACCAACGTTGTTGAAGGCGGGCATAACATTGCTCTACACTTTCATCCTTCTCTTGTGTGACATTAGAAAGAGACAGGGAGGATTCTTTTAATTTTTCTTTTGCCCAACGTTCTAGACCAATTAAAAATATCTTACCACTTTTTAATTCTCTATGTTTAATTTTATCCCAATCTGTGCCACAATAGTCTTTCACATAATTTAAAATTATAGTTCCCACTGCCTCCCCTGTTTTTAACATAATCAAAGGACCCAGATCAGCTGATGTTGCAGAGTATGTGTCTTGTATTTGTGCTATCTGTCTAAAGAAAGGCATAGGTCTGGTCATGGGGTCTGGTAATTGCTGTATAAGTGACATATGCTCTTGAGGTGTCCATGGTCTATATTTAACTTTTTGTGAGGTCATATCATATTGGCTCCTTCTGCCTTCCCCCTGTGTTACATCAGCTCCTATACCACTCTCCGCTCCCTGCATCTCCTCCTTGTCCTCTTCTCCATGCTTCCACTCACTAGCCTTGGATCTAGTGAGCATAGGCATAACCGGTTTGTGCAGAGGAGCTCCGCAAGCAGGGCAGCTCTCTCTCCAATCCGGGTTTTGTTGTCCACAATGCCAGCAGGTCCATCCCTCCTGTCCAGTGTTTGACCTTGGAGTGGATGGCTTGGCATAGGGTGGGGGAGACTGTTGGAATTGAGATGAAGGAGGGGGTGGAGGTGGAAGAGGGAACTGACCTGGCAATGGGGGAGCATAATATATCTGTCCTTTGAATTCTTTTCTCTGATATCCTGCATCTTCTATATCTCTACTTGCCTTTTTCCAACTATTCAACATTTCCTGTAATCCATTATCTTTTGCCCACCCAGCATGACTGTCTGAATACCTTTCCCACTGCTGGAGATCTAATACTCCTGTCCCTTTATATCCTATGTGCTTAAACAATTTATCACATCCTCTACCAACTGCAGCTCTGCCTTCTCTTTCTCGTACAATTTCTTTAGCTGTCTTCCATACCTTATCCTCTTTACCAGCAGTATTGCCCATGGCTGGCGGTTTATGTACACCAAGAGGCTTATTATTTTATCCTTTCATACACATAAAAGAATCCCCTGACCGTTGAAATATACAAACGGAACTGCAGGGGGCCCTGTCCAGAATCGTGGCCTTGTTAGGGACTCCTTTCAGCGTCACTGATCAGGTTCCTGTTAACACGGGACACAGAGATTTATATTTGCACCCCGGAGGTCAGGTTCCGTCGATCAGGTCAACTCATCAATCACTCACTCGTGCATAAACAGGCACACATAAAGACAAAAACATTTGAATGTCAGTTACTACTTTTTTTTAAGTGTCAGTACTTCCTCACTTGTCTGTAAGTGTCGGTACCTCCCAACCCTGCTTATTTTTCCCCCGTCTCAACTACTTCTCTTATACCTATAAGAGGCTCCCATCAGGGATTTTATCCCCTGAAAATTTTAGGCTTCCCTGGTACAATTTATACCATGCCTTCCAGAGATCGGCAAGAGGGTTTCATATTCTGTACACTGACCATGCAAAGTAACAAATAAAGACAATAACAGTTAAAGAACACCTGCACAGCATATTCAGCCCACCATATGAATTCTTAAAAAAAAAACTTGAAGATTTATAAGAGGCATGCGCTTCTTACCCCTCGGACAGGAAAGGAGCAGCCAAGAAGCACGGATAGATTGTGGCAAGATAAAGCCTTACCTTACTGCGCAGTTTTTGTAAATCCGTGGTTCCGAGTGGCTCCTTATCCCATCTGGGTCCGGGGGGGTTTGAGGTGCAGGTGGTCCTCTTGTTCCTTCAAGCCCCACGTTCTGGGCACCAATTACTGTTGTGGAATTCAATGTTCCGTCAATATGCTGTGAGACTCCAAATCAGAGGTGGTTATGGCGGCCGCCGTGAGAAAGCAATGAAACACAGAGATCAGGCCTGTGTCTAGAAGCAATCTGTGTTTATTCTGTACATTGTCATTTCTTATACAAAAAATAGAAGGAGTATCAGTAGGCGTATCAGTGCGCGTATCAGTGCAAAGGCTAGTGTTACAAAGTCCAATCTGTTATACTGAGGTCAAAGTACTAAGGTGGTGAATAATTGCGTTTTCTCAATAAACATGGCTTCTTTTGTTGGAATGTAGACTGACTGTCTAGTACCTTGATTCTTTATCACAATCTACATTTAATCACATGCCCTAGACAGCAGTTAATGATCGAAGCATTCCATTATCCTTTGATCATTGTAACGAGATTAACAAGATCTTGGAGACATGATGGACATTTAAGATTACACCTCTACTTAATGTAATTAAGTACTAACCTAAATGTACAAGCATTTATCAGAGCTTTTCATAGGACACAGAATAGAGTGTACAATTTAGGCCTAAAGCCTCCGGAAACGTGTATCAAAGATACATACATATATAAATTAATATGTTCATAACCCTCACAGTTCCTTTTTGTGTGTCAGAGGGTAATGCACTCCTGATTATAAGACCCCCATCAACAGTAATTCAGGGACCATAAACTTTCACTCCCTTATCAGTGTTTAGCTAAAAATGTTTGTGTACCTCTTATAGCATTTCTAGCCTGCCCGACCCCCCCCCCCCACAACAGTAATTTAGGGACCATAAAACTTTCACTTCGCTATCAGTGCCTAGACAAAAAAAGTTTGTTTGCTGTTGCAGAATTCCTTTTAAGTGCGAACCAATCACATCCATATCTGTGCCTTGTCATAAGTATGTATGTTATAAGTGTGTATAAATACCCATGCCTCTTCAGATCCAATCCATAAGCCTGAAGAAAAACCCTGCGTTGGTTCGCAAGCTCGCTATTATTACATCATGTATTTTTGTTAGCCATTAAAAGGTATCATATCTACAAGATTACGTGGTTTCTCTTGCTGAGAACAATAACATTTCACTTTGTAGCTTACACACACTTGAAGCCTTAGGTCTTGACAGTGGCAAAATTATTAACCAAGACCTTGTATTTGTCTCCTCCCTTAGTCTGGTTTCCAAATGCTGCAATAAGCAATATATGAAACAATTTAGAAAACGTTTTGTTCAGGTCCTGTAGGCCTACATTGTCTCTAAATTGTGATCTTCTGCTATCCATTAGTTTGTTTTCTGTATGTTTTGGAAGCAAAACAAACAAATTAACTATCCAGGAGCAGCTGCCAGGGCAAGTCCTTGCATGGTGTTGCTTGCTTTTGGGTTCTCTTTGTTAGCCTTTGCAACTTTGTTCAATTCCAAAAGGGCATCACAATAGCCAAAACATAGCCCTCACCAAAAGCATTTGGAGACATTTGTTTTTGTTGCCAAGTTCTAACAAAAGACACTGAAAAGCATTTAAATGTAACTTTACAGACTTTTTGTTCCCATTACCCTTGCAAACAAACTGCCGCATGTGAATGGAGTCTTGACTTTGTTGTTTTAAAGCAAAGGCAATAGGACCGGGTTATAGCTATCCATGTGGCCAACTGGATCCCCAGGAGGTCGGCCTGTGCAAGCATCATATCCCCTGAGTGTCCCCAGTGTTTGGTCAAAACCGAAGAGAAGCTGATTCGGACACCAGTAGGTCGGTCTGGGCAAGAGTCAAGTCCTCTTGAGTGCCCTTGAGTCTCTCCCAGTGTTTTCTCAAAAACAGGTAATAGCCGTGAATGTGGCCAATGGGAACCCCCAGCAGGTAGGCTTGGGAATGAGCAAAGTGCCCCTGAGTGTCTACCAGTGTCTGGTCAAAACTGGGCATTAGCCATCAATGTGGTCGATGGGGGCCCCAGGAGGTCCACCTGGGCGAGAGCCTATTTCCCCACGAGTACCCCTGATTGTCTCCCAGTGTTTGGTCAAAACTGGGTAATAGCCATCAATGTGGCCGACTGGGTCCTCAGGAGGTTGGCCTGGGCGAGAGCCAAATCCCCCTGAGGGCCCCTGAATGTTTCCCAGTGTTTGGTCAAAACCGGTTTACAGCCATGAATATGGCCGCCTCTGTCTGCAGGAGGTTGGCCTGGGCAAGACCCAATTTACCCTGAGTGCTCCTGAGTATCTCCCAGTGTTTGGTCAAAAACAGGTAATGGACGTCAATGTGGGTGACTACATCCCAGTAGGTCGGCCTGGGTGACAACCAAGCCCCCCTGAGTGCCCCTGAGTGTCTGCCAGTGTTTGGTCAAAACCGGGTCATAGCCATCACTGTGAGTGACTGGGTCATCAGGAGGTCAGCCTGGGTGATTACAAAGTCACGCTGAGTGCCTCTAAGTGTCTCCTAGTTTTTGGTCAAAACCAGGTCAAAGCCGTCAACTGGATCCCCAAGAGGTCTGTCTGTGCAAGCGCCAAGTCCTCCCTGACTGTTCCCTGAGTGTCTACCAGTGTCTGGTCAAAAACGGGAGTAGCCAACAATGTGGCCAACTGGGACCCTGGAGGTTGGACTGGGCGAGAGCCAAGTCCTCCTGAGTGCCCTTCAGTGTCTCCAAGTATTTGGTTAAAACTAGGTAATAGCCGTCAATGTGGCCGATGGGAACCCCAGGAGGTGGGCCTTGGCATGCAAATTGCCCCCGAGTTTCTCCCAGTATTTGGTCAAAACCGGGTAATAGCCGTCAATGTGCCCGACTGATTCCCAGGGGGTTGGCCTGGGCGAGAGCCAAGTCCTCCTGAGTGCCCTTCAGTGTCTCCCAGTGTTTGGTCATCAAGAGGTAATAGCTGTGAATGTGGCCGATAGGAAACCCCAGGAGGTTGGCCTGGGCATGAGCAAAGTGCCCCAGAGTGTCCCCCAGTGTTTGGTCAAAACTGGGTTACATCCATCAATGTGGCCGATTGGGACCCCAGAAAGTTGGCCTGGGTGAGAGCCAAGTCCTCCTGAGTGTTTCTCAGTGTTTGGTCAAAACTGGGAAACAGCCGTCAAAGTGGCCTACTGGTTCTAGAGGCTCCTGACGACCGAAGCCCCAATCCTGTTTCCCATGCCAGCGGGTGGCTGGCAAGGGCCGGTGACCAGGAGCCCTGATCAGCGGTGCTAAGATCTCTGAGGGCCCCGTTGGAAAGTCTTCCTCGATTCTGATGGGGTGGGCACAGTGTGAGGATCCTCTGGCGCGGCTCCCTTAGGAGCCTTTGGTCCCCGGTTCCCTCATCTTCAGTACCCTTGTGGCAGCACCCAGAAAACACTCTTCCATGGCTGACACAGCCATGTTACCGTCTGGGCATGTTGTCATCTTCAATGGTTGAGCCCTCCTTTAGCCTAACCCAGCCACGAGAGAGATCATTGTTGGTACTTTCTCTCTGCCCACCTGGTTGATACGGCCAGTGGCATATGTTTGTCTCAAAGATTTTAAGACATCCACATGTAAATATACACGGCCAGTACAGTGAAACTGCGAATGGCTTGATAAATCAGTTATGGTTCCTCTGATTGCTCCAAACCAATGACATGGATAACTGTGGTAATTCTATAGCTAATACATGCAAGTGAGCATTGACGCTCCTAGGATGCTTGCATTTATAAGACCAAAACAAATCCAGGTGTGGCCAACAGCGATCCATGGGAGCCCGTTGGGATGTGTTTATATATATATATATATATATATATATATATATATATATATATGAAATTGAATGTATGTCTGTCTGTGTGTGTATGTCTGTCTGTCTGTCTGTTTGTCCTTTATGCGCTACTACACCATTCATCCGATCGACATGAAACTTTGGGAAGTTGTTGAGTACACTCCTGGGAAGATTATAGGCATAGTACATTTATGCTACGATAAATGTCGCGCGTGCGTGTGTCGTCAACAGTTACGACCCCCCCACGTAGATCGTTCGATTTCCATCATTGCCACTAATTCTCTCACTTCCCGATGTTGTAGAAACATGAAATTTGGCACAAGCATTGATTATGTCATAAATAGGAAAAGCTAATGGGTCCCAACTCGATTATTCAATTCTAAGCGCCAAAGAATTAGCGTCCAAATTTTACGTACGGAATCTAATTTTCTCGCTTCCCAATGTCATAGAAACTTGAAATTTGGCACGAGCATTGATTATGTCATAAATAGGAAAAGCTAATGGGTCCCAACTCGATTATTCAATTCTAGGCGCAAAAGAATTAGCGTCCAAATTTTACGTACGGAATGTAATTTTCTCACTTTCCGGTGTCATAGAAACGTGAAATTTGGCACGAGCATTGATTATGTCATAAATAGGAAAAGTTAATAGGTCCCAACTCGATTATTCAATTCTATGCGCAAAAGAGTTAGCGTCCAAATTTTACGTACGGAGTGTAATTTTCTCACATAGAAACTTGAAATTTGGCACGGGCATTGAATATGTCATAAATAGGAAATGCTAATGGGTCCCAACTCGATTATTCAATTCTATGCGCAAAAGAGTTAGCGTCAAAATTTTGCGTACGGAATGTAATTTTCTCACATAGAAACTTGAAATTTGGCACGGGCATTGAATATGTCATAAATAGGAAAAACTAATGGGTCCCAACTCCATTATTCAATTCTATGAGCAAAAGAATTAGCGTCCAAATTTTACGTACGGAGTGTAATTTTCTCACATAGCAACTTGAAATTTGGCACGGGCATTGAATATGTCATAAATAAGAAACCCTAATAGGTCCCAACTCGATTATTCAATTCTATGAGCAAAAGAATTAGCGTCCAAATTTTACGTACGGTATCTAATTTTCTCGCTTTCCAATGTCATAGAAACTCGAAATTTGGCACGAGCATTGAATATGTCATAAATAGGAAAAGCTAATGGGTCCCAACTCGATTATTCAATTCTATGCGCAAAAGAATTAGCGTCCAAATTTTACGTACAGAATCGAATTCTCTCGCTTCCCAATGTAATAGAAACTTGAAATTTGACATGAGCATTGATTATGTTATAAATAGGAAAAGCTAATGGGTCCCAACTTGATTATTTAATTCTAGGCGCAAAAGAATTGGCGTCCAAATTTTACGTACGGAATCTAATTTTATCGCTTCCCAATGTCACAGAAACTTGAAATTTGACATGAGCATTGATTATGTTATAAATAGGAAAAGTTAATGGGTCCCAACTCGATTATTCAATTCTAGGCGCAAAAGAATTGGCGTCCAAATTTTACGTACGGAATCTAATTTTCTCGCTTCCCAATGTCATAGAAACGTGAAATTTGGCAGGAGCATTGATTATGTCATAAATAGGAAAAGTTAATGGGTCCCAACTCGATTATTCAATTCTATGCGCAAAAGAATGAGCGTCCAAATTTTACGTACGGAATGTAATTTCCTCACTTTCCGGTGTCATAGAAACGTGAAATTTGGCACGAGCATTGATTATGTCATAAGTAGGAAAAGTTAATGGGAAGTTGTTGAGTACACTCCTGGGAAGATTACTGGCATAGCACAACTATCCTACGATAGGTGGGGTGCGTGCGAGCGTCGTCGACAGTTATGCCCCCCCAGACAAAGATCGTTTGATTTCCATCTCAAGCACAAAAGCAAAAGGCATTACGAGCAACGGGATGCGTGTTCAACTACAAAATGATGCATCCGCCGAACGTTTCGCAAGACAATTGCTGGATATTGAGAATGCTGAGGTAAAATAAAAGCTGTGCTGTGATTGGTTGCTATATATTATACCGCTGAGGTAAAAAGAATGCTGCGCTGTGATTCGTTGCTATTTTTTATATTGCTGAGGCAGAATAAAAGTTGCGCTGTGATTGTTTGTTATTTCTCTTACTGCTGACGTAACATGAAAGCAGCACTGTGATTGGTTGTTATATATTATACCGCTGAGGTAACATATAAGCTACGCTGTGATTGGGTGTTATATATTATACCACTGAGGTAACCTAAAAAAAACTGCGCTGTGATTGGTTGTTATCTAGATATATAAAAACGAATGTATGTCTGTCTGTCTTCGCAGCAACACGCGACGAGTAAGCTAGTATTTAATAAAAACTCTTTGTCAAGCTAATAACATACAGACATAGCATATGATATATACACAGAAATAGTACAAACCAATACCCCATTATCCAATAAGTAACAGAAAACACCCACTTTAAATACTTTCCTCCAGACAGGAGTGTATCATCTGACGCCAGAGACGGGCACATGCAGGGCACCATAATCCATGCTCCCTCACTGCTACCTTCTTCCATGCTGGCATCTCTTGATATGAACTGCACATGCGCAAGATACACACATAGTATTGTGTGCATTCAACCTACGTGACGTGTATATGTATGTGGATCACTATAGCAACAACAATGCTTCAAACTCGATCACTGTATCCCCTCTTTCCCAGCACATGCACTCCACCTCTCGGTGCCGAGGTTCAGTGCAGCAGAGAGATATCACTCTCATGTATTAGACAAGAGTAACCAGACTACTGGCTCCAGATACCTCAGGCTGGCTCAATATCAATACCCCATAAACACATATATGTTTGAAGTATCTCTCATATACTAATTTATTAACCAACATTCAATGTATATTGTGTGTACTAAATATAACGGATCCACCTTGATCATCAAAAAGTGGACAAAAAACTATATTCAAATGTGATACCATTAGACATACGGTTCACATTTGCCTGAATCACGGCATTGTATAGCCATATTTTGTCTAAAAAAAACTTAACATATATGTACAGAAAAATAAAAGGGACAAAACAAATATCATGCAATGAATTCTAATATTTTATTCCATTTCAAAAAGGGGGAGAGGAAGTGGGGGAGGGAAGGAAGAAATGAAGGGGGGGGGGAAGAAGGGGAGGTGGGAGGGTGATAGGAAAGAATAGTGGGAGGGGTGGGGAGAGGGGATGGGGGAGAAAAGAAGCACAAAAAAAAAGAAAGTAGGAAAAAAAGTCAGTCATCTCTACAGTACTATGGACAATATTCTATAACCAATATCTCAGTACACCAGTCTATATACAGCTGATGAATGCAGAAGATGATTGAAAAATAGTGCCAATTAGAGATGAGTGAGCACACTTGTCCGAGCTTGATGCTCGTTCGAGTATTAGGGTACTCGAGATGCTCGTTACTCAAGACGAACATCACGCGGTACTCGAGTCAATTGCATTTCCTTCCCCGCATGTTTAGTGCCATTCTCTAGCCAATAAACATGCGGGGAAGGCATTACCACTTCCTACTGTGACATGCCAGCCCTCTGCCCGCCAACACCAGTGAGGGGCTGGGCCGATCAGGTGACCGCCGAGTACTTTAACTGGTCCCGCCCACAGCTTGCCTCAGACCCATCCTGGCAGAGGTTAGGGAAATAGCTGCTGCTTATACAGGGATAGTGTTTGCGTAGGATCCTGTCTTCAAGAACCCCAACGGTCCTTCTTAGGGCTACATCTGACCGTGTGCATTACTGTTGTGGCTGACTTGGAGCAGTAGTGCACCAATTTTTTTAAGCATCTCGGGCTGTGCAGGCCATTTCAGCTATAGTGTTCTCAGTCTGCCGTGCATAACGCAGAGTTTAGGGACAGAGCTGCCTATATAGGGAAAGTTTTACAGGACTCCTGATCCTCTGTGCAAGAACCCCAACGGTCCTTCTTAGGGCTATATCTCACTGTGTGCGTTTTAGTTGTGGCTGGCTGTGAGCAGTACTGCACCAACTTTTGTATTATGCATCTAGGCCTGTTCCCAGCCTTGCAGTTATAGTGTTCTCAGCCTGCATTGCCATACAACGAGCTCTCACCGTGAAACTGCACTCTAAAATTTCCTAGGCTACTGCAAAGCATTTTAGTTTTACTGTTTTGTATGTGCAGTGCATTACGCAGAGTTTAGGGACACAGCAGCCTATATAGAAAATGTTTTACAGTTCTCCTAATTCTCTGTGCAAAAACCCCAAAGGTCCTTCTTAGTGCTACATCTCACCGTGTGCATTATAGTTGTGGCTGGCTGTGAGCAGTAGTGCACCAACTTTGGTATTACGCATTTAGGCCTGTTCCCAGCCTTGTAGTTATAGCGTTCTCAGCCTGCAGTGCCTTAAAACGAGCTCACACCGTGAAACTGCACTCTAATATTTTCTAGGCCATTGCAAAGTATTTCAGCTCTGCCACTGTGCAGAGTATCTCACAATACCCTTTTCTTGAGGGGGTTGAGATAGTCAGTTACCAGCACTATCCACTGGCTTTAGAGTCTTCTCCCACTCCATACAGCCTCTCTTATCTACAAGTCTCTGTGCGCAGTAAATTACCCCTAGGTATTAGCGGAAGAAAGCGGGTTAATTTTTTCACGTCACAGCATAGAGCCTCAGCTATCTACAAGTCTCGGTGTGCGGTGAATTAGCCACAGTTGTCAGCACAGTACAGTGGGGTAATCTATTTGGGCCCTGCTTTATTCTTAATCCGCCATGATGAGGAGTAGGGGTAAGGGTCGAGGATATGGACACGGGCGTCCAAGTGAGGGTGTGGGCATAGGCCGTGTTCTTGGACATGGTGAATCACAGCTGGCTGCTGAGGGATTAGGAGAGGCAAGTTTCTGGCCTCCCCAGCTTCATATCACAATTTATGGGTCCGGTGATAGAGCAGGTCCTGTCGCGGATGGCAGAAAACGCGTCCAGCAAAGCATCAACCACGCAGTCTTCTATGCAGTCCCCTACTCCCAGCCTAGGGACTTCAACTCTGAATCCTCTGGCTACTCCTCTTTCCTCCCAGCCTCCTCACTCCATGAAAATGACATATTCTGAGCAGGCAGACTCCCAGGAACTGTTCTCAGGTCCCTGGCCTGAGTAGAAAAAAACAGTTCCTCTCTCACCTGAGAAGTTTGTCGTGACCGATGCCCAACCTTTGGAAAGTACATGGAGTCCGGGTGATGAGGCGGGGGACTACCGGCAACTGTCTCAAGAGCTTTTTGTGGATGAGGATAATGAGACACAGTTGTCTGTCAGTGAGGTAGTAGGAGGGGCAGTAAGTCCAAGGGAGGAGCGCCCAGCGGATTCGGGGGAAGAGCTGCTGGATGATGAGGTGACTGACCCCACCTGGTTTGCTAAGCCTACTGAGTACAGGGCTTCAGAGGGGGAGGCAAGAGCAGCAGTAGGACAGGTTGGAAGAGGCAGTGAAGTGCCCAGGGGTAGAGGCAGGGCCGAGCGAGGAATCCCCCAACTCTTTCCCAAACCACCCCATCGCGGCAAGCCTCCGTGCAGAGGGCTAGGTGTTCAAAGGTGTGGATGTTTTTCAGTGAGAGCGCGGACGACCAACGAACAGTAGTGTGCAACCTGTGTCGCACCAAGATCAGCTGGGGAGCCACCACCACCACCATGTGCAGGCATATGATGGCTAAGCATCCCACAGGGTGGGACGAAGGACATTCCCCACCTCCAGGTCACACCATTCCCTCTTCCCCTGTGCCACAACCTGCCACATAGAATCAAATGCCCCTCCCAGGATGCAGGCACGAGCGCCTCCCAGTCTGCACCCACACCCTTACCTCCACGGCGATCCACAGCCTCTAGCAATGCCTCCCAGTGCAGCGTTCAGCTGTTGCTAACACAAGCATTGGAGTGAAAGCACAAATACGCCGCCACCGACCCACATGCACAAGCTTTAAACGTGTACATTGCCAATTAATTCAGCCTGGAGATGCTGCCATACAGGCTTGTGGAATTGGAGGCTTTCAAAAACATGATGGCGCGCTACTCGGTCCCCAGTCACCAATATTTTTCCCAGTGCGCTGTCCCCACACTACACCAGCACGTTTCCCGCAACATAAACTGTGCCCTCACCAACACGGTTACTGGGAAGGTCCACTTAATGACAGACACGTAGACAAGTACTGGCGGGCAGGGACACTATCTCCCTGATAGCAGATTGGGTGAACTTGGTGGAGGCTGGGACAGAGTCAGAGTCTGTAAACGCTCACATGCTACCCACGCCGAGAATAGCAGGTCCTATCTCGGTGATGGTTTCTGCGTCGTATTATGCCACCTTCTCCAACCCCTCATCCCCCTCCTCTCAATTAAGAAGTGTGAGCAGGTCGCCAGCAGTCGGTAGGTCGCAGCGTAGCAGCACAGCGGTGGGCAAACCTCAGCAAGCCGTCCTGAAACTAATGAACTTAGGTAACAGGAGGCACACAGCCCCCAAGCTGTTACAGGGTCTGTTGGAGCAGACCGACCTCTGGCTTTTGCCGCTGAGCCTTCAACCAGGCATGGTCATGTGTGACAATGGCCATAACGAGGTGGTGGCTCAGCATTATGGCAGCCTCACACACGTGCCATGCCTAGCCCATGTCTTCAATCTAGTGGTACAGCGTTTCTGAAAAACTATCCCCACTTGTCTGACCTGCTCGGCAAGGTGCGCCGCGTGTGTGCACATTTCCACAAGTCCACCACAGATGCTCTCACCCTCAGGACACTGCAATGTTGGTTTAAGCTGCCAGAGCACCGACTGCTGTGCGACATGCCCACGCGCTGGAATTTTATGCTGTACATGTTGGCCAGGCTTTACGAGCAGCGTAGAGCAATAGTGAAATACCAGCTGCAACATGGGCAGTGGAGTGGTAGTCAGCCTCCACAGTTTTTTACAGAGGAGTCGGCATGGATGGCAGACATCTGCCAGGTCCTCAGAAACTTTGAATAGTCTACTCAAATGGTGAGCGGCGATGCGGCCATCATTAGCATTACCATCCCGCTGCTTTCCCTGCAGAGATGTTCGCTACTAAGCATAACGGCAGATGTTTTGCAGTTAGAACAGGAAACAGGATGACAGCATGTCGCTTGATAGCCAGACCACCATCACGTCTATATCTCAGCGTATTTTGGAGGAGGAGGAGGGGAATAGGGAAGAGGAGGAGAAGGGGGAAGAAACTTCTGGCCACACTGCAGAGGGCACCCATGCTGCTTGCCTCTTATGTGTTCAGCCAGTATGGGCTGAAGAGGAGGAGGAGGAGGATCATGAAAGTCATCCTCCTAGTGAGGACAGCGATGTGTTGCATACTGGGACTCTGGCACACATGGCTGACTTCATGTTAGGCTGCCTTTCCCGTGACCCACACGTTAGACGCATTTTTGCCATCACTGATTACAGGGTGTACACCCTTCTCGACCCACGGTATAAGGAGAACCTTTCCACTCTCATTCCCGAGGAGGAAAGGGGTACGAGAGTGATGCAATACCACAGGGCCCTGGTGGAAAAAGTGATGCTAAAGTTCCTATCTGACAGCGCTAGCGGTAGAAGATGCAGTTCCGAGGGCCAACTAGCAGGGAAGGCGTGGGGATCAGGCAGCCTGTCCAGCACAGGCAGGGTAATACTCTTCAAGGCCTTTGCCAGTTTTATGTCTCCCCAGCAAGACTGTGCCACCACTCCCCAGTCAAAGCTGAGTCGAAGGGAGCTGTTACCATACAGTGCGGCATGGGGTCCCGCGGTCGGCGCGCGTCGCTCCGGCGTCGGCTCCAGCAGCCTGGAGCCCTGTGTCGAGGTCATCCCAGCAGCTTGGGTTGGCCAGTGGGCGGCGGCGTGGGCGTGCCCGCCCGTAGGGTGCCGCCCGCACTCCTCTGTGCTTCTTATACAGCAGTGGGTGGAGTTGCCTCCTCCCACTCTCCGCCCCTGGGCGGAACCTTGTGGTTAAAAGACTGGCAGTGAACTGAGCTCATTGCCAGTTATTGGTTCTGCATGCTCCTAGCCAGTCTGTCTGCGGTTCGCCTCAGCCAGTCCCTAGTTGTCGGTCAGCTCCCTCTGGTCCCCTATTACTCTGTCTGTTTTTGTTGGTTCTGTTTGCCTCTAATCTAGTCTGGCCCAGTCAGCACTAGTTGCTATCCAGCACCCTGCCAGTTTGCCTGTGAGTCCCATCTCCAGCCTTGTAAGTTTTGTTGGTCTATTCACCTGCCTCCTCTGTCGGCACTCTGTTCCCCCCATTAGGTAGTTTCCTGCTTGTCAGTCGCCAGGTCCCTAGCCAGGGCAGGGACCGCCGTCCAGTTGTCCGCCTGGGGTTAGCCAGGGCCGAGGCAAGTAGGCAGGGACAGTGTGGGTGCGGGAGATCAGGGCACCCCAACTGGCGCTCG
Organism: Eleutherodactylus coqui; assembly: GCF_035609145.1. Classification (NCBI taxonomy): domain Eukaryota; kingdom Metazoa; phylum Chordata; class Amphibia; order Anura; family Eleutherodactylidae; genus Eleutherodactylus; species Eleutherodactylus coqui. The sequence goes on along the minus strand of NC_089843.1, from coordinate 203,015,721 downwards.
GGGGGCAGAGTGCCATAACAGGAGCACTGTAAAAAGGTGGTGAGGGAGTACATAGCCGCTCGTACCACCATCCTCCGTGATGCCTCTGCTCCATACAACTATTGGGTGGACACGTGGCAGGAACTTGCGCTGTACGCCCTGGACGTGCTGGCCTGCCCTGCTGCTAGCGTCTTGTTAAAGAGGGTGCTTAGTGCAGTTGGGGGGATCATAAGCGTACCCACCTGTCTACTGCCCGCGCCGACATGCTTACACTCATAATGATGAACAAAGGCTGGATTTCCCCAGACTTCTCACCTCCCTCGGTGGAAAGCAGCGGATCCTAAAAGATTCTTTTAGCTGCAACAGGAGAAATATGCATCCTCTATCAACCCAAAAAGGGAATAGGTAGCTTGGTCTATCCCTCCTGGATATTACTTTTCCTCCTCAAACAGCATGTCATCACGCTGAACCGCCAATTTTTCTGTGGGCCAAAAGGCTCTGTTAAAACTAACCTAAAGCGGGGGCATGGCCTGGCCTGTGGAGCGAGCAGCAGCGGATTCCCTGTGCTCCTGCAGTCTGAGCAGTTGCGGCGATTTTCGGGGACTCCTGGGACACCTGCGCTCCGCTCATCAGTAGCAATAGCTGCTCCACAGCCTGAGGAACGGAAGGAGAGGTCGCGGGACCGAATCAGTCGCGAACGGGCATTGAGGCCTGCCACAGGGGTGAAGCCGGGGCCTAGATTTTAGAGCCAGAGCGGACCGGAAGTGGAGAGCGCTCGCGGAAAGACACCGCTGCGCCTGCAAGAAAACAACTAGCGGCGGCATACAGAGCTCCCGGACGAGGAAAGTGAGGTTTGCAGGGGGGAGAGGAGTGGAGGGAGAAGGGGCAGAAGGAGGGAACAGACAGCGCTGCGATCCGCGGTGCCCACGCCCCCCCCCCCCCCCGAATGCTGGGAAGCAGGACAGTGAGGGAGAGACTGTAAACTGCCTCCATCTGGGAGGACATACCTGGAACCTTCCCCACCAAAGCAGATCTCCATCCTAGGGGAACAACAAGCCCCACGCTTCCCACCTCACCACCTCGCCTCTCTAACCCCACCAGCTCATCCCCCCCCCCCCCCAGCAATATCACCCCCCTCAGAAGAGCTCCCTCCCTTCTGACAAGAACCATTGAGAGAGGGGAAACTACAGAAAGAGCCCTTTCCAACACAGGCACAGCCTGAATTTTTGAAGAAGCCCCCTTCAGCGGTGCTCTAAAACACGAAAAAGACCCGTTTCCAGGGCGGATCCTGTCCGCTGAGCGAGATGGAGTGCTGAGCGCAGTGCCCTGTCTCAGCGGCACCCACAGCGGCTGATAACAGAGGCTAGAAGCAGCTTTGATGGCCAAAACGAATAAGGACAAAGGGGGAGACTCCCTGAGCCCCCCGAGATCCCAGAGAGGACAAACTGATCTCCAGCGCTACCTCAAGGAGCGGACCTCCCGCTCTCCCCATGCTCAGCTTAAGATGGCACCAGCACATGAAGCTGCAGCCCGACACAGTAAGGAGGGGGATGACGGGGACTCATCGGGAGGAGAGGAGGGAGAAAGTGTGTCCAGAGCATTTATGATAGAGCTGCTCTCACAATCCCTGCTCCCATTGAGAACTGACTTAGTGGAAATTAAAGAAGACCTTAAACATATGGGCAGACGAGTAGAGGAGCTGGAGACTACGTCTGCCTCCCTTGTCCTGCACTAATGCGAGATGGAGAGAATCTTGAAGGTGCAGCATGACCAACTTAATAAATCACTCATCCTACAGGAAGACCTAGAGAACAGAAATCGCCGTAGTAATATACGCATAAAAGGCCTTCCTGAGTCGTAGGCTAGTGACTGCTTAACAAAAGTGGCCAGCGAAATATTCTTCACCTTGCTGGGAAAAGAAAGGGCTTCTTCGGTGGTCATAGAAAGGATCCACAGAGCGCTTAGACCTCCACCCCCAGCATCTGAACTGCCAAGGGATGTAGTTTGCAAGTTGCTGACATTCCCGGACGCAGTGGCAATACTAAGGGCTGCCAGGCAACAGAGAGACCTATGCTATGCTGACGTCCCAATACAAATATATCAGGACTTGGCGCCTTCGACATTGGTGAAACGTAGAGCCCTACGCCCACTCTTGACGGTTCTCAGGGAGAAAGGAATCAGATACGCGTGGTTATTTCCCTTTGGACTGAGCTTTTCACATAAGGGCCAAAAATTTAACATACGCTCGCCGGAGGAATTGCACCAAGTATGGCAAGCACTGGACACTGAATCACTACAGCTTCCGGGCTGGCTCCCCTTACCAGAGCTACCGAAGTTTCCTATACTAACCCCACAGGAGAGTTGGCAGCCAGTATATGGCCATAAATCACCAAAAACCCAAAAAAAGAAGTCCAGGGAGGAAACCGCAGAGATGGACACTTGAGGAAGGGAACTCCCTTCTCTCGGTATATCTTAAAGAAGAAGTTTTGGATGGACTTCTCCTCTCTTCCTCACCTGACGGATTACAGTTGTGATTACAAATGCTATTACTTCCTGTTGCTCTATTGCTCTATCGCTCTTGGCCGCTTCCCTCTCTCCTCTCTATTCCTATTCCTGTCCTCTCTTATACTTTCTCCACTTGATAGCAGGTACCTATCCTCTCATTTAAATGTTCATATCCTACGCAAGCGTAGATTAAGAGGAAAGAGTCTATCCTGTCCTACTAAGTTTACTAAGTTTATTTAGCGTCGCTTATGACGGATTGGACAAGGAGCGGTGAGCCAAGCTGAGGAGCTCCCGGTTTGCCCCCTGGTGAGTTAATGGTGCCAGGGATGGCCCTTTGATCTCCTGGCCACGCTGTCTACCCTATGCCCATTATTAATAAGTCAACCATATTGGGTGCCTGCTAGATCAGGCTAGTTGAATTTGTGTTTTGAATTTGACTTGACAAGTTTAGACACTGTCTACGGTGTCTATCGTAACTCGCCCTCTTAATAGTTGAGGGTTGGGATCCTGTTGATCCCCCACACTATTACATTACTTGTTAATGCAAAGAATACCAGTAGTTACTGGTTTCCCTTTCCAACTATCCTTACCCCTTTTTTCCTTTCCATACTTCCCAAAACCTCTTCCCTGGGGTGGGGTGGGGTGGGGGGTGGGGGGAGACGTCTTGCTACAGAGAGGGCTTCACTGTTTAACTGTATCATCTTTTTTTTTCAGCTACTGAGTACTTCCTCTGCATATCAGACCAACAGAGATGGGAGAACTACGCTTTACGTCGTTCAATGTCAGGGGCCTCAACTCCCCTCTGAAACGCCACAATGTAGCTCTCCTTTTAAAAAGGTATGATTAAAAAATTGTCCTTCTTTAAGAGACCCATTTCAGGGGGGATAGGTGTTTCGCACTGCCGGGGAAAAATTTCACGCAGACCTTTCACAACGCCCACCCCACCTCTGCCTCGAAAGGGGTCTCTACGCTGATTCACAAATCGATAAATTTCGTATGTGAAGCTGAGTACTCTGATAAGGAGGGAAGGGTGTTGTTTCTGAAAGGCTCCATAGAACATACAAAAATCACCACTGCAAATATTTATGCCCCAAACATAGACCAGGTTCCCTGGTTGCTGAAGCAATTAGATGTACTAAAGCATTTTGCAGTCAGATATGTAGTTCTGGGGGGGGGATTTCAATGTCACCCTAAACCCATTGCTGGACGCCTCGGTGGGCCGTTCCCAGATTCCGCAAACAAAACGGAGGCAGCTTGGCCGGGCTATGCAGGAACTGGGGCTGGTTGACGCCTGGCGTCTACTCCACCCCTCAGCAAAGGACTTTACCTTTTTCTCCCCGATCCACTCCTCTTACCAGAGATTGGACTATCTCCTCGTGTCTTCCAGCCTCCTCGCGTCCCTTATAAAAGCCACAGTGGAGCCGATGACGGTCTCCGACCATGCCCCAATTCATATCACACTGCGCCCATTTCAATATACCAGCAGAGAATGGAGATGGAGGCTTAACCCGTCATTATTGGATTCCGATAAGGATAATGCGGCCCTTACCAAGGCAATCGAGGAGTACTTCCTCCTTAATTTGAACGGAGAAGTTGACATCCCCACGGCCTGGGAGGCCCATAAAGCCTTCACCAGGGGTTTGTTGATAGCCTTGGGCTCCAGGACCAGGATAAAGGCACAAAAAGAAATAGATGATATGCTCACCCAAATTGCTTCTCTAGAACTGACAGCCAAACTTTCCCAAACAAGCGCTAACTTAGCAAAATTAGACGAAATAAGAAGGGAATTATGCGTTGTTCTGGAATCTAGGTTTAACAAAAAGACATTATTTATGAAGCATGTGGTGTATGCTCAGGGAAACAAGGGCAGTAAATTTATGACATCCCTAATTTAAAAAGCGCAGATGAAAAATTTAATTAAATCTTTCAAAACTGGCTCTGGGGGGCTAGCTGAGACTACCCCAGAAATTGCCAAAGAGTTCCAACTCTTCTATGCGGATTTATATAATCTACAAAAATCTAGGCCAGCAGGGGAGGCCACCAAAACTAGGGAGCAAATAGACTCCTTTCTACACCAACTGAACATGCCCAACATGGATAAAGATGAAGCAAGTTCACTACTGACCCCCGTCTCACAATACAAAGTAAAAGAACTTCTAGCTTCGTGCCCTCCGAACAAGAGCCCAGGCCCAGATGGCCTCACATTGGACTATTATAAAACCTTTCAACAGGTCCTGGTTCCAAGGCTAACAGACCTCTTTAATGCCCTCCTATCCGGAGCTAATTTACCCAAACAAGCGCAGGAAGCCCAACTCACATTAATCCATAAAGAAGGCAAAGACGCCACTATATGCGGCAGTTATAGGCCCATATCTCTCATTAACTTTGATACTAAACTGTGGGCGAAGCTCCTAGCTGGGAGACTGGAGAAGTTTCTCCCTCGCTTGATCAACGAGGAGCAGGCAGGGTTTGTGAAGGGCAGAGAGGGCAGAGACAATTGCCATAGGCTTCTTCATGCGGCCCAGTATGCCCAACGCCATAATATTCCTCTCGCCTTTATAGGAGCTGACGCTGAAAAGGCGTTTGATAGGGTTAACTGGGCCTACATGAAAAGTGTCTTACTTAACTTCGGATTCCCCATGGAATTCGTGTCTGCCATTTTTTCACTCTACTCCAACCTGCATGCAAGAATAAAAATAAATGACGGACTATCTCAACCGTTTGAAATAAAAAATGGAACGCGTCAAGGATGCCCTCTCTCTCCTTCTTTATTTATTCTAACTCTAGAGCCTCTCCTAACCCAAATCAGACAGGACCTGAACATAAAGGGACTATCTATAGGCGATAGAAGTCTATCTTCAGCGGCTTTCGCGGATGATATAGTCTTCTTAATCACCAATCCGAAGGAGGGCCTACCCAGACTTGTGGAACTTTTGAACCAATTTGGAGAATTTTCAAACTTCAAAATAAACTTCCACAAGTCCTCCACATTAAATATCTCTATACCCCAAACTCTCTTTAGAACCCTGAAACAGAACTCCCCATTCACATGGTCGGAGACCTCATTGGACTACTTGGGGGTCACAATAACAAAAAAAACAGAAGATCTGTTTACGACAAATTTTGCACCAATCTATATATATAAAATTGAATGTATGCGTGTCTGTCTGTCTGTGTGTTTGTCCTTTATGCGCTACTACACCATTCATCCGATCGCCATGAAACTTTGGGAAGTTGTTGAGTACACTCCTGGGAAGATTATAGGCATAGTACAACTATCCTACGATAAATGGCGCGCGTGCGAGCGTCGTCGACAGTTACGCCCCCCCCCCCCACGTAGATCGTTCGATTTCCATCACTGCCACTAATTCTCTCACTTCCCGATGTCGTAGAAACAAGAAATTTGGCACGAGTACTGATTATGTCATAAATAGGAAAAGCTAATGGGTCCCAACTTAATTATTCAATTCTAAGCGCCAAAGAATTAGCGTCCAAATTTTACGTACGGAATCTAATTTTCTCGCTTCCCAATGTCATAGAAACTTGAAATTTGGCACAAGCATTGATTATGTCAAAAATAGGAAAAGCTAATGGGTCCCAACTCGATTATTCATTTCTAAGCACCAAAGAATTAGCGTCCAAATTTTACGTACGGAATCGAATTCTCTCGCTTCCCAATGTAATAGAAACGTGAAATTTGGCAGGAGCATTGATTATGTCATAAATATGAAAAGCTAATGGGTCCCAACTCCATTATTCAATTCTATGCGCCAAAGAATTGGCGTCCAAATTGTACGTACGGAATCTAATTTTCTCGCTTCCCAATGTCATAGAAACTTAAAATTTGGCACGAGCATTGAATATGTCATAAATAGGAAAAGCTAATGGGTCCCAACTCGATTATTCAATTCTATGCGCAAAAGAATTAGCGTCCAAATTTTGCGTACGGAATCTAATTTTCTCGCTTCCCAATGTCATAGAAACGTGAAATTTGGCACGAGCATTGATTATGTCATAAATAGGAAAAGTTAATGGGTCCCAACTCGATTATTCAGTGTTAAGCGCAAAACAATTGGCGTCCAAATTTTACGTACGGAATCGGATTGTCTCGCTTTCCGATGTCATAGAAACTTGAAATTTGGCACGTGCATTGATTATGTCATAAATAGGAAAAGTTAATGGGAAGTTGTTGAGTACACTCCTGGGAAGATTACTGGCATAGTACATCTATCCTACGATAGGTGGCGTGCGCGCGTGCAAGCGTCGTCGACAGTTATGCCCCCCCCCCCCCAGACAAAGATCGTTTGATTTCCATCTCAAGCACAAAAGCAAAAGGCATTACGAGCAACGGGATGCGTGTTCAACTACAAAATGATGCATCCGCCGAACGTTTCGCAAGACAATTGCTGGATATTGAGAATGCTGAGGTAAAATAAAAGCTGTGCTGTGATTGGTTGCTATATATTATACCGCTGAGGTAAAATGAATGCTGCGCTGTGATTCGTTGCTATTGTTTGTATTGCTGAGGCAGAATAAAAGTTGCGCTGTGATTGGTTGTTATTTCTCTTACTGCTGACGTAACATGAAAGCTACACTGTGATTGGTTGTTATATTTTATACTGCTGAGGTAACATATAAGCTGCGCTGTGATTGGGTGTTATATATTATAAAGCTGAGGTAACATGAAAGCTGCGCTGTGATTGGTTGTTATATATTATACCACTGAGGTAACCTAAAAAAACTGCGCTGTGATTGGTTGTTATCTAGATATATAAAAACGAATGTATGTCTGTCTGTCTTCGCAGCAACGCGCAACGGGTAAGCTAGTGTTAAATAAAATAAAAAACCTCTTGAAAGCTTACGATATTCCAACGATCTCCTGGTTTGGCAGGAAGAATATTCTAAAAACTTATATCCTTCCTATAATCCCTTATAGGATTAGAATGCTCCCTATACACATCCCATCAAGCTATTTCAAAACCCTGCGTACAATCTTCTCGGGTTTTGTCTGGAGGCAAAGAAGACCGAGGCTGGCATACAGTCTCATGATCAGAAGGGGGACGGAGGGTGGCATTGATCTCCCTAACATCCCGGACTACTACCGAGCAGCTCAGATGAGCTATTGGATGAACCTGGCCTACCCAATAAAAGACACCTTACTCCCAGAGCTAGTGAGTGGACAGAATGGGAAATCATTTATGGAAACGCTCTGGTTTCCGGAGAAAAACAGCTACAGGGCAAGGAACTTTAATCCTCTTTTGAGAGGCCCCTGCGAGGTTTGGGATGGCCTGAGGAACAGATTAGCTCCAACCCCATCTCCTGTCATCCCGCTTAACCTAATTCATCAGTTAATGGGCTGCAGATCAGATCCCGCTACCATCTCTTGGTGGAAGAAATTTGATAAATACTGTATGGGGGACCTACAGACGCAAGCCCACCTCCACCCCACAGAGATTCTTCAAACGCTCTTGCCTGCTCACAAATTCTCATTTCTACAACAGGATTCACTAACTAGAACATTGGGGGATTTTATTAAAACTTTTAAATCCACCAGACCTCTGTCACCATTTGAGTGCACCTTGAGCAGTAAAAATATTACTTCAAGGAAAATCTCTTTGATCCGCAAAAACTATATTGTCCCCCAATCTATGAGTAAGCCGATGTTCATTTCCTCGTGGGAAAAGGAGTTGAATATAGTATTTACCCAGGATGAGATCAAATCTATACTAAGTACCTCGTTCGGCATCTCCCCCTGCATTCTCTCTCAGGAATCCCATTATAAGTTACTTGTGCGGTGGTACAAGACCCCGCAATGGCTCCATGCATACAAACTAGCGGACCAAGACATATGCTGGAGGTGTAAAAGAGAGACTGGTTCTTACCTACATATATGGTGGAGCTGTCCGTCTCTGGGATCTTTCTGGGAGGGAGTGGAGGGGGTACTGGGTAGGATAAAGCCGAACTTTCCCCTAACTCCAGAGGTGCTGCTATTGTGGAAGCCCAATTCGATGTTCCAACCCCGCAGGGACAGGCTTATGGCCTTTCTCATGGACTCTGCAAAGGCTTCGATCCCCTCACTGTGGCGATGCGAAACACCCCCCACCATGAAACAATGGAAGGAAAGAGTGGATAGGATTTATAACCTGGAAGAACTACTGAGCTGGAACAGGGGCACTCACGTTAATTTCATTAAGATATGGAACCCCTGGAGGAGTTTGAGGCTCTTGGACATCTTTACGAACTGAAGGTTGGTCTCCTCCCCCCGCCCCCCCCCCCACTTCCCCCCCCCGAATACTACCCTCCCCCCCCCCCCAGTCCCACCATACCTCCCCCCTTGCTTACAAATGTAACTTGAGATGTTATTAATTGTTTTCCACGTAGTTATGCTCTTTGTACGGGCCCGCTATGATGCTGTCCCTTTGGGACGGAATTACCATCGATGACAGATTAGCTCTGTCTACAGTAATCACTCTCAAGATAGTGCGGCACCTATGAAGCTAGCTCACAGACATGTGAACGCTAATGTGGAAGTCGCTGCTATTTCAGAATACTGTCACTGCTGTACGATTTATGTTTTTTGTATGAGAAAACTAAATAAAAATTGATTTGAAAAAAAAAAAAAACTAACCTAAAGCTGCCTCCAGGCTCTGTTACAAATTAACCAATAATGAGCTGTATCTTTAAAAAAATGTTTATCAGTTGCACCTGCCTTCGGGGGAAAGCAATTTTTCAGGGGTACACTTGTACTCTTGGTACACCAATTTTTCAGGCCCTCGCCTATACTCCTGGTACACCAATGTTTCAGTGGTTCACCTATACTCTTGATAAAGAAATGTTTTTCCTTGGTTCGCCTATACTCTTGCTACAGAAATGTTACTGGGGTCCACCTGTACACTTGCTACTGAAAGGTTTGAGGGGTTCGACTATACTTTTGCTACTGAAAGGTTTGAGGGGTTCGCCAATACACTTGCTACAGAAATGCTTCAGGGGTTCGCCTATACTCTTGCTACAGAAATGTCTCAGGGGTTCGCCTATACTCTTGCTACAGAAATGTCTCAGGGGTCCGCCTATATTACTGCTACAGAAATGTTTATCCAGGGTTCGCCTATACTCTTGCTACAGAAATGTTTCAGGGATCCGTCTATACTATTGCTACAGAAATGTTTCAGGGGTCCGCCCATACACTTGCTACAAATTACCACAGTTATCCAAGATACTGGATTAGAGCGTTCACTGGAAGCGTAACTGATTAAATCAGACATTCACAGGGTCACGGTATACCTGTGGTGGCTGCTTTTGCGACACCTCCTGCTTCAAACTAATCTTTGGTGTTAGTATGCGCTGCTGCATTGTGAAGATGTGTAGAAGTACTGGCATCTGAGTCTCCTTTTATGCCCACATTTGCGGCTCCTGACAATTTTGTGACAGAGGTGGCACGGGATTGGAATTATCATTGTACGTCAATTTTTCATCAATTCTCATCAGCAATGTGGGCTATCGTCCACACTTTCGAAAAGGGTCGCTGTCATGCCCTGCCAACCCTCTGCAGAGTGTGTCTCCGGTTTCTCCTCTTCCAGTACGCACTTATAAATAGACATGAGGGTGGTGTGGCTATAAAGCGAATGTGTGGCATGAGGCCAGCTGAACGCTATGCAGGGAAAAAATTTTGGGGTGCGCTGTGGACACAGGTTCGTGCGGGGGGTTGGACAGCAATGCCAGCATGTAACCCAGGAGAAGAGGCATTGGTGTCACCCCCAGGTGGTGATTGCCCTTGATTGCAGCTAGTGTGGTGCTTATTAGAGATGAGCGAGCAGCAAAATGCTCGGGTGCTCGTTACTCGAGTCGAAATTCCTGTGATGCTCGAGGGTTCGTTTCGAGTAACGAACCCCATTGAAGTCAATGGGCGACTCGAGCATTTTTGTATATCGCCGATGCTCGCTAAGGTTTTCATTTGTGAAAATCTGGAAAATTTAAGAAAGTGATGGGAACGACACAGAAACGGATAGGGCAGGTGAGGGGCTACATGTTGGGCTGCATCTCAAGTTCCCAGGTACCACTATTCAGCCACAATAGCGTCAAGAGTGGGCCCCCCCCCAACAATGTTTACTTCTGAAAAACCCTCATTAGCAAGGCATACCTTAGCTAAGCACCACACTACCTCCAACAAAGCACAATCACTGCCTGCACGACACTTCTCTGCCACTTCTCCTGGGTTACATGACCCAGTGTCCACAGCGCACACCAAAGAGTCCCTGCGCAGCCTTCAGCTGCCCTCCTGCCACACGCTGGCCTCATAGCCACACCACCGTCATGTCTATTTATAAGTGTGTCTGCCATGAGGAGGAACCGGAGGCACACACTGCAGAGGGTTGGCAGGGCCAGGCAGCGACCCTCTTTAAAAGGGGCGGGGCGATAGCCCACAATGCTGTACAGAAGCAATGAGAACTCCAATCCTGTGCCACCTCCTTCAGGAGCTGCAAACGTGGGCATAGCAATGGGGAATCCATGTGCCACACAGTATTCATTCTGTCAAGGTGTCGCATAGCTCAATCCACACTGCAAGGGGAAAGCTGTCTGCGCTCTGCCCCCTACCCAAGTCAGTCAGTGCCTTTGTGCCAGACAGGTCAAACACCGCAATGGGAACTAAGTTTGCACCAACAGCATAGGTGGGTCCTAGGAAACCCAAGACATGAACCAAAAATTGATCTGAGCGGCCAAACATGGCAGACTTGCACCGCGCCCACGGCATAGGCCTCGGCCCACAGATTCAGCAATCCTAGGCTGGAAGCGGACTTTCACTGCACCCAGGACATAGGCCTCTGCACAAACTCTCAGCAATCGCGTGCCTACAGCAGACTCCAATGCTAGCGTAGCTGTGCACGTCTCATTAGCGCTGTATTGCTCCTGTAGTTTGTCCCAATGCAGTGCCCCGGATAGTAGAGCTAACATCAGATTAAATACAGGTGCGCTTCGGCCCACACTGCATGCCCCAGTCAGACTGGGGTTCTTTATAAGTAGACACAGGCAGGTACAACTCTGTGTGGACCGACAGCATGGGTGGGTCCCAGGAAGCCACCGGCGTTACATAAATAAATCCCATTGCATTGCCCAGCACAGCTGAGGTAACGTCAGATTAAATGCAGGTGGGCTTCGGCCCACACTGCATGCCCCAGTCTGACCGGGGTTTTTAATACATAGACACTGGCAGGTACAAATCCCTAATGTGAAGTCCCTGTGGACCCACAGCATGGGTGGCTCCCTGGAACCCACCGGCGGTACATAAATGTATCCCATTGCAGTGCCCTGCTCAGCAGAGCTAACGTCAGATACAATACAGGTGGGCTTCGGCCCACAGTGCATGCCCCAGTCAGACTGGTAATATGTACCTTAACAGTAACCGCGTTGGTGGGAATGTGGTCGCGACTGCGGACCTAGTAGTGCGGTTTAATTTAGTTGGTTTTCGGAATGTGGCCAGGATTAAGTGGACCATGGCAGGGGGATGGTGGGCGGGCTCTCTTGTTGTGTTGTTAAAGGTGAAATTCTTGGACTGCCACCAGACGTACCAATGCAAAGGTATTTGCCAATAATGTTTTCATTGTTGGAGGAGGAGGGGGATGTTTTTGAGGCACTATGTGTTCTCTCCACGTGTCCGTGGTTATATGCACCTTAACAGTAACCACGTTGGTGGGAAATGGCCTCGCCGCCATAATGTCTTTGGGAAGCCTCCGTTTCCACACCCCAGTGACATAGCATTAGCAGCGGTATAGGCAGAGCCCAGAATTAGTAACATTTCAGCAGTAGCATTAGGGACAGGCCCCAGTAACATATCACTAGCAGCAGTATAGGGGGAGCACAGTATTAGTTCCATTTCAGTAATAGTAGCAGTCAAGACAGGCCCCAGTAACATATCACTAGCAGCAGTATAGGGGGAGCACAGTATTAGTTCCATTTAAGTAGTAGTAGCAGTCTGGACAGGCCCCAGTAACATATCACTAGCAGCAGTATAGGGGGAGCACAGTATTAGTTCCATTTCAGTAGTAGTTGCAGTCTAGACAGGCCCCAGTAACATATCACTAGCAGCAGTATAGGGGGAGCACGTCCTCTAGGCCTACCCCTACCCCTCAGCATGGTGTATCACGAATAGAGCAGAAACAGAACGCTGTAATTAAATGTGCCGCTTATTGGCCTGTGTTTGGAGGCTGACTTCGCTTACGGAGCGCACAGCAGAGCCAGGAAACAATTATGCGCAAGCCTGTAGTGAGACCTAGGTGCGTATGACTGAGCTACTGGAATACACAGCGAAGAACCAGTCAAGTAGCCAAAGGCCAGTGGTAGGCCTTAAGTATTTTTGCTTCAATTGTTTAAAATGGTGAGGTGAAAAACCAGACAGACACCGTATGCAGCGTGTATATGTATACTGTTTCCCTCTGGCGGGATGACGGCGATCATGTAACGGACACAGCAGAGCCAGGAAACAATTATGCGCAAGCCTGTAGTGAGACCTAGGTGCGTATGACTGAGCTACTGGAATTCACAGCGAAGAACCAGTCAAGTGGCCAAAAGCCAGTGGTAGGCCTTAAGTATTTTGCTTCAATTTTTTTAAATGGTGAGGTGAGAAACCAGACAGATACCGTATGCAGCGTATATATTTATACTGTTTCCCTCTGGCGGGATGACGGCGATCATTTAACGGACACAGCAGAGCCAAGAAACAATTATGCGCAAGCCTGCTGTAACGCTTAGCTGGGTAATAATGAGCGACTACTAGTAGCCCCAGCAGACACGCAGTAAACTGAAGACGGTCACAGGCAGCCCAAATATTGTATTTTTTTCCCAATTTTTGGGAAAAAGCACACTGCCTATATAGCCTGTATATGGATTTTCCTGTTGGAGGATGACTGTAGTTATTGAAAGCACAGTGCAGCCAGAAAAAATTATGCGCAAGGCTGCAGTAACACCTAGCTGGGTAATAAGTGAGCGACTACTACCCCCAGCAGACACGCAGTAAACTGAAGACGGTCACAGGCAGCCCAAAGATTTTTTTTTTCCAATTTTTTTGAAAAAGCCCACTGCCTATATAGCCAGTATACCTCTTTCCTGTACCACTGTCCCTGCCTCACCAGTACTGCCCCTATACTCAGTAAAATGACTGCAGACTGAGGACGCTATGGTCTGCACGCCCGATATACAAAAAAAAAAAAGTGCAACAATGCTAAAACCAGCCTCAACAGTACTGCACACGGTCAGATGTGGCCCTAAGAAGGACCGTTGGGGTTCTTGAAGACAAATATAACAGCCTAACACTCTCCCTATAGCAGCTATAGCAAGACGGCACTTTCCCTAATGTCTCTCAGCGTGCATCTGTGGCGAGCCGCGGCCGGCCCCAGTTTAGATACTCGGGTGGCACCTGATCTCCCCAGCCACTCACTGCAGGGGGGTGGGATAGGGCTGGAATTTCACAGGAGGAAGTTGTAATGCCTTCCCTGTGTTACTATTGGCCAGAAAACTGCGCAAAATTTTCTGGGAAGAAAAAGAAAGTGACTCGAACACCGCGTGGTGCTCGTCTCGAGTAATTAGAATTAATATATAAAAAGGGTCAGGGCCTACTAACAAAACAAAACATAGAACATATAACACAAGACAGACAGATCCACGCCAGTGGAGTCCCGGGGAATATAGGGGAAGGAGAGAGGATCTCAACAACTCCCGTATATTCTTTCCCAGAGAAGCACCAAGAGTCTTTATTTAAAAGACTTTTATGTGTAAGAAGTTTAGATGAATGTCTTTTGGTGTATTACACTTTATTAAATGGTGCGTTTCTTGTACTTTTTTTTCACCATTTCTCACATGAAAACTCTCCAAGACAATAAAGTGAGAGTTTTATTGGTATAGCTCATGTACAAGAAATTTCTGTTATTACGTAGATATAGTTGTTGCTCGAAGGATGAGAGCTTTTTATTTTATTGCTCATATAGAGAACTTCTGCTTTTGCTCAACAATAAGAGCTTTTTTAGAGTTTGTTTTTGCTCGTATAGAAAGCTTCTGCTTTTGCTCGACGCGTTTCTGTATCGGAAATGACCGATAGTTCATCAGGAGCTGGGCAAAAAAATATGCCCTTGAGTGAGCAGAGAGGAGTTTACTAACTGAGAAGGTATAACAGAAGAATAACTCAAATGTGTCTGTCAATATTTCATAAAGGGAGATGCTCCCAATTGCCTTGTTATAATATATTGCTTGACCCTAACAATATTCGGGTTCACCAGCATACTCTACCCATCTATAGATCAATACACCTGGATCTAAGTTAGCTCGCAATTAGAAGCTGAAGGTAGACATGGGGGGGGTGTCACTCTGGAGTGAGAAATCTTAAATATGCACTATGTGCATCGTGTGAGGATAATGCACACGATCCGTATAAGTGCTACCTGCATCTGTACGGAATAACCAGGTTTTACTTTGGTATTTAGCATAAAACCATGAACCATACGCTAGGGCTGGTGGCTACTAAATGAACAGCCACCAGGTTAAATACCTATTGGCCCAGCCGGTTAAAGGGATATGCGCACAACATATGCAGGCACTATCAGAGTAGAATCTATCTTAGATAGCCCCCAAGGTCTCTGAGAGGTCAATCTAGACCAGTGAGTCGTCTGCCAAGACTAGTAGCTTCACATGAATAGGCTGCCAGATTGTAAATTCATTAATTCAATCTGGGACAATGCCCAAGTCTAGCCTAGCTACTGTTAGTAACTGCCACAATGGCACAAAGCAATTTTAGGCTAGCTATACTAGTCAGCAGAGCGAGAGAGATAGAGTAGAGTAAGGCAAAGAGAGATTTTAGGAGTAATCTCCAGCAGCGCCTGCGGCTCTGATGGTGAGCTTTAGGCATCTCAAATCTCAGGCGCTGCTGGAGATTACTCCTAAAATCTCTCTTTGCCTTACTCTACTCTATCTCTCTCGCTCTGCTGACTAGTATAGCTAGCCTAAAATTGCTTTGTGCCATTGTGGCAGTTACTAACAGTAGCTAGGCTAGACTTGGGCATTGTCCCAGATTGATTTAATGAATTTACAATCTGGCAGCCTATTCATGTGAAGCTACTAGTCTTGGCAGACGACTCGCTGGTCTAGATTGACCTCTCAGAGACCTTGGGGGCTACCTAAGATAGATTCTACTCTGATAGTGCCTGCATATGTTGTGCGCATATCCCTTTAACCGGCTGGGCCAATAGGTATTTAACCTGGTGGCTGTTCATTTAGTAGCCACCAGCCCTAGCGTATGGTTCATGGTTTTATGCTAAATACCAAAGTAAAACCTGGTTATTCCGTACAGATGCAGGTAGCACTTATACGGATCGGGTGCATTATCCTCACACGATGCACATAGTGCATATTTAAGATTTCTCACTCCAGAGTGACACACCCCCCATGTCTACCTTCAGCTTCTAATTGCGAGCTAACTTAGATCCAGGTGTATTGATCTATAGATGGGTAGAGTATGCTGGTGAACCCGAATATTGTTAGGGTCAAGCAATATATTATAACAAGGCAATTGGGAGCATCTCCCTTTATGAAATATTGACAGACACATTTGAGTTATTCTTCTGTTATACCTTCTCAGTTAGTAAACTCCTCTCTGCTCACTCAAGGGCATATTTTTTTGCCCAGCTCCTGATGAACTATCGGTCATTTCCGATACAGAAACGCGTCGAGCAAAAGCAGAAGCTTTCTATACGAGCAAAAACAAACTCTAAAAAAGCTCTTATTGTTGAGCAAAAGCAGAAGTTCTCTATATGAGCAATAAAATAAAAAGCTCTCATCCTTCGAGCAACAACTATATCTACGTAATAACAGAAATTTCTTGTACATGAGCTATACCAATAAAACTCTCACTTTATTGTCTTGGAGAGTTTTCATGTGAGAAATGGTGAAAAAAAAGTACAAGAAACGCACCATTTAATAAAGTGTAATACACCAAAAGACATTCATCTAAACTTCTTACACATAAAAGTCTTTTAAATAAAGACTCTTGGTGCTTCTCTGGGAAAGAATATACGGGAGTTGTTGAGATCCTCTCTCCTTCCCCTATATTCCCCGGGACTCCACTGGCGTGGATCTGTCTGTCTTGTGTTATATGTTCTATGTTTTGTTTTGTTAGTAGGCCCTGACCCTTTTTATATATTAATTCTAAATAAAAGTGAAATTTTAAATTCTAGATCTGTGATGGCCTCAACTTTGGACTAATATAGATATTACATACCACTGTGACTTCGTCTCGAGTAACGAGCATCTTGAGTACCCTAATACTCGAACGAGTATCAAGCTCGGACGAGTACGCTCGCTCATCTCTAGTGCTTATCTATCATGTGCCAGTGCGTGTGCCGTGCTGCTTATGGTCTGTCCCAAGTAATTTGTTAGGGGCGTAACCGCCAGGCTCTAGCCCCCAATTTGGCCTAATAGTGCGACCTGGGAGCCTCAGATGCAGCCATGCATGCTGTCCCTGCCATTTCCTATCCGTTTCTGTGTAGTTTCCATGATTTTCTGATGTTTTCAGATGTTTCACACAACCTCCCCCATGCGGAGCCTCGGTCAGCTTGAAAAATGCTCAAGTCCCCATTGACTTCAATGGGGTTCCTTGCTAGAAACGAACTCTCGAGCATTGCGAAAAGTTCGACATGAGTAACGAGCATCCGAGCATTTTGATACTCGCTCATCTCTAATTCCAGGTTTAAACCTTTAGGAAAAAGCGTTTCTAACACAAAAATCCATTTGTTTTCTCTTTTACTCCGGTCACCTCCGCTAATGCATGGGATCACGTAATCAATCACCTCAGATTAACCTGTTGCGACATGCCTCTCTCCGTTTTAGATCAAGGAAAAAATAATGAAACATGCACAGACATGAATAGTGATTGTCCTATAAATAGGACGCTGTCACCTAATGGGTTTAAATGTGACAAAAGATGTAAAAGTTTTATGGTCTCTAAATTGATGTTAGGGGGTCGGCAGGCCAGTGTGTTACCTCTGCTCAGGGTTTCTCATATCTCATATTTTCCACTGATGCAGAAAACTCCCAAGATTCATTCAGTTTTCGATAGTATCAAAAATGGTTATAAACTTGTATTCCCAGATTCTTCTGTGACTTTTGGAGTTGAAATTGCCTTTAAGTATAATAACTTTCATATAATGTCGTGTCTATGACTAGAAAAATGCTTTGCCACAGGTAATTCTGTCTTTTTCTCTTTCGTATGGCAATGCCATCTTATCTTGGCTTTCAGTTTTGGTCCTGTTTTCCCAACAAAAAGGCCCCCAACAGGACATTTACTGCACAAGATCAGATACACAAAATTGTATGTGGAACATTTGAATGTCCAGGGGATTTTATAGTCCTGCTGTGAGTTGGATCTGTATTATGTCTATGGTCTGTACATGTGAGCAGGTCTTGCAGCTCCTTACATTGCAGGGATATGTTTCTTTTTGTGTGTCAGAGGGCAATGCATTCCTGGCCCAAACATGACACCTGCACCTCAGGAATATTGCTAAAATCTGGCTGTTCCTCATCAGGGACATGCTAAAGGTCCTCATTGATACTCTAATTTACTCCCAACTCGACTAGTGCAACTCCCTGCTCAATAGCCTCCCCTGCATCACTCTTCCCTCTCCAATCCTTACTAAATGCGGCAGCTAGACTTCTCTTCCTATCCAGCCGCTTCTCAGATGCCTCTGCACTATGCCAGTCAGTGCAGTGGCCATCCATACACTATAGAACTCAATTCAAAATAATCACCCTCACCTATGCTCTCTGTGGAGCCATGCCACTGTACATCACTTCCCTCCTGTTCATACATCTCCCATGCTGCATGCGCCAAACTGCTAAAATAGTCAGACTAAACACCCCTCTAATATGTACTTCACATGCTTGCCTCCAGGACTTCTCTAGAGCAGCATCAATCCTTTGGAATGCTGTACCCCAAAACACCTGGACAATTCCAGATGCCTCTCTAGAAAGTAACATCCCAAGACTCCTGATCTAGTCCCCACCCCCACAATATGCCTCCTTTCTCTCCCTCTTTTCACTTTTGCCTATCATGTACTACCCTCACCTCGTTTGTGTCATAAAAACTGTATATCACAAGTTAGTGTCACATTCCTCTATTCCCCCTTGCTCCATCTCCTGTCCCTGTACCTTCTGTATCACCCCACCCCCCTTTGTTTCCAAATAATTGAATATCAGATGTAACTCTTGTAATTTCTGTAAATTTCTTATTGTTTTTGTCCCCTGTGTGCCTCGAATGGGGTGTGGAATAAGTTGGTGCTATACAAATAAAGATTATTATATTGATTATAATAGAAGTTGTGTAACACAGAAGGGGAGGGTCAGGAAATCCTGGTGTAGGGTATGATGGAGTTTCTTTGCAATTTTCCTAAGTAATTCTCACTTCGAGTAGTAGCTCACTACTAGAGGTGCACAACTGTTTTCTTCTTTCAGTGTATTGAAGTAGATGATTTCTGGGTATCCTGGTGGCTCTGGTTATTCAGTCATCAATTGAGGTGGAATGGTAGCCCTGGTTTAAAAATGTCCTTTTTAAGGTGGTATAAATGTTCCTCTGTTGGTTTGGGGCAGATCGGGTTGTATTTGATGACTTTGCTATAGACAATGGACTTCCTGATGTGTTTAGGATGAGAACTGTCCTATCTGAGGTATGAGGGCTGATCAATTGGTTTTTAGCATAAGCATGTTTGTATTGAGTTGTTTGAAATTTTTATGGTGGCGTCCAAAAAGTTGATTTCTTTGCATCAGTAGCCTAATGTCAGGTTTATAGTGTGTGTGTGTGTGTGTGTGTGGGGGGGGGGGGGGATGCGTTGAATTTTACTAATTCCTGTTCGGTGTTGGTCCAGATGCTGATGATATCATCAATATTGCATAAATAGGCCAATGCTTTGCTGGAGCAGGAGGCCAGAAAGTCATTCTCCAGTTTGTTTGTTTTTTGAAATCCTAGTTTTTTATTAGAATTTTTTCAAATTTTACATTACATATCATATCCTGCAACCTTAAATCTTGATGAGCACATAATAGACAATGGGCAATGCAATCGAATCATCCTTACAAATAGCCATACATTTAACTAATTAACTTTAAACTAAGGTCTCTGCTTATAGATTTAAACATGTGTCCTCGCGTATTTAGAGTCTTGATGAAGCAGGGACTTTCAAAAACTTATGAAACATCTTAATAAAGGGGAAAAGGGGGGGGGGAAGAGGGTGCATGGGTAGGTTGACGTACAGAAGGGGGGGTGGGGAGTAGGGGTTATGTGGAGGGGGGGGGCGTCACTGTATATGATGGTATATATGACGGACACCGGGCTTTAATATCGTTCTCCATTTCCTTTCCCTCTTACTCATTCACTGACCGGGGTCCCACTACCCCGTCCCTCGTCAAGGTGGGCATCGGCACCAGACACCTCCCTCCCCAGGAGACTCAAACCAAAGCTTTCCAGGAGCCCCACATCTCCACAAATCCATCCTGGTTGTTTTTAGCCCGACTCACCAGTTCCTCTAAATTGCAAATTGAATCAACTTTTTCTTTCCACTGATTCAAGTTAGGGGGGATTTTCTGGAGCCATAACAGAGGGATCAGAGCTTTTGCAGCGTCGATCAGTATTGCTATCAGTTTGTTTTTTAATGGATGGAAGCAACTGGTTGGCCTCCAGAGGAATATGATGTCAGCTGTCAGTGTTAGGTTCGGTGAGATGCTTTGTAGGGCTTTCTCTACTTCTTTCCAGTAGGGCACTATGATCGGACATTCCCACCAGATGTGCAGGAAAGAGCCCACTTTGGCATTTATTGTGGGGTGCTAGTTTATATGCGTGCAGCCACTGTGGAGTTCTGTACCATCTTACTAATAGCTTATAATGGTTTTCCTGTATTAACACGCATGGCGAGAGTCCAAAGGCCATTTTCATAATCACCCTAACTTCCTCCTCGGTGAGAATAATATTCAATTCTTTTTCCCATGACAAAAGGAAAGCAGTTTTTGTTGGGGTGGCTGGGGCAATAAAGCGCTTCTTTAACTTAGCTAACTTCCTTTTTTCTGGTATTCTCTCCTCTTATGAGGGTTAAAATTCTAAGTGCAACACCAATCGGGCCCACCCCACTTGCCCCGTTGCCGGCCGTAAGAATAGACACCACACAGAGGTCTGGTATAGTTTCTCACACGGGAGAAAAAACTGCGCCCTTTATTACAGATTACATGAGATCTTATACCCTCTGCCCTCTCACCACTAGGGGGTGATGGGCTCATAACCATATATGGGCAGTCCGGATTTGCGGACTGAGACAGTGAAAATCATATAACAGTCATGTACATTTGAACATCTTGATATCTTGTTCCAGCGCTTCTGGGAAATCGGCCAAGTACATGCGTCCTTGCGTCTGGTTCGGTATCTTCTCTGAACTTCTAGAACATCTTCTTGCAAAGCCTTGGGATATCTGATGTAAGGTGACATTTAAGTTTTTTCTCTCATTTGGAATCGAATAAAACTTGCATATAGGTATAAAAGCATAAAAAACACATATGGCAATATATATATATATACCCTCACACTCTAAGACCCTCTCGAAGGTAGTCCTAGGTCTGGTAGATTTAAATGTTTTCTGGAATTTCTCAATGGTTTTTGTAACGTGGGTTTTTTGCAAATCGAAGAAAGCATGCTGGGGGAGGAGGGTCTGCAGTATTTCTGTTGTTTTTTTATGTGCTTGGGTTTGGAGATCTCCTACCGTGACTCCCTTGAATTTCTTCCAGATATTAGTTGTCGATGAATCTGAGGGTATGTCTACTAACTTGCCCATTATGTGTAAGGGTACTACAGGAGAGGGGGCTGGGGCCAGCGAGTTCCGGAGACCCTCCCAGGTCTCGATAGGGCCTCGTAAGAGGGGTTCACGGTTGCCCCTCCTGAATCTAAACCCAGGGGGGGAGCCAAAGGTCTTCCATTAAGGAGTCCCCGTATACTCCTTCCGCTAGTAAGGTTAGAATTGGGTCCTTTACGGGCTGACTGAGCTCCATCCAGTAGCTTAGTTGTACTGCCTTGTAAAAACTTCGATACAGGGTAGATCCATTCCGCCCTCGTATCGCTTTTTTATCATTAGGCTATGGGCCAGACGCGGTCTCTTGTGCCTCCAGACATAATCTGAAAAGGCTTTTTTGATGGCTTTAAAGAAGGATTTTGGAAGGGAAATTGGGAGCATTCGTATTTTGTAAAAGATTGTCGGGAGTACGTAGGATTTGAGGATGTTTTTCTTGCCAAACCAGGAAATGGGGGGCAAGTCATATGAATGGAGCATGTCGCTAGTTTTGGTTATTAGGGGGAGGAAGTTGTAGGTGTACAGATCTTCAGCTTTCCTAGTGAATTTGATACCCAGATAATCAATGTGGGAATTGGACCACTTGAAGGGTGAGCTGGACTGTAGGGGCCATGTTGATGCCTAGGGATGGAAAAGTTTAGGATTGTGGATTTTGCGAAATTCACCTTGAAGTTTGATAGTGTCCCAAACTCTTCAAGAAGAGATACCAGCTTAGGAATCCCCTTCGCTGGCTCAGCGACAAGGAGTGAATAACAGTCAATCAATCAGTACAGTGAACTACGGAGCTCTCTTTAGATCTTTTCTGTGATGCACGTGAGGTGCGTGGGAAAATTTCCTCCAACTCCTCTAGAGACTCATGGGAGTACGTAGTCATAAGTGAATGTGGGGGAGTAAAGAAAGTACAGTAACTCGTACCGTATATTCTCAACGGGCATAGCCTAATCGGTACAGGCACTGTGGGGGCCCAGTTTAACTGTTCTTACTCCACTAGTGAGTAAGATAACTATGATCGAGTGAATAACTTACATAGTACAAGTGTGGTCAAACTATAATTCTAGCATGAGAAAACATGTTAACTAACATGACCGCCTGTAGAACTTTAAGAGGTTAGTTTTCACTTTAAAATGCAACTAGTTATAGTGTTCAATTCAAGCTTGGGTCAATAGGACAGTTGGTCGGCAAGTTTCAGGTGTCACTCAGCGTTACTTCCTCTCTGCTCTTCTTCTTTTTACTTCTAGGAGACTTTTGGTTTCTGACTAGCTGCCAAGTCTCTTGTGTGGGAAGGTGTGTGGAGGTGGGTAAGTCCGGCAAGGGCAGCCAGCCTGGTAAATCTATTGGTTCGATTCCCAAGTGTTGCCAGCAATTTTGTAGCTCGTCTGGCGAGCGAATATTGAAGCGTCTGCCTTTGTAGCTGAAGCCTAATCCGAAGGGAAATAACCACACGTATTTTATATTTTTCAGTCTCAGCGCGTCTAGCAAGGGGCGTAATGCCCGTCTTTTTATCAATGTGGATGGAGCCAGATCTTGGTATATTTGAATGGGGACTCCTCCTTATTGTAGGTCCTGGTTGTTTCTCACTGCTCTAAGCACCACCAGAGCATCTGGGAAGGAAAGTAATCTTCAGATTATGTCTCTGGGAGGTTCGGTATTGGTTGGGGTTGGTCTTAATGCTCTGTGGACACGTTCCACTACAATGGTGGCCGCTCTTTCTGGACCCAGTAGGGAGGAGAAGATTTCTGATGCAACTTTGTCAAGAGCCTCTGCAGCCCAGGATTCCGGCAGGCCTTTTATGCGTACATTATTGCGTCTATTACGATTCTCTAAGTCCTCTTGTAAAATAAGAACTTTATTCAGGTGGTTATGTTGGTCTTTTAATACTTGGGACAGTTCCAGTGAGTGGGCTGTGATGGAAGATGTGGAGGATTCGAGATCATCTATTCTCCTTCCCATGCTTTTAACTTCCTCCTTAATTTTATTAAGGTCTGCCATTACAGGGCAAAGGGCTGATGAGAAAAGCTCTTTCATAAAGCCCTTTGAGATTCTTTCTCCATCTTCTCCTTTGGAGGAGTCCTTCGTTTCTCTACCTGTTGCCCTCATTGCTGTAGTCTGTTGGGACGGTGCCGTCTTGTTTATTGCATGAGGGGAGCGGGTGGACCTATCTTTCAGGAACCTTTTGTAGGTCTGATTGTCCTCCCCCTTTTTCTTTATTTGTCTTGACCATATTCTGCTCAGGATCGCTGCTGGTATGGGCCCCGGATTGTGCCGTAGTAACGGAGCTCTAGATTCAAAGAGCCATTACTCTCCGCGGTCAGGCACAACCCCCCCTTCCCCCCTGGGATTGACTTTTTAAGTGAGAGTCTTAATGTTGTAAAGTGTTATCAACGTTCAGAAAGAATTAAGACAATGCACTTGCTTACTCCTTTACTCCTTTAGGCGGGTTAGAACATTTTGCAGTGTCTGTTCGGGTATTAGGTGATGTTCCCCGTCTCTTGGAGAAAAGAAAAATTGTTATATATTAGAACTGGGTTTATCAGTTCAGAAAAAATTAGAGCAGAGCTCTTCTTCTGTTTTCAGCCTCTCAATTGTGCTGACCAGCTCATTTTGTGGGTCTCTTTGTCTTACTCCCTCTTCTTCCCCCTATTTTGCTGAGGAGCTTGAGGTGGGGGAGAGAAGGAAGAATGGCGGGGGGGGGGGGGGGGGTTTGCGCAGGAAAGAGAAATCGCAGCAGGAGGGCCTTCAGGAGGCTTTCAGGGGTTCTGCTTATCTGGGTGAGCCGTGTAACTGAGTTCACAGCGGTCTCTCGTACTCACTGCCGGTTCCTCCACCTCAGCCTCTCTCCAGGTTCTGAGCTGCCACTAGCCCCCGCGGTCTCCGTTTCGTCCGGGTCCAGGGTCTCTCTCCTCTGGTGCTGCTGTCCCCCCTCCTGCCTCTCCCTCTCCTGCAGGAGCGTTCTGGGTGCCTCTGTCGCCTGGCCGGGTAGAGCCACAGTCTGCTGAGTGACTCAGTGGCCGGTTTCTGCCGCGATTCGGCCGCCGCCGCAACTTCCGGTCGGCTGGGGCCGGCAAATTTAGCCCGGGGATCCGCCTTGTGATGTAGGCCACGGCGGTGTAAATGCCGCTAGGAGGCCCAGAGTGGTCTCTTTTTAAAGCTCTCCGGCGGTGCTCTTTTTATCCCCGGATGGGGCCTCGTGTCGGTGGGATGTCCCTCAGAAGCGCTGCACACTCAGGAGCCTCTAAAATGGCGCCCGCTCCCGCTGTTGGCTAGGCCACGCCCCCCGTCATTCTCCAGTTTTGTCATGAAAGGGTTGGCTTATTGCGGTGTCATTTTACTGCCCATGGCAGTTCTGGGGAGTTGCAGGGATATTTCTTTGCCAAAGGAGAAATAATTGTGTGTGAGGATGAATCTTGTGGGTAGTAATACCTATGAAAAGGCAACCCCATTAGCCTCAAGTTGTACCGGGCAGGCCGTCAGTCCGTATTCGTGTTGGATGTTGAAGTATGATAATTCCACACACATGGTGGTCAGGATGGTGCCATTGGGGAGGGAACCAATGGTTTACAGTTTGTTCATTAGGTCCATGGTGTCACGCAAGTTGTATTTCTCACCAGTGGTTTAAGGGCACATTTTACACGTACTGAAATTTATTTTCAGTGAGGCTTCCTACACCTGAGATAATTGGTCTCCCTGAGGTTGCCAGTTTTGTGTAGTTTAGGAAGCATGTAGAATCCTCTTGGGGTTCTCTAGTATCAAGTCCAAAAGTTTTGTTGGGTCCGCAAACAGGCTTCTGATGTTGTCGATATGATACCTTTTTTTTTTAATAATTGAGTTTTTTTTATTAAGGCTAGAAAGGTGATACAGCACATCTTTAACATACATTTCGCATACTATAACAGCAGGCAATTGAGATTATTAACATTCTTCACCTCTACAGCCTCTGTGTTTTCAATATATTTTACAACATATCATAAAACCGTATCTGATTTGTTTAAGAAAAACATGTATTCTAGCTGCTTAACCGACTATCAGAAAAGAAATAAAGTTTTCCACATATATATGCGGTTTAACCATAATTAACAAACAAAACTTGGCATCACAAGACAAAATTAGCCAGTTTTGCAAGATTGCATAAATTCTCCCCATGCTCCCCAGGACTCCTCATGCCTGCTCAAAGCATTTTCTCTAAGTGCCAGCCATCTCTCAAACACCCTCTGCTCTGCCATACGGTTCTCGAACTCCCCGTAAAGTGGGGGGTCTGGTCCCCTCCCATGCTTTGCAATTATGGTCTTCGCTGTCATCAAGGCATGACCAATTAGATATCTGAAGTTTGGAGGGTATTTGTCTAGGTCTACTAGAAGTAGAATCAATTTCGGGTCTCTGCGTATAGCGGTTTTTAACACTTTCTCCAGCAGGTCTAGAATGTTCTGCCAGTAGTTGTTTAATTTAGGACATGACCAGAATATGTGAGAGAGAGAACCTTTGTAGCCACAGTTCCTCCAACACATGCCGTCGCCTTTGTGTAGTCTGCTGGCTAGCAATGTAGGAGTGTAATACCAACGCATATTGATTTTCATTTGTACCTCCATTATTCCCAAACCTCTGGTAGATTTACCAGCCTGTCTGAACGCTTTCTCCCATGTCTCAACGGGCACGACCGACCCCAGTTCCTTCTCCCAGTTTAATATCTGAGATCTTTTTGTCAACGTGTTATTGCCTGTCAGAATGTCGTAAAACGTTCTAGTGTCTGATTTCTTTAAAATGGGTTTTATCCGTATTCTTTTGTCGTTTTCTAATGGGATTCTAATTTTGTGTATTTGAGACCTCTCTATGAAATGTTTGACCCTGGCGTATTTAAATATGTCCCTTTGTGGTAAGTTGTAGCTAGCACATAGGTCCTCGAAGGGCTTAACCGCGTTTCCGGACAGTAAGGTGTCTAGATCTCTTATACCGCTTTTTTTCCAATCTTTCACTTCCAGGTCAGTTAGATACACGTTTAAAATTTCCAGAGGTAAGGCGGGTCTCACAGAGGTGTCGTAGGTGGCCACCTTCTGTGTTAGTTCTCTCCAGACCTCCAGTGAGGCTAAGGTAGACGGGGACAAAGCTCCAGGTTTTATTTTTAGGTCAGAGTTACCCGAAGAGGCTTCCAATGAAGCTGCATATAGGAGTGGTTTGTTTGAGGGAATCCCGGAGAAACTATTTTCCACGCCCACCCAGCCCAGCTTGTCGCCCAGGTGTGTCCAGCTTTTAATTTGGTTCAGGAGAGTGGCCTTAAAATATTTCTCTATATTGGGAATGTCTGCCCCTCCTCTGCCTCTTCGCATAGCCAAGGCCGACAATGTCAGGCGGGGTTTCCCGCTGCCCCACACAAAATCTGATAGCTGCTTTTGTATTTTTACTAGTGTGGGTTTTGAAATTTGTACAGGCAGGACTCTAAAGAAATATAGGATCTTGGGGAGGATCTTCATTTTATAGGTCATTATCCTTCCCAACCATGTGAGATTTAATCTGGACAAGCAATCTATTTCCCCCTGGGTAGAAGCTAGCAGCTCCGCGTAGTTGTATTTTTCTATATCTTTTATATCGGGTGTCATGCGCACTCCCAGATATGGCAGGTCTTTTTCCCTCCACTCAAAGGGGAACTCCCGCTGTATTGCTCTCTTCAAGTCCCCTGGGACGTTTACTCCCAAAATTGTTGATTTTTCTATATTGAGTTTGTATAGCAATATACTACTAAAGTGTGACAGGGTCTTTTGGGCTTCTCGTAGAGATTGTACTGGCTGTGTCAGGGTGAGGATGATGTCGTCAGCAAAGAGACCGATCTTGTGTTGACGGGAATTTAGAGGTATTCCCCTCGTCTCCAGAGAGGACCTAATTGCCTCCGCCAGGGGCTCGATTATAAGGACGTACAGAATGGGCGAGAGCGGACAGCCCTGCCTCGTGCCATTTGTTATTTTAAAGGACTGCGAGAGAACCCCATCCACCAGTATTTTTGCCGAGGGCGTAGAGTACAAGGCCCGGATGGCACGCAACATCCCCTCTCCTAGACCATATTTGGACAATGTGCTGAATGCATAGTCCCAATGAACACGGTCGAAAGCTTTTTCAGCATCCAATGTTAGCATGACCGCCGGTAGACGGGACATCTTCAAGGAGTGAAAAAGATTTATAATTCTTCTCGAGCCATCCGAGGCCTGCCTCCCCCCCACAAAACCAACCTGGTCCGAATGTATCAAGTCAGGAAGAATCCCAAGCAGACGACGTGCCAATGTTTTTGAATATATCTTTACATCAGTGTTGAGTAGCGATATTGGCCTGAAATTCGCTGGGTCATCTGGGTCTTTTCCTTGTTTAGGAAGGACCACAATAGTCGCCTGGAGCGCTTCCTCGGGAAAGAGGCCTTTTTGCATAGCTGCATTAAAGTTTTTTACCACATAAGGGGCCAATGTCGCCAGAAATAATTTATAATATTCGGATGAAAACCCGTCAGGGCCCGGGGCTTTTTGACTTTTCATACTTAGGATTGTATCCGAAACTTCAGGGATCGACATTTCTTTATCTAATTCTTCCATCTGTGTGGCTTTTATTTTTGGGAGTTTTATTTTATTTAAGAACTCTTCTATTTTGGCGCTATTTGGTTGTTCTAGTTGGGTGTCGTTTTTTAAGTTGTAGAGTTTGCTGTAGTACGCACAAAAGGCATCAGCGATTTGTTTCGGATGAGTGATCTTGTACTCCTTATTTTTTGCATTCTAACAGAGGCAGTGAAGTCCAACTAGTTTGGAAAGAACTGACTGTGTGGACCCTTGACCAAAAAAAATTATAATAAAATATAACTTTTATTAAAGAAATAACTAAAAGGAAGAACATACACACATAAATCTAGATCCAGGAAAACCCATGGAACCGATAAAAATGTATTGATACCACTGTCCATAAACAGTAATAGACCGGTCAGTCTGAGTATCGTTATGACTCAGCCATTTAGTGTATTCCGTCTCTTTGCAGAATCTGACAGGATTATCAGAATCTATTGTATACACGTCAACCTAATCAGGAGATGAAAAAGTGACATAAGTCCGACAGTTGGATGTTACAGAACGTGACCCAAAATCCAGAGAACAGGTTCGGTGATGTATACGTCGTTCACATCGAGAAAATAAGCTATGCCGGACCACTAAAAATTGTAAGCGTAACCCAACGCGTTTCTCCCACAACGTGGGTTCATCAGGGGTTTCAATACGCAAAAAATGGTACTTTACTGGTTTAATGACTCCCAGTCAGAAATCGGATAGTGGTACAAAAATAAAAAATTGATGAAGCCTCAAAATGTCCAGTATTGTCAAATAAATGACACACTGGATATAGAGGGATCAATCAGAGTAGAACTGTCATTTCCACTGGTGACAATTATATTACTAGATAGATTATTGTCGCCATATAAGATAAATGAACTGACAGGACTACGAAAACCCTACTACTACAATGGTAGAAATAAGAGTAGGGTATAGGTAAGAAAAATTTCTACCCTTTATGTGAGAGAAAGTTATAATTTCTCAGGGATAATAGTCCCGAGTACAGAAAGATAGAATAATTTTAGCCGTTAAGTCAAAGAGTATCCCGAGGGCAAAATTTTAGCAATCGGGTCCCTGGATAATCAGATGGCATATTCACAGCAGCCCAGAATAGCCGCCTTTTGGATAGCCATCTGATAAATTTTCGCTCTAGACCTACAAGGAAAATTCCTAAGACCTATAATAGTCCCTCAATAGAGTGGAAAGAGGATTCAAAGACCTATATTAGTCCCTCAATAAGGTGGTCACTAAGTCAGAGCCTTAATAAGCAAAAACTGAAATCAAACAAATAAACAAAACGGCAGCATGTCAGCCCTGGTGGTGGAAATGTCAGCCCTTGTCACCAGTGGAAATGACAGTTCTACTCTGATTGATCCCTCTATATCCAGTGTGTCATTTATTTGACAATACTGGACATTTTGAGGCTTCATCAATTTTTTATTTTTGTACCACTATCCGATTTCTGACTGGGAGTCATTAAACCAGTAAAGTACCATTTTTTGCGTATTGAAACCCCTGATGAACCCACGTTGTGGGAGAAACGCGTTGGGTTACGCTTACAATTTTTAGTGGTCCGGCATAGCTTATTTTCTCGATGTGAACGACGTATACATCACCGAACCTGTTCTCTGGATTTTGGGTCACGTTCTGTAACATCCAACTGTCGGACTTATGTCACTTTTTCATCTCCTGATTAGGTTGACGTGTATACAATAGATTCTGATAATCCTGTCAGATTCTGCAAAGAGACCGAATACACTAAATGGCTGAGTCATAACGATACTCAGACTGACCGGTCTATTACTGTTTATGGACAGTGGTATCAATACATTTTTATCGGTTCCATGGGTTTTCCTGGATCTAGATTTATGTGTGTATGTTCTTCCTTTTAGTTATTTCTTTAATAAAAGTTATATTTTATTATAATTTTTTTTGGTCAAGGGTCCACACAGTCAGTTATTTTTTGCATTCCACACATATGGGATACTGGCCTTAATTACTTTTTTTCTTACCAAATTAGCCATCCATTTAGATGGCTTGTTTAGTGAGGAGCATACATTAGCGCGGTGCGCATTAATTTCCCTGTTGAAGTCGCTCTGAAGCACCTTTCGGAGCTCCAATCGTGCCATAAATAATTTGTCATGAATATCTGGGGACGGAGATTCCTGCATCTCCTTCTCTAGGAGCTGGATGTCCGCTGTTAGTCTTTCAGTTTTATTAAGTTTGATTTTCTTATATCTAGCGCCCAGCTTTATGAGGACGCCCCTCATGTAAGCCTTATGCGCGTTCCAGAGCATAGTGGGGTCAATACCTGGAGTATCATTTAAGATAAAGAACTCCTCCATATTTTTTTGTATTTCTTTTTTATATTCGGGGATCTTCATTAAATACGTATTATTTCTCCAGGATCTAATTTTATGGCGGTGGCTACCCAATGCTATTTTTGTCAGGGTTGGAGCGTGGTCTGACCACGTGGCCGTACCAATCTCAGCTTTAATTACTGAGGTTATCAAGTGTTTGTCTACCAAACATAAATCAATGCGGGAGAATGTTTTGTGGCGTGAAGAATAAAACGAAAATTCCCTCGCGGAGGCATTAAGGCATCGAAAGGTGTCATATAGTGCCATCTTTCTTATCCAGCATCCTACTGTCTCGCCTCTCCTTGCGGATTTTTGTGTAGTATCGATAGGTCTCTCTGGCACTAGATTAAAGTCCCCACACAAAATTAATGAGCCCTTTGCTACCCGCGAGATTTTTTTTTGTGAGTTTGTTCAAAAATTTGATCTGTCTCTGGTTCGGGACGTATACGTTAACCATTGTGATCGGCGTGTCCCTCAGGGAACCCACCAGAACAACATATCTGCCTTTAAGATCGCATAATTTACATCTACTGTAAATGGCATAGTGTCCCTAAATGCTACCATGACCCCTGCTTGTTTCTTAGGTGCACAAGCGTGTATAACCTGTGGGTATTTTTTATGTGTCATACGAGTACTATCTGCATTCATCAAGTGTGTCTCCTGTATACATACTACATCAGCGTTGTTTCGTAGTGCCTCTCTCAAGACGGAACTTCTCTTGTATGGAGAGTTCAAGCCATTGGCGTTTAGAGATAGCAGACTTGTAGCCATATCTGTGTTGACGACGATCGGACCCAGCGAGCAGATGAGGAGAAATGGTAGACGATGCCTATAAAAACAAAACTAGAACAAAAACAGACAAAAAACATGCTTGATATCGCAACAGGTGGCGAAGAATGCCAAATAAAGAGTTCCTGCTACAAAGTAGCGAGGTTATGAGATTGGGTAGGACAAGCTAATGCTTGTATTCTCGTTGGGGAACGAAAGTTCGTTGGAGTATGTAGACACTCTATCAGACAGTCCTGAATACCACGGGACCTAGAAGATATGGTAGGTAACTATCATTTTGAGGAGGAAACTTGTGTTTTCTTTCTTTTCTTGAGTTTCCTTTTTTTTCTTTTCAAGTTTTTTTACTTTGAAGTCCTTTGGTGGTTGCTCCAGCACGGGAGGGAGGGGGATCACGCAACTTTACTCCCCAAGATTTTAAAGTGTCCATTGCTGAGGTGGGATTATGGAACACGTGTACTGCATTTTCTTTTGTAGCGATGATCTTTGTGGGGAAGCCCCATCTATAGGGTATGTTCGCTTCTCTCAGCGCTGATGTTATATCTGCAAAACTTCGCCTTGCTTCCATGGTGGCTTGGGAAAGATCAATGAAGAGGCGGATATCAGTATACGGGCTTGGCAGAGTTCTCAGCTTTCTTGCTGTATTCATCATGGCTTCCTTTGTGCTATAATAATGAATACGCACGATGACATCTCTGGGACTGTTTTCTTTAAGAAATCATGGAAGAGGGAGTCTGTGAGCCCTGTCAATTTTAAGATCCTGTTCAGGTAAGTTTGGGAGGATTTTCTTTATAAGGCGGGTAACGTAGTCAGGTAGCTCTGCATTATAAACTTTCTCTGGAACACCGCGTATTTTAACGTTGTTACGCCTGTTCCTATCCTCAAGGTCCGTGAGCTTACTTTGTAGTTTGATTACTGTCCCTTCAAGCTCATAGTGGGCATCGATAAGCTCATTGTGAGATTTGACTATCTCTTCCATCTTGTTCTCCGTATTATTCAATCTATTATTCACTTCCTGGACAGAAGAGTTTACATGTTGTGTGAGGCTTTTCAGGTCATTTTGTATAGTGTTTCTTAATGCCATTATTGCCTCTTTGATGTAGAACTCTGTGACGGGCTTGTTGGACGCTGATAAATTAGCTAGATCTCCCTCATTTTGGGAACTGGGGTCTGGCAAATCTGCCTCCTTTGCTGCTTCTTCAGACAGCCTCTGCTTCTGTTTGGCCGGACTGTTAGCAGTGGATGTGCTTCCCTGCCTTGTGGCCGGCGCCATCTTTTTTTCTATGTGCGGGGTTACGGAGCCTCCCGGCACCTGCAGAATCTCTCCCTCTGCTCTCCCCTCTGCATATGCAGCTTTGACAAGTGTGCCCCGGTCACTGCTCTTATTTTCTTCCCCTAAGGGCATGGGAATAGGGGAAACTCGGGGCTCTCTTACCGGGAGCTCTGCTGCTTGTGCTTCTTCCGCAGCCATTGTTGAGGGGGGCCGCGCGGCACAAAGAATTCCTCCAGCCGCTTCAGGTTCGTCTTGGAGGCTCTCTTTCTAGATGACATCTTGCTCCTGAACGCTTCCCCCAGCTGAATGGAGCGTAGAGAAGGTCCGGTAGTTGCTGTGTACTCGTTGCTAGGTGTCTTACCGAGCAGAGCTTAGCTCTGCACCGCCGTCTAGGAGCCTCTCCAAGCCACGCCCCCGATGTGATACCTTTTTAATGACTAACAAAAAAACATGATATTATAGCATTTTTTCCTGGTTCTTCCTGAGAGGACATGCTTAGTTCTTCAAAAGGTGTTAGTGGCTTAGTTGAACTCGGCTCAGGTACTAAAGAATTTACAGAACATCTTGACTGAAAATATTGTACACTCCATAATGGGCTCTAGTCTTCCCAAAAAAGTCCACCAGAGGGGGGCGGAGCCTGACTGCTGAGCCTGATGGTTGCCTGAGCACTGAGCTCTTTCAATGCGGCTTTCTGGTACCTTTTCAGCAGCTATTTTCTGCCAAACATGAGGGAAAATGGAAGAGAGAAGGGTACAGAACATCAGGGGACCCCTCGGGCTAATCGAGGACAAGCCGACATGCAGCGGTATCTAAAAGAACGGAGCACCCGCTCTCCACATGCTGCACCTAAGATGGCACCGATGAGAGACTCCATTGCCCCAAACAGTAAGGAGGGGGAGGATGGGGACTCCTCTGAAGTCCCCTTTCCTTCCCTCCTATTCCCGAGAAGTACTCAATAGCTCTGGTGTAGTCCGCGATTGTATACATCCCTTCTAACATCTGTGCTTTTTTCCACACAATTGTTAGTGGTCCTCTTGCTCCAGCGCTGTTCCAAACATGAGAGGCTCTCTCCGTCTCACCTCGTTCAACACAAGGGGCCTGAATTCTCCTTCTAAGAGACATAACGTCGCTCTCCTTCTGAAAAGGTATAGTACCCAAATTGCTTTCTTACAGGAGACACATTTTGAGAGGGGTAGATGTTTATCTTTACCTGAAAGACAATTTTCACAGGGGTTCCACAGTGCGCATCCCACGTCTGCCTCAAAGGGAGTGTCAATTTTATTTCATACGTCTATCACTTTCTGCTGTGACTCTCAACACTCTCACACAGAGCGCTGACACAAACCTCTTTTTGATAGGTTCCATCAACAATGTGAAGATAACTTTAGCTAACCTGTATGCCCCAAACTCCAATCAGACTTCCTGGTCAACCAATTGGACGCACTCAAACATTTTGCAGTGGGCCCTACCCTGCTTGGAGGGGACTTCAATGTCACTCTTAATCCCCTGTTGGATTCATCAGTGGGTCGCTCCCAGGTCTCGCAGGGGAAACTTAAAAAACTAATTTGCTCCTTACAGGAGCTTAATGTCATGGACGCTTGGCCTCTTCTCTCACCCTCCGTTAAAGACTATACCTATTTTTCTCAAGTCCACTCCTCTTTTCAGAGATTTGATTACATTTTCATTTCTACAAATCTGCTGGCGTCCTTGGTGAAGGCTAGCATTGACCTAATTACCATCTCTGATCACGCACCTCTACATGTTGACCTCCGTCCTTTCCAGGTCACTCCTCGGGAGTGGATATGGCGACTAAACGCCTCCCTTTTAGACTCACAAGAGGACAAAACCCATCTTAAAAAACACATAGAGGAGTTCTTTCAGTAAAATTCCTCTAATGAACAAACAACTCCTGTGGACTGGGAGACCCACAAGGCGTGAGAGGCCTTCTGATTGCTTTGGGTTCTAGGATCAAAAAAGCGGCAACAAAAGGAAATTGACGAAAAATTATCACAACTAGCTAAACTTAAATATGTAGCAAAAATCTCCCAGAGCAAAGATAATCTCGAGAAGCTGTCATCCCTGAGGAAAGAATTAAAGCTATGCCTAGAAGCTAAATTTAATACAAAACATCTCTACTTCAAACAAGTAGTTTATGCCCAGGGGAACCGAGGGAGCAAATACATGACTGCTTTAATAAAGAAGGCACAAGCAAAAAACCATATGAACTCAATTAAAATGCCCTCAGGTTCTAAGGTCATGTCCACCTCAGGCATCGCCAAAGAATTCCAAAAATTCTACTCTCACCTTTATACCCTCAGAGACCAACTATCCCCAGCCAACAAATTAGATATGGAGGCCCGGATTGATTCCTTAATTGGGAAGTTGAATCTCCCTAAGCTAAATGAGGAAAAGGGGACCTCCCTCACGGTTCCGGTCAGTGATGCAGAGGTAGAGGACCTTTTGGACTTCTCCCCTCCTGGTAAAAGCCCGGGCCCTGATGGACTTCCCCTTATATATTACAAATCTTTTCGCTCCTCCTTAGTGCCACGTCTAACTGAACTTTTCAACTCCCTGCTCCAGGGTAACCCCCTCCCTAGACAGGCTCAAGAGGCGCATATCATATTGATCCCAAAGGAGAATAAGGACCCAGAGAGCTGCAGTAGTTATAGGCCCATTTCCCTTATTAACCTAGACAATAAGCTGCGGGCCAAATTACTCGCCAAAAGACTAGAAGACCTTATTCCCAACTTGATAAATCCCGAACAGACAGGCTTCGTAAAGGGAAGAGAGGGCAGAGACAATTGCCTCAGGGTATTGCATGCTACCCAGTCATGGTTCGGCAGGAAAAATATCCTGAAGTCTTATGTTCTCCCCACAATTTTGTATACAATTCGCATGCTTCCCATATATCTTCCCACAAGTTTCTTCAAAACTCTCAGGTCGACTTTCTCCGGATACGTTTGGAGACATTGGAGACCGAGGTTAGCTTATAGCCAGATGATGAAGAGAGGCTCGGAGGGCGGAATTGGCCTGCCATGTGTTCATGACTTTTATTTAGCCTCCCAACTTGACTACTGGATGGAACTGGTCAAGCCTGTGAAAGATAGGCTCCTGTGTCTTCTAGCTGAAAATTCATACAGAGTCACTCTCCTTGAGGACCTCTGGTTTCCAAAAAAGAACATTTATAGATCTGTAGGATTCAACCCTCTTTTGAGGGGACCCTGCGACACCTGGGATAGGTTGAGAGAGGACCTAGCACCTAAACCATCCCCGATCACCCCTTTGCGCACGCTGTACAAACTCATGGGCGGTGCATTGGACCCCTGCACAGCAAGCTTGTGGTTCACTGTTTACAGATAGGACTATTAAAGACCTACAACTGCTAGCACATAAGAACCCGCTGACTGCTTTTCAGTCCCTTGCACCAACATAAGCTCTCTCTTTCCTACAGTCTGCTCATGTGACCAAAGTGTTTGGGGATTTCTGGGGACATACAAGTCCACTAGACCCTCTCCCTGTTTGAGAGGGCCATGGGAGATGGCGGGCCCGCCTCTAAGAAAATAGCATCCCTTCGTAAACACTTTATTTCCCCTACATTACTATATAAACCCACCTTCCTCATCTCTTGGGAGAGAGAACTGAACATCTCTCTTTCACAGAGTGACATTGAGGTTGTACTGAAAACGGCTTACGGACTGTCCCGCTGCATTCTGTCACAGGAGGCGCACTATAAGCTTCTCGTAAGGTGGTACAGGACTCCATAATGGCTTCACGACCACAACCTGGCAGTTCATAATAAATGTTGGAGATGTGATGAGGGAATAGGCTCATATTGTCATATTTGGTGGGACTGCCCGATACTGCATCCCTTTTAGCGTGCCGTGTGCACTGGGAAAAATTTCCCCAAAACTTAGCATAACTCCCCAGATTCTTTTCCTCTGGAGGCCTTTCTCTGTCTTCCACCTTCTTAAACATAAATTGGTCACTCTCCTGATCGATGCGGCTAAAGCGCTTATTCCAACGCTATGGCTACAAAAAACACCCCTGACCCTGACCCAATGGAGAGACAAAGTAGACTTGGCATACAACCAGGAAGAGCTGTCCAGTTGGTCTAGGGGTAACCCTGATGAGTTTCTTCAGAAACGTAGTCTGAGACATGGGCTCTAGGCCCTCAGTTTCCTGGGTGGTGGAAGAGGTGTTACGGTGACTTAAACCTTCTACTGTTATCAATGGCTAGTGTGATTCACCTATGTGAAACCAACAGGGACTCCGCTACATCCTTTATGGAGATCAGAGTTCTTGGTCCAGCCCTAGCAGGAAGACTCTCGCTCCTCAGTGTTATCTAGGGGGCCTCTAAGCGGATGCATACGCCTGCCCCTTTTCCTCTCTTTCAGCTCTTCCTTCTTTTTTCAGTTCTTTCCGGTCCCCCCTCTGCCCTCTTCTCTCCCACCCTCTCCCTTCCACCCACACTGTATTCTTTATTTTCAGCCCCTATTTCCTCTTAGTTCTGTTTCAGGTTGTGTAATAAAAGTTAGTCCTCTGTCAACAGGTTTTAGTATATTCATACTTATTTCTATGAATGGGGACCTGTTTCATTCTGGGTTCACCACAGTCTTAGTTGTGTAAGTTTTCACCATTTGGTGATATCATTGCACTGACTGTCTATGTTTTTCATTTTGATGTGCATGTTCTGATGTATCTTATAAAAAACTTAAATAAAAATCTGATTTTTTTAAAAAAAAGTCCACCAGAGGCTTCAGACGGGTGAGATACCACATTCCTCAGTAACGGTATAGGTGTGCTGGGAAAATACAAAAGGATTGAGCTATCCAAAGTAGCTTCAAATTGAAGATTAGCTAC
Source organism: Eleutherodactylus coqui (assembly GCF_035609145.1). Classification (NCBI taxonomy): domain Eukaryota; kingdom Metazoa; phylum Chordata; class Amphibia; order Anura; family Eleutherodactylidae; genus Eleutherodactylus; species Eleutherodactylus coqui. The sequence continues at coordinate 202,978,535 of NC_089843.1, read as the reverse complement.
TAGTGGCGTGACTGGGCCTGGCAAAGACACTAATGCTGATCATGCTCCATTAGCTGTGTAAGAAATTAGAAAATAATAGAGGAATTTCTGAGGAGACTGACAGGAATCCAAACACCCCTTGTATCAAGCCATGGTCAGTATCCTATTCAATTTCTACCCATAGCTTAGAGGTACAATGTTTAAGCAGGTTTAGGACACATTTGGAGATATCAGCCCTGCAATTTAGAGATAAGTTAAGTAGACTTATGTATCCAGAATTCCTTGTCTGTGTAAGGAGATTATAATGCAGCCTTAAGGTCCATCATTTACACGGGAGATGCCTGACACTTGCCTTCCGCTACCATGTTGTCACATGAGAGCTAGTATTGCTGGCTCGCTCACATAGTGGTTCTTTGTGGATTGAATCTGGAATGAAGGTCTTCATGCAAACTGCCAAAATTTTAGAAGAAAAGGTTTAAATCAATGTATATGTGATATGGGCCAAAAATGCCACAATTGGAGGTATTTTTACCCGGCTTTGCGGTAACCACTATAAGAGTCGGTAGAGTTGGGTGGGGGTGGGGTAATTGCATTGAAGGATCGTAGGATAAACAGAAAGATCTCATCTAGCAGTTTATAAAAACAAGTGGAAAAACTGTCTTGGCCTGCACTTTTGAATTAATTCCAGTAGTTTAGTAGCTGATGTCTAATTTCATTGCCTGTGTATGCACTGGTTTTATAATCTTGGTGGTTATAGTAGTCTTCTATGTCTCTCTCGATGTTTGATTTACTGGCAAGTGTTAGTTCATTTTATAATATACTAGCTTATTGGTCGCACATTGCTGCGAAGCCAGATAGACAAACAAACATACATTTGTTTTTATATATATAGATAACTAGCTGATATACCCGGATTCGCCCGAGTTAATTTGGTACTGGTGTTTATCTGGTGTTCACACGGAAAATCTTATGAATTCATGGTTACTTTAGAGATAACGGGAAAAAAATTTGTTCAACATTTTGCATGGTTCTTTGCGTTACCCAGGAAACACCACGTGGAGGTAATCATACAACGTTTCCTTTATATAAAATGACATCGGGAAGTGAAAAAATTAGATTACGTACGTAAAATTTGGATGCTAATTCTTTTGCACTTAGAATTGAATAATCGAGTTGGGACCCATATTTATATTATATTTACTTCTATGTACTTTTATATATAACTTTTATATACTTTTTTATATAACTTTTATATATAACTTTTATATTTATATTCACTTTTCATATTTATGGCATAATCAATGCTCGTGCCAAATTTCAAGAATCTATGACATCAGGAAGTGAGAGAATTAGATTCCATTTGTAAAATTTGGATGCTAATTCTTTGGCGCTTAAACTTGAATAATCGAGTTGAGACCCATTAGCTTTTCCTACTTATGACATAATAATCAATGCTCACACTAAATTTCAAGTGAGAGAATTAAATTCAGTACGTAAAATTTGGACGCTAATTCTTTTGTGCGTAGAATTGAATAATCGAGTTGGGACTAGAGATGAGCGAGCACCAAAATGCTCGGGTGCTCGTTACTCGAGACGAACTTTTCGCGATGCTCGAGGGTTCGTTTCGAATAACGAACCCCATTGAAGTCAATGGGCGACCCGAGCATTTTTGTATATCGCCGATGCTCGCTAAGGTTTCCATGTGTGAAAATCTTGGCAATTCAAGAAAGTGATGGGAACGACACAGCAACGGATAGGGCAGGCGAGGGGCTACATGTTGGGCTGCATCTCAAGTTCCCAGGTCCCACTATTAAGCCACAATAGCGGCAAGAGTGCCCCCACCCTCCCAACAATTTTTACTTCTGAAAAGCCCTCATTAGCAATGCATACCTTAGCTAAGCACCACACTACCTCCAACAAAGCACAATCACTGCCTGCATGACACTCCACTGCCACTTCTCCTGGGTTACATGCTGCCCAACCCCCCCGCACGACCCAGTGTCCACAGCGCACACCAAACTGTCCCTGCCCAGCCTTCAGCTGCCCTCATGCCACGCCACACTCATGTCTATTTATAAGTGCGTCTGCCAGAGGAAAAGCAGGCACACACTGCAGAGGGTTGGCATGGCTAGGCAGCGACCCTCTTTAAAAGGGGCGGGGCGATAGCCCACAATGCTGTACAGAAGCAATGAGAAATATAATCCTGTGCCACCGCCATCTGGAGCTGCACACGTGGGCATAGCAATGGGGAACCTATGTGCCACACACTATTCATTCTGTCAAGGTGTCTGCATGCCCCAGTCAGACCGGGCTTTTTAATTCATAGACACAGGCAGGTACAACTCCCTATTGTGAAGTCCCTGTGGACCGACAGCATGGGTGGCTCCCTGGAACCCACCGGCGGTACATAAAAATATCCCATTGCAGTGCCCATCACAGCTGAGGTAGTAATGTCATGTTTAATGCAGGTGGGCTTCGGCCCACACTGCATGCCCCAGTCAGACTGGGGTTCCTTAGAAGTGGAAACAGATGCATTTACAACTTCCTGTGGACCCACAGCATGGGTGGGTGCCAGGAAGCCACCGGCGGTACATAAATATATCCCATTGCATTGCCCAACACAGCTGAGGTAGTAATGTCGTGCTTAATGCAGGTGGGCTTCGGCCCACACTGCATGCCCCAGTCAGACTGGGGTTCTTTAGAAGTGGAAACAGATGCATTTACAACTCCCTGTGGACCGACAGCATGGGTGGGTGCCAGGAAGCCACCATTGCATTGCCCAACACAGCAGATGTAACGTCAGCTGTAATGCAGGTGGGCTAAAAATTCATTTGATTACACTGTAGGCGAGGGCCCACAAAAATTGCTGTATCAACAGTACTAATGTACGTCAGAAAAATTGGCCATGGCCAACCAAGAGTGCAGGTGAAACCCATTAATCGCTTTGGTTAATGTGGCTTAATTGGTAACTAGGCCAGAAGGCAGCCCAGTTAAAATAAAAATTGTTGGAGGTGAAAGTTTCAACGCTTTAATGAGCATTGAAACGTATAAAAATTGTTTAGAAAAATTATATGACTGAGCCTTGTGGGCCTAAGAAAAATTGCCCGTTCGGCGTGATTATGTGAGGTTTCAGGAGGAGGAGCAGGAGGAGGAGGAGGAATATTATACACAGATTGATGAAGCAAAAAGGTCCCCGTTTTTGATGGGGATACAGAACGATGCTTACATCCGCGCGTGCAGCCTACGTATTGCTTAGGTATCGCTGCTGTCCGCTGGTGGAGAAGAGAAGTCTGGGGAAATCCAGGCTTTGTTCCTCTTGATGAGTGTTAGCCTGTCGGCACTGTCGGTTGACAGGCGGGTACGCTTATCTGTGATGATTCCCCCAGCCGCACTAAACACCCTCTCTGACAAGACGCTAGCCGCAGGACAAGCAAGCACCTCCAGGGCATACAGCGCGAGTTCAGGCCACGTGTCCAGCTTCGACACCCAGTAGTTGTAGGGGGCAGAGGCGTCACGGAGGACGGTCGTGCGATCGACTACGTACTCCCTCACCATCCTTTTACAGTGCTCCCGCTGACTCAGCCTTGACTGGGGAGCGGTGACACAGTCTTGCTGGGGAGCCATAAAGCTGTCAAGGGCCTTAAAGAGTGTTGGCCTGCCTGTGCTGTACATCCTGCCTGATCTCCGCGCCTCCCCTGCTACTTGGCCCTCGGAACTGCGCCTTCGGCCACTACCGCTGTCGTATGGGAATTTTACCATCAGTTTGTCCGCCAGGGTCCTGTGGTATAGCAACACTCTCGAACCCCTTTCCTCTTCGGGTATGAGAGTGGAAAGGTTCTCCTTATACCGTGGGTCGAGCAGTGTGTACACCCAGTAATCTGTAGTGGCCAGAATGCGTGTAACGCGAGGGTCACGAGAAAGGCATCCTAACATGAAGTCAGCCATGTGTGCCAGGGTACCTGTACGCAACACATCGCTGTCCTCACTAGGAAGATCACTTTCAGGATCCTCCTCCTCCTCCTCCTCAGGCCATACACTCTGAAAGGATGACAGGCCACCAGCATGTCTACCCTCACCAGTGGGCCAAGCCGTGTCTTCCCCCTCCTCCTCATCTTCCTCCTCCTCCTCCTCCTCCTCCTCCTCCTCAGCGCGCTGAGATATAGACAGGAGGGTGCTCTGACTATCCAACGACATACTGTCTTCCCCCAGCTCTGTTTCCGAGTGCAAAGCGTCTGCCTTTATGCTTTGCAGGGAACTTCTCAAGAGGCATAGCAGAGGAATGGTGACGCTAATGATTGCAGCATCGCCACTCACCACCTGGGTAGACTCCTCAAAGTTTCCAAGGACCTGGCAGATGTCTGCCAACCAGGCCCACTCTTCTGAAAATAATTGAGGAGGCTGACTCCCACTGCGCTGCCCATGTTGGAGTTGGTATTCCACTATAGCTCTACGCTGCTCATAGAGCCTGGCCAACATGTGGAGCGTTGAGTTCCACCGTGTGGGCACGTCACACAGCAGTCGGTGCACTGGCAGATTAAACCGATGTTGCAGGGTGCGCAGGGTGGCAGCGTCCGTGTGGGACTTGCAGAAATGTGCGCAGAGCCGGCGCACCTTTCCGAGCAGGTCTGACAAGCGTGGGTAGCTTTTCAGAAAGCACTGAACCACCAAATTAAAGACGTGGGCCAGGCACGGCACGTGCGTGAGGCTGCCGAGCTGCAGAGCCGCCACCAGGTTACGGCCGTTGTCACACACGACCATGCCCGATTGGAGGCTCAGCGGCGCAAGCCAGCGGTCGGTCTGCTCTGTCAGACCCTGCAGCAGTTCGTGGGCCATGTGCCTCTTATCTCCTAAGCTGAGTAGTTTCAGCACGGCCTGCTGACGCTTGCCCACCACTGTGCTGCCACGCCGCGCGACACCGACTGCTGGCGACGTGCTGCTGCTGACACATCTTGATTGCGAGACAGAGGTTGCGGAGGAGGAGGAGGGTGGTTTAGTGGAGGAAGCATACACCGCCGCAGATACCAGCACCGAGCTGGGGCCCGTAATTCTGGGGGTGGGTAGGACGTGAGCGGTCCCAGGCTCTGACTCGGTCCCAGCCTCCACTAAATTCACCCAATGTGCCGTCAGGGAGATATAGTGGCCCTGCCCGCCTGTGCTTGTCCACGTGTCCATTGTTAAGTGGACCTTGGCAGTAACCGTGTTGGTGAGGGCGATTACAATGTTGCGGGAGACGTGGTCGTGCAGGGCTGGGACGGCACATCGGGAAAAGTAGTGGCGACTGGGAACTGAGTAGCGCGGGGCCGCCGCCACCATCATACTTTTGAAAGACTCCATTTCCACAACCCTATACGGCAGCATCTCCAGGCTCATAGATTTTGCTATGTGCACGTTTAACACTTGAGCGTGCGGGTGCGTGGCGGGGTACTTGTGCTTGCGCTCAAACACTTGCGCTAGCGACGGCTGGACGGTGCGCTGAGAGACATTGGTGGATGTGGCCGAGGACAGCGGAGGTGAGGGTGTGGGTGCCGGCCAGGAGACGGTAGTGCCTGTGTCCTCAGAGCGGGGTTGGATCTGAGTGGCAGGTTGGGGCACAGGGGGAGAGGCAGCGGTGGTGGTGAGGCTGGTGGTGGTGGCTCCCCGGCTGATCTTGGCGCGACAAAGCTTGCACACCACTGTTCGTCGGTCGTCTGCACTCTCAGTGAAAAACTGCCAGACCTTTGAGCACCTCGGCCTCTGCAGGGTGGCATGGCGCGAGGGGGCGCATTGGGAAACAGTTGGTGGATTATTTGGTCTGGCCCTGCCTCTACCCCTGGCCACCGGACTGCCTCTCTCAACCTGCCCTGCTGCTGCCCTTGCCTTCCCCTCTGAAGACCTGTCCTCAGTAGGCGTAGCAAACCAGGTAGGGTCAGTCACCTCATCGTCCTGCTGCTCTTCCTCAGAATCCTCGGTGCGTTCCTCCCTCGGGCTTAATGCCCTTACTACTACCTCACTGATAGACAACTGTGTCTCATCATCATCGGCCTCCTCACCCACTGAAAGGTCTTGAGACAGTTGCCGGAAGTCCCCAGCCTCATCCCCCGGACCCCGGGAACTTTGCAATGGTTGGGCATCAGTCAGGATAAACTCTTCTGGTGGGAGAGGAACCACTGCTGCCCAATCTGAGCAGGGGCCCGAGAACAGTTCCTGGGAGTCTGCCCGCTCCTCAGAATGTCTCATTTTCATGGAGTGAGGAGGCTGGGAGGAAGGAGGAGCAGCAGCCAGAGGATTCTGAGTTGCAGCAGTGGACGGCGCAGAACTCTGGGTAGACGATAGGTTGCTCGAAGCACTTTCTGCCATCCACGACAGGACCTGCTCACACTGCTCATTTTCTAATAAGGGTCTACCGCGTGGACCCATTAAATGTACTATGAATGTGGGGACGCCAGAAACGTGCCTCTCTCCTAATCCCGCAGCAGTCGGCTGCGCTACACCTGGATCAGGAGCTCGGCCTGTGCCCACACCCGGACTAGGGCCTCCGCGTCCTCGGCCGCGCCCACGTCCTCTAAGCCTACCCCTACCCCTCAGCATGCTGTATTACCAGGAATGCAGAAACACAACACTGTAATTTAATGTGCCGCTTATTGGCCTGTGGTTGTAGGCTGAGTTCGCTTACGGAACGCCAGGAAATAATTTTGCGCAAGCCTGCTGTAACACTTAGCTGGCTGCGTATTTATTTGGAGAAATTTTACCCCAGCACACACGGACCCACAACAGTGAGCAGAGTGACAGGCAGGCCAAATAGATTTTTTTCTAATCATTTTTTTTGGACAGGGAACACTGCGTATATTCAATCTATATATGTCTTCTGGCCCTGCCTACGCAATTCTGTCCCTGATGTGTGTGACGGAACTGCAGTGTTGCACTGTCTGTTATTAAGTGCAACAGAGCAGTGATTTCAGAGCCAGGAAATAATTTGGCGCAAGCCTGCTGTAACACTTAGCTGGCTGCGTATTTATTTGGAGAAATTTTACCCCCAGCACACACGGACCCACAACACTGAGCAGAGTGACAGGCAGGCCAAATAGATTTTTTTCTAATTTTTTTTTGCACAAGGACCACTGCGTATATTCAATCTATAATATATGTCTTCTGGCCCTGCCTACACAATTCTGTCCCTGTAGTATTACTGCAGGGCGCAATGCTCTGCACGGCCGATATAGCAAAAAAAAAAAGTGCAACACTGCTAAAAGCAGCCTCCACACTACTGCACACTGTTAGATGTGGCCCTAAGAAGGACCGTTGGGGTTCTTGAAGCCTACACTAACTCCTAACGCTCTCCCTACAGCAGCTCCAACACTATAGCACTGTCCCTCAGCTATCTCACAAAGCATCTGAGGCGAGCCGCGAGAGGGGACAATTTTTATACTCGGGTGACACCTGATCTCCCCAGCCACTCAGAGCAGGGTAGTGGTATAGGGCTTGAACGACGCAGGGGGAAGTTGTAATGCCTTCCCTGTCTTTCAATTGGCCAGAAAAGCGCGCTAACGTCTCAGAGAGGAAACTGAAAGTAACTCGAACATCGCGTGGTACTCGTTACGAGTAACGAGCATCTCGAACATGCTAATACTCGGACGAGTATCAAGCTCGGACGAGTACGTTCGCTCATCTCTAGTTGGGACCCATTAACTTTTCCGATTTGGGACATAATCAATGCTCGTGCCAAATTTCAAGTTTCTATGACATCAGGAAGTGTCAGAATTTGATTCCGTACGTAAAATTTGGATGCTAATTATTTTGCGCTTAGAATTAAATAGTTGAGTTGGAACCCATTAACTTTTCCTATTTATGACAATCAATGCTCGTGCCAGATTTCAGGTTTCTATGACATCAGGAAGTGAGAGAATTAGATTACGTACGTACAATTTGGATGCTAATTATTTTGCGCTTAGAATAAAATAATCAAGTTGGGACTAGAGATGAGCGAGCACCAAAATGCTCGGGTGCTCGTTGCTCGAGTCGAGCTTTCCGCGATGCTCGAAAGTTCATTTCGAGTAACAAACCCCATTGAAGTCGATGGGCGACTCGAGCATTTTTGTATATGACTGATGCTCGCTAAGGTTTTCATTTGTGCAAATCTGCAAAACCAACGAAAGTAATGGAAATGACACAGAAACGGATAGGGCAGGCGAGGGGCAACATGCAGGGCTGCATCTCAGGTTCCCAGGTCTCACTATTAAGCCACAATAGCGGCAAGAGTCCCCCCCCCCCTAACAATTTTTACTTCAGACAAACCCTCATTAGCAAGGCACACCTTAGCTAAGCACCACACTACCTCCAACCAAACACAATCGCTGCCTGCGGGACACACCGCTGCCTCTTCTCCTGGGTTACATGCTGCCCAACACCCCCCGCATGACCCTGCGTCCTCAGCGCACACAAAAGTGCCCCTGCGCAGCCTTCAGCAGCCCTCATGCCACACGCTGGCCTCATAGCCACACCACCGTAATGTCTATTTATAAGTGCGTCTGCCATGAGAAGGAAACGGAGGCACACACTGCAGAGAGTTTGCAGGGCCAGGGAGCGACCCTTCTTGAAATAGTGGGCGATAGCCCACAATGCTGTTGAGAATTGATAATAGATTGACGTTCCATCTTCATTCCAATCCTTTGTCACCTCCGTCAGGAGCTGCAAACGTGGGTATAAAGGGGAGTCCGCTGCCAGCCCAGCACTTCTACACATCTCCACAATGCAGCAATACTCTGTGTGGGAAGTATGTGAGCGGGCCCTGGGTCAGCCTCTGTCCCAAGTCTGTCAGTGTTTTGAGGACAGACAGGTACAACTCCGCTATGGCAAGTCTGTGTGCACCCGCAGCATGGGTGGCTAGCAGGAACACACAGACTGTACATAAAGAAATCCCATTGCAGTGCCCCCGATAGCTGAGGTTATGTGAGAGGAAATAAATGTTGGCTGCGGCCCACACGCCATGCCCTAGTCAGTTTGGGTTTTTTGGGGGGCCAGATAGATAGAACACCGCGATGGGAAGACTTAGTGCACCCATAGTATACACAGACCCATGTAATATTCCTGTAGCAAAGGTGTAAGCTGACCCCAGTACCAGTTATGTTGCAGAAGTCTAGGTAGACCCCAGTAAAATTTCTGTAGTAACAGCATAGACAGACCCCAGTAACATTTCATAGCAGAAGTATAGGCAGACCCCAGTAACATTTCAGTTGTAACAGTATAGACAGAGCCGAGTAAAACTTCTGTAGTAACAGTATAGGCGGACCCCAGTAACGTTTCTGTAGCAGCAGTATAGGCAGAACCCTGTAACATTTCTGTAGCAGCAGTATAAGCAGACCCCTGAAACATTAATGTAGCATCACTATATGCAGACCCCTGTAACATTTCAGTAGCAGCATTGGAGGTGGAGCCCAGTATTTGTAACATTTCAGTAGTAACAGTATAGACAGACACCAGTAACATTTCTGTTGTAACAGTATAGACAGAGCTGAGTAACATTTCTGTAGTAACAGTATAGGCAGACCCCAGTAACGTTTCTGCAGCAGCAGTATAGGAAGACCCCTGTAACATTTCTGTAGCAGCAGTATAAGCAGACCCCTGAAACATTTATGTAGCAGAAGCATAGGCAGACCCCTGTAATATTTTTGTAGCAGCAGTATAAGCAGATCCCAGTACCATTTCTGTAGAAGTAAAGGCAGACCCCAGTAACATGTCTGTCGCCACAGTATAAGCAGACCCCAGTAACATTTCTGTAGCAGAAGCATAGGCAGACCCCTGTACCATTTTTGTAGCAGAAGTATACGCAGACCCTCTGTAAAATTTACGTGGCAGAAGTATGGGCAGACCCCAGTAACATAATTGTAGCAGAAGTATAGGCAAACTCCTGTAACATTTAAGTGGCGGAAGTATAGGCAGACCCCAGTAACAGTTATGTAGCAGCAGTATAGGCAGACCCCAGTAACAGTTATGTAGCAGCAGTATAGGCAGACCCCAGTATCATTTCTGTAGCAGCAGTATAGGCAGACCCCTGTAACATTTCTGTAGCAGAAGTATAGGCAGACCCCTGTAACATTCAAGTGGCAGCAGTATAGCAGACCCCTGTAACATGTAAGTGGCAGCAGTATAGGCAGACCCCTGTAACTTTCTCGTAGCAGAAGAATAGGCAGGCAGGCAGGCAGACCCCAGTAATATTTCTGTAGTAATAGTATAGGCCAACCTCAGAAACATTGGGATACCATGAGCGTTGGCAAGGTCGGAAAAATTAGTTTGATAAGAGTGTATGCGTGGGCCCCAAAAATTAGTGTACCAAGAGTACAAGTGTACCTCTGAAAAATTTATAAACCGAGAGGGCAGGTGAAACCCATAAACATTTTTTTAAAAATACAGTTCACTGTTGCTTAATTGGTAATAGAGCGTGGAGGCAGCCCTGTTGAAAAAATTGGTTCATGTAACAGTCACCATACTTTTGAAACTTAGAAAAATTGTAAAAACTTTGGTAGATGTAGATGAGCCTTTTGGGCTGCAGAAAAATTGGCCGTTCAGCGCGATGACATGTTGTTTCTGGAGGAGGAGTAGCAGGAGGAGGACTAATGTCAGAGACAGATTGACAAAGCTAAATGTCCCGTTTTTCTGATGATACAGAAGAGTGCTTTTATCTGCGGTTGCAGCGAAAAGATTATTTAGGTTCCGCTACTCTCCGCTGGTGAAGAAGAGAAGTCTGGCTTTGTTCATCTTTATGAGTGTAAGCATGTCGGCACTGGCAGTTGACAGGTGGGTACGCTTGTCCGTGATGATTTCCCCAGCCGCACTAAACACCCTCTCTGTCAAGACACTAGCGACAGGGCAAGCAAGCACCTCCAGGGCATACAGCGCTAGTTCGTGCCATGTGTCCAGCTTTGACACCCAATAGTTGTATGGAGCTGAGGCATCACGGAGGACGGTGGTACGATCGGCTACGTACTCCCTCACCATCTTTTTACAGTGCTCCCTCCGATTCAGCCTTGACTGGGGAGTGGTGACACAGTCTTGCTGGGGAGCCATAAAGCTGGCAAAAGTCTTGGAGAGAGTTCCCCTGCCTGCGCTGAACATGCTGCCTGATCTCCCCGCCTCCCCTGCTACTTGGCCCTTGGAACTGCGCCTTCTGCCGCTAGCGCTGTCAGATGGGAAGTTTACCATCAGTTTGTCCATCAGGGCCCTGTGGTATTGCATCACTCTCGAACCCCTTTCCTCTTTAGGAATGAGAGTGGAAAGGTTTTCCTTATACCGGGGGTCGAGAAGGGTGAACACCCAGTAATCCGTAGTGGCCAAAATGCGTCTAATGCGAGGGTCACGAGAAAGGCAGCCTAACATGAAGTCAGCCATGTGTGCCAGGGTGCCAGTACGCAAAACATGGCTGTCCTCACTAGGGAGATGACTTTCAGGATCCTCCTCCTCCTCGTCACAGGCCATACACGCTGAAGAGATGGGAGGCAAGCAGCATGGGTACCCCCTGCAGTGGGCCCAGCTGTCTCTTCCCCTCTCCTCCTCCTGCTCCTCCCACTCCTCCTCCTCCTCCTCCTCCTGCAAAACGCGCTGAGAAATAGACATGAGGGTGCTCTGACTATCAAGTGACATTCTCTCTTTCCCTGTCTCCTGTTCCGACCGCAAAGCGTCAGCCTTTATGCATTGCAGCGAACTTCTCAGCAGGCATAGCAGAGGAATGGTGATGCTAATGATTGCAGCATTGCCGCTCACCATCTGTGTAGACTCCTCAAAGTTTCCGAGGACCTGGCAGATGTCTGCCATCCAGGCCCACTTTTCGGTAAAGAATTGGGGACGCTGACTCCCACTACGCCGCGCATGTTGGAGCTGGTATTCCACTATTGCTTTACGCTGCTCATAGAGCCTTGCCAACATGTGGAGCGTAGAATTCCACCATGTGGGCACGTCACACAGCAGTCGGTGCTCTGGCAGATTAAACCGATGTTGCAGGGTCCGCAGGGTGGCAGCGTCCATGGTGGACTTGCGGAAATGTGCGCTGCTGTGGCGCACCTTGCCGAGCAGGTTTTCAGAAACCGCTTAACCACCAGATTGAAGATGTGGGCCAGGCATGGCACGTGTGTGAGGCTGCCGAGCTGCAGAGCCGCCACCAGGTTACGGCCGTTGTCACACACGACCATGCCCGGTTGGAGGCTCAGCGGCGAAAGCCAGATGTCGGTCTGCTCAGTCAGACCCTGCAACAGCTCGGGGGCCATGTGCCTCTTGTCACCTAGGCTGACGCTTGCCCACTGCTGTGCTGCCACGCCATACAATACCGACTGCTGGCGACGTGCTGCTCACATTTCTTAATTGAGCAGTACAGGTTGAGTAGGAGGAGGTGGAGGGTTTAAAGGAGGTGGCATAGACCTCCGCAGATACCAGAACCGAGGAAGGACCCGCAATTCTGGGTGTGGGTAGGACATGTGCGGTCCCAGGCTCTGACTCGGTCCCAGCCTCCACCAAATTCACCCAATGTGCCATCAGGGAGATATAGTGGCCCAGCCCGCCAGTACTTGTCCACGTGTCCATGGTTAAGTGGACCTTCCCAGTAACCGCGTTGGTGAGGGCACGATTGATGTTGCGGGAGACGTGCTGGTGCAGGGCTGGGACGGCACACCGGGAAAAATAGTGGTGATTGGGGACCGAGTAGCGTGGGACCGCCGCCGCCATCATGTTTTTGAAAGCCTCCGTTTCCACAAGCCTGTACGGCAGCATCTCCAGGTTGATCATTTTGGCAATGTGCACGTTTAAAGCTTGAGCGTGCGGGTGTGCGACGGTGTATTTGCCCTTGAGCTCCAAGGCTTGCGCTAGCGACAGCTGGATGCTGCGCTGAGAGACATTGCTGAATGGTGCCAATCACAGCAGAGGTGAGGGTGTGGGTGCAGGCCAGAAGGCGCTCGTGCCTGTGTCCTGAGAGGGGGGTTGGATCTGAGTGGCAGGTTAAGGCTCAGGGGGAGAGGCAGTGGTGTGACCCGCAGGAGGTGAACAGCCTTCGTCCCACCTTGTGGGGTGCTTGGCCATCATATGACTGTGCATACTGGTGGTGGTGAGGCTGGTACTGGTGACTCCCCGGCTGATCTTGGTGCGACACAGGTTGCACATCACTGTTCGTCGGTCGTCCACGCTCTCACTGAAAAACATCCACACCTTTGAAGACCTAGGTCTCTGCAGGGTGGCTTGGTGCGATGGGGTGCTTTGGGAAACAGTTGGGGGAGTCTTCGCTCTGGCCCTGCCTCTACCCCTAGCCACCCCACTGCCTCTTCCAACCTGTCCTGCTACCGCACTTGCCTCCCCCTCTGAAGACCTCTCCTCAGTTGGCTTAGCAAACCAGGTGGGGTCAGTCACCTCATCGTCCAGCGGCTCTTCCTCCAAATCCTTTGGGCGCTCCTCCCTCGGTCTTACTGCCCTTACTACTACCTCACTGATAGACAACTGTGTCTCATCATCATCGACCTCCTCACCCACTGAAAACCCTTGAGACAGTTGCCGGAAGGCCCCAGCCTCATCACCCGAACCCCGGGAACTTTCCAAAGGTTAGGCATCGGTCACGACAAACTCCTCAGGTCGGAGAGGAACCTTTTTTTTCTCAGTCAAGGCAGGGGCCCGAGAACAGTTCCTGGGAGTCTGTCTGCTCATCCGAATGTGTCATTTTCAGGGAGTGAGGAGGCTGGGAGGAAGGAGGAGCAGCAGCGAGAGGATTCAGAGTTGCAGCAGTGGACGACGTAGAAGACTGGGTGGTCGATACATTGCTGGATGCATTTTCTGCCATCCACGAGAGGACCTGCTCACACTGCTCAATTTGTAATAAAGGTCTACAACGTGGACCCAAAAATTGGGATATGAAGCTGGGGACCCCAGAAACTTGCCTCTCTCCTAACCCCACATCAGCCGGCTGCAATTCACCTGCACCAGGAACTCGGTCGTGCCTACACCCTCACTTGGACCTCCGCGTCCTCGCCCACGTCCACGGTCACGTCCTCAAGGCCTACCCCTACCCCTCAGCATGGTGTATTACCAATAGAGCAGACACAGAGCGGTCTGAATAATTATGTAATTAGTGGCGTGCAGTTGGAGGCTGACAGCGGTTATGTTATGCAGACTGCAGTCCGCAAAAATTTTTACGCTAGGCTGAAAAAAGGCCTAGCTGGGTAATAGTGAGCCACTACATCTTCCAGCGGCCACGCAGTAAAATGCACACGGTAACAGGTAGCCATGAGAAGGAGCTTTTTTTCAAATTTTTTTGAAAAAGCAAACAGCCTAGATAGCGTGTATATGTCTTTCCCTCTATCAGCGGCTATGGGCGTACGCTGCGCGTGAAGTTGACGGGACGCACAGAGTGGTGTAAAAAATTAGGCAATTATTGGCCTGCACTTGGTGGGTCACAGCCGTTATGTAACGCGCACTGTAGGCCGAAAAAATTATACGCTGGGCTGCAGAAAGGCCTAGCTGGCTAATAGTGAGCCACTACAACAGTAATGCACACAGTCACAGGTAGCCCTAAGGAGGAGCTTTTTTGGGGTACTTGTGGACAGGATTCTACACTACCACTTTCCCTGCCTCACCAGTACTGCCCCTATACTCTGTATAATTGACTGCAGACTGAGAACGCAAAAGTCACAACAGTAATGCACACGGTCAGATGTGGCCCTAAGAAGGACCGTTGGGGTTCTTGAAGACGCCAACACTCTGACTATAGCACCAGCAGCACCCTCCCTAATCTCTGCCAGCGTGTGTCTGAGGCGAGCAGCAGGTGGGACTGCTTTATATACTCGGTGGTCATTTGATCTCGACAGCCACTCACTGCAGGGTGGTAGAATAGGGCTGGTACGTCACAGGAGGAAGTTGTAATGCCTTCCCTGCATGTCTATTGGCCAGAAAATGGGGAAAAACATGCGGGGAAGGAAATGGAATTGACTCGAGTACCACGTGGTGCTCGTTTCGAGTAACAAGCATCTCGAGTACCCTAATACTCGAGCAAGCATCAAGCTCAGACGAGTACGTTCGCTCATCTCTAGTTGGGACCCGTTAACTTTTTCTATTTAAGACACAATCAATGCTTGTGCCAAATTTCAAGGTTCTATGACATCGGGAAGCGTGATAATTTAGATTCCGTACGTAAAATTTGGACGCTAATTCTTTTGCGCTTAGAATTGAATAATCGAGTTGCAACCCCTTTACTTTTCCTATTTTGGACATAATCTATGCTCATGCTAAATTTCATGTTTCTACGACATCGAGAAGTTGGAGAATTAGTGGCGAGTCAGTCAGTGAGTCAGTCAGTGAGGGCTTTCGTTTTTATATATATAGATGGCATCAGGAAGTGAGAGAATTAGATTCCATACATAAAATGTTGGCACTAATTATTTTGCGCTTCGATTGAATAATCAAGTTGGGGCCCATCAGCTTTTCCTACTTATGCCATAATCAATGCTCGTGCCAAATTTCAACTTTCTATAACATCAGGAAGTGAGAGAATTAGATTCTGTACATAAAATTTGGACGCTAATTCTTTTGCGCTAGAATTGAAAAATCGAGTTGGGACCCCTATACTTTTTGTATTTTGGACATAATCTATGCTTGTGCCAAATTTCATGTTTCTGCGACTTCAGGAAGTAAGAAAATTAGATTCCGTACATAAAATTTGGATGCTAATTCTTTTGCACTTAGAATTGAATAATCGAGTTGGGACCCATTAACGTTTCCTATTTATGACATAACCAATGCTCGTGCCAAATTTCAAGTGAGAGAGTTAGATTTTGTACGTAAAATTTGGACACTAATTCTTTTGCACTTAGAATTGAATAATCGAGTTGGGACTAGAGATGAGAGAGCATACTCGTCCGAGCTTGATGCTCATTCGAGTATTAGGGTACTCGAGATGCTCGTTACTCGAGACGAGCACCACACGTTACTTGAGTCAATTACATTTCCTTTCCCGCATGTTTAGCGCCATTTTCTCGCCAAGAGACATGCAGGGAAGGCATTACAACTTCCTCCTGTGACGTTTCAGCCCTATCCCACCCCTCTGCAGTGAGTGGCTGGCGAGATCAAGTGACTGGCGAGTATTTAAAGTGGTTCCGCCTGCGGCTCGTCTCAGACACACACTGGGAGAGATCAGGGAAAGTGCTGCTGAAGTACTGCTGCTATAGGGAAAGTGGTAGTGTAGGTTCCCTGTCTTCAAAAAACCCAACGGTCCTTCTTAGGGCCACATCTGACAGTGTGCATTACTGTTGTGGGTGCTGGGAGTAGTTTTGCACAATTTTTTTTTTTTTTAAATCTCGAGCTATGCAGGCCATTACAGCTATAGCGTTCTTAGTCTGCAGTCAATTATACAGAATATAGGGAAAGTGCTGCTGAGATAGGGACAGTGGTAGTGTAGAATCCTGTCAATAAGAACCCCAATGGTCCTTCTTAGAGCTACCTATGCCCATCTGTATTTTACTGGGTGGCTGCTGGGAGTTGCAGTGCTTGAGTATTATGCAGCTAGGCCTGTTTGCAGCCTTCCGTATAATTTTATTTCTGGCTGCAGTTTGCGTTACAATACTGCTGTCAGCGTCAAAGTGTATGCAAATAATTCCATAATTATTTACACTGGTCTGTGTCTGCAGTGAATTTAACGCACAGCGTAGGGCCAACACAGCCACTTTTAGAGGGAAACAGATATACACACTATACAGCCTGTATTCTTTTTCAAGCAACAAAAAAAAACGCTCCTTTGTTGGGCTGCATCTCACCGTCTGCTTTTTACTGGGTGCCTGCTGGGAGTTGTAGTGCTTCAGAATTTCACAGCCAGGCCTGTTTGCAGCCTTTCGTATAATTTTTTTCTGGCTGTAGTTTGCGTTACAATACTGCTGTCAGCGTCAAAGCGTACGCAAATAATTCCATAATTATTTACACGGTCTGTGTCTGCAGTGAATTTTACGCACAGCGTAGGGCCAACACAGCGACTTTTAGAGGGAAACTGATATACACAGTATACAGCCTGTATTCTTTTTCAAACAAAAAAAAAAACAGCTCCTTCATTGGGCTGCATCTCACCATCTGCATTTTACTGGGTGGCTGCTGAGAGTTGTAGTGTTTCAGTATTACGCAGCTAGGCCTATTTGCAGCCTTCCGTATGATTTTTTTCTGGCTGCAGTTTGCGTTACAATACCGCTGTCAGCGTCAAACTGTACGCAAATAATTCCATAATTATTTACACTGTCGCTAGCGCAAGCCTTGGAGCGCAAGAGCAAATATGCTGCCACGCACCCATACGCTCAAGCTTTAAACGTGCACATTGCCAAATTGATCAGCCTGGAGATGCAGCCATACAGACTTGTGAAAACGGAGGCTTTCAAAAACATGATGGCGGCGGCGGTCCCACGCTACTTGGTCCCCAGTTGCCACACATTTCCTGGTGTGCCGTCCCAGCCCTATACCAGCACGTCTCCCGCAACATCAATCGTGCCCTCACCAACGCGGTTACTGGGAAGGTCCACTTAACTACGGACACGTGGACAAGTACTGGCGGGCAGGGCCACTATATCTCCCTGACGGCACATTGGATGAATTTGGTGGAGGCTGGGACCGAGTCAGAGCCAGGGAACGCACACGTCCTACCCACACTCAGAATTGCGGGTCCTTCCTCGGTTCTGGTATCTGCGGAGGTCTATGCCACCTCCTTTAAACCCTCCACCTCCTCCTCCTCCTACGCAACCTCTACCTCTCAATTAAGAAATGTGAGCAGCACGTTGCCAGCAGTCGGTGTAGCACGGCGCGGCAGCACAACGATGGGCAAGCGTCAGCAGGCCGTGCTGAAACTACCCAGCCTAGGTGACAAGAGGCACATGGCCCCCGAGCTGTTGCAGGGTCTGACTGAGCAGACTGACATCTGGCTTTCGCCGCTGAGCTTCCAACCGGGCATAGTCGTGTGTGACAACGGCCGTAACCTGGTGGCGGCTCTGCAGCTCAGCAGCCTCACACATGCCATGCCTGGCCACGTCTTCAATCTGGTGGTTCAGCGGTTTCTGAAAAACTACCCGCACTTGTCAGACCTGCTCGGCAAGGTGTGCCACGTCTATGCACATTTCCACAAGTCCACCATGGCTATATCTCAGTGCTTTTTGGAGGAGGTGGAGGGTGAGGAGCAGGAGGAGGAGGAGGGGGAAGAGACAGCTCGGCCCACTGCAGAGGGTACCCATGCTGCTTGCCTCCCATCTGTTCAGCGAGTATGGCCTGTGGACGAGGAGGAGGAGGATGCTGAAAGTGATCTTCCTAGTGAGGACAGCCATGTCTTGCGTACTGGCACCCTGGCACAGATTGCTGACTTCATGTTAGGCTGCCTTTCTCGTGACCTTCGCGTAAGACGCATTCTGGCCACTACGGATTACTAGGTGTACACCCTTCTCGACCCTTGGTATAAGGAGAACCTTTCCACTCTCATTCCGAAGAGGAAAGGGGTTTGAGAGTGATGCAATACCACAGGGCCCTGGTGGGCAAACTGATGATAAACTTCCCATCTGACAGCGCTAGCGGCAGAAGGCGCAGTTCCGATGGACAAGTAACAGGAGAGGTGCGGAGATCAGACAGCATGTTCAGTGCAGGCAGGGGAACACTCTCCAAGGCCTTTGCCAGCTTTATGGCTCCCCAGCAAGACTGCGTCACCACTCCCCAGTCAAGGCTAAGTTGGAGGGAGCACTGTAAAAAGATGGTGAGGGAGTATGTAGCCGATCGTACCACTGTTATCCGTGATGCCTCAGCTCCATACAACTATTGGGTGTCAAAGCTGGACACGTGGCACGAACTTGCGCTCTATGCCCTGGAGGTGCTGGCTTGCCCTGCCGCTAGCGTCTTGTCAGAGAGGGTGTTTATTGCAGATGGGGGAATCATCACGGACAAGCGTACCCGCCTGTCAACTGCCAGTGCCAACATACTTACACTCATAAAGATGAACAAAGCCTGGTTTTCCCCAGACTTCTCTTCTCCACCAGCGGAGAGCAGCGAAACCTAAAGAGTCTTTTCGCTGCAACCGCAGATAAAAGCACTCCTCTGTATCACCGGGAAAACGGGGCATTTATCTTTGTCAATCTGTCTCTAACATTAGTCCTCCTCCTGCTACTTCTCCAGAAACAACATGTCATCACGCTGAACGGCCAATTTTTCTGCGGCCCAAAAGGCTCATCTACATCTATCAATGTTTTTACAATTTTTCTAAGTTTCAAAGGTATTGAGACTGCTGCATGAACCAATTTTTTCAACAGAGCTGCCTCCAGGCTCTGTTACAAATTAAGTAACAGTGAGCTGCATCTTTAAAAAAATGTTTATGGGTTTCACCTGCCCTCTCGGTTGATACATTTTTCAGAGGTACACTTGTACTCTTGGTACACTAATTTTTCGGGCCCACTCCTACACTCTTATCGAACTAATTTTTCCAGCCTTCGCCTACGCTTATGGTACCCCAATGTTTCAGAGGTTGGCCTATACTATTACTACAGAAATGTTACTGGGGTCTGCCTGCCTGCCTATACTTCTGCTATGAGAAAGTTACAGGGGTCTGCCTATACTGCTGTCACTTACATGTTACAGGGGTCTGCTATACTGCTGCCACTTGAATGTTACAGGGGTCTGCCTATACTTCTGCTATGGAAATGTTACTGGGATCTGTCTATAGTGTTACTACTGAAATGATACAGCGGTCTGCGTATATTGCTGCTACAAAAATGTTACTGGGGTCTGTCTATACTTCTACTACAGACTTGTTTCAGGGGTCTGCCTATGCTTCTGCTATATAAATGTTACAGGGGTCTGCTTATACTGCTGCTAAAGAAATGCTACAGGGTTCTGCCTATACTGCTGCTCCATAACTGTTACTAGGGTCTGCCTATACTTCTGCCACATAAATGTTACAGGGGGTCTGCGCATACCTCTGCTACAAAAATGGTACTGGAGTCTGCCTATGCTTCTGCTACAGAAATGTTACAGGGGTCTGCTTATACTGTGGTGACAGATATGTTACTGGGGTCTGCCTTTACTTCTACAGAAATGGTACTGGGGTCTGCCTCTATGGCTGCTACTGAAATGTTACAGGGGTCTGCATATACTGCTGCTACTGAAATGTTACAGGGGTCTGCCAGTACTGCTGCTGCATAAATGTTACAGGGGTCTGCCTATACTGCTGCTACAGAAACGTTACTGGGGTCTGCCTATACTGCTACTACAGAAATGTTACTCGGCTCTGTCTATACTGTTACAACAGAAATGTTACTGGTGTCTGTCTTTACTGTTACTACTGAAATGTTACAAATATTGGGTCCTGCCTGTACTGCTGCTACTGAAATGTTACAGTGGTCTGCATATACTGCTTCTACTGAAATGTCACAGGGGTCTACCAATACTGCTGCTCCGTAAATGTTATAGGGGTCTGCCTATACTGCTGCTACAGAAACGTTACTAGGTTCTGCCTATACTGCTACTACAGAAATGTTACTCGGCTCTGTCTATACTGTTACAACAGAAGTGTTACTGGGGTCTGTCTATACTGTTACTACAGAACTGTTGCTGGGGTCAGCTTATACCTTTGCTACAGGAGTATTACAGGGGTCTGTGTATACTATGGGTGCACTAAGTCTTCCCATCTAGCCCGAAAAAAACGCAGACTGACAAGGGCATGGCGTGTGGGCCGCAGCCAAAATGTATTTTCTCTGACGTAACTTCAGATATCCGGGGCACTTCAATGGGATTTCTTTCTGTACCGTCTGTGTGTTCCTGCTAGCCACCCATGCTGTGGGTGCACACAGACTTGCCATAGCGGAGTTGTACCTGCCTGGCACTTAAAAAAAAAAAACTGAATGTCTAAGGCATGGCGTGTGGGCCGCAGTCAACATGTATTTCCTCTGACATAACCTCAGCTATTCGGGGCACTGCAATGGGATTTCTTTCTGTACCGTCTGTGGGTTCCTGGGGGCCACCCATGCTGTGGGTGCACACAGACTTCCCATAGCGGAGTTTTACCCCTCTGTCCCCAAAACACTGACAGACTTGGTAGGGTACAGAGTGCAGATGGTTTACCCCTTGCGTTGTCGATGAGGTATCCGACACACAAACAGTAGTGTGTGGACACATGGAGTCTCCATTGGACGCTGGGTCGTACAGGGGGTTGGGCAGCATGTAACCCAGGAGAAGAGGCAGTGGTGTGTCCTGCAGGCAATGATTGTGCTTGTTTTGAGGTTGTGTGGTGCTTGGCTAAGGTGCGCCTTGCTAATGAGGGTTTGTCCGAAGTAAAAATTGTTGGGGGGGGGGGGGCACTCTTGCTTCTATTGTGGCTTAATAGTGAGACCTGGGAAACTGAGATGCAGCCCTGCATGTTGCCTCTCGCCTGCCCTATCCGTTTCTGTGTCATTTCCATCACTGTCGTAGGTTTTGCAGATTTGCGCAAATGAAAACCTTAGCGAGCATTGGTCATATACAAAAATGCTTGAGTCGCCCATTGACTTCAATGGGGTTCGTTACTCGAAATAAACTCTCGAGCATCGCGGAAAGCTCGACTCGAGCAACGAGTACCCGAGCATTTTGATGCTCGCTCATCTCTAGTAGCCACAATTCCGCTATATGCAGAACCTTTAATTCTTAAAGAACGCAACACAGATCGTGAAGCAGAATACTTATCTGAAAAGTGTACTTCAGGGTCAAATACCATGTTGACATTTTCCTTCCAATATGATGTTTGAGCCATCAGGATTCTGCAAATTCTTATAGCAATCTTTTTTCGCTATGTGCGGCGCTGCCACAAGTCCTTCATGTGACTACTGACCACGGACCAAAGACATCCACACCAACGTAAATGAAATGTGGATCGGTACTTAACCGGTCTGCTGGAAGGTTCACAATTTGCTGTTGTTGTCTTCCCCTTAGGTTGTGACACATGACACATTTATGGGGTATGGAGGAGATGCATCTCTTCACTCCTACGATCCATAAACCAGCTGACCTGATGGAACTTCAGTGAACTGTCTGCCTTGGGGATGCACTCGATCACATTGGTGTCGAATTAGCATGGTAGCAATACAATGTCCACCTGTTATGATGATGGGGTTCTGTTCTTTGCTACATAGATCAGATTTCTCTATCTAGCCACCCACTCTCAGTAATTTGTGGTGGTCAGCTACTGGGTTGAGTTTAAAGAGTGTGCTGCTCTTGGACGGACTGATGCCCTTCAAGATACTGTCTATCTCCGAGTGATACACCTCTTGCTGTGTACACTGAATGATAATTTGTTTGGCAAGTTGAAATTCTGCGACTGTAGGGTGTTCCTTACAGATATGCCAACCATCACACTCCGATGATGTGTTCTTTGCAAAACACTGGACAATGTTAATTAGTCTGCCAATGGCTCACACAAGAGAGAACTCCATGTCGAGAAACGTTCAAAGCAATGGGACTTCAGCTTCACTTTAGAAGTTACGGAAATGTAAAGTGTAGAACTTAGAGCTCTGATTTTCTTGTTAGAAGTAGAGTCCACCAGATCATAGATGGCATTAGTTGGTAACAAATAAGGATCTCTGTATAGAAAACTTGGAGTTGTAGATCATATGTAGTCTGGCAGTTGGGAATTTGGTGCGGGTCTTGTTCCCCAGTTGGCTGGGTTAAGTTCTGTGGGGATGTAATGCCACTGGTCAGGAGTGGAGAAACATCTGATCTGTTCTACTCAGTGGCCAACATATATGTAGGATTGTTTTGTTTGGATGTGTATAGAACAGAGAACAACCTTACTGTCTGTGTAAAAGATGAATGAATCAAATATAATGACCATTTCATCCCTTATAACTTCGGCTATCTCTACTGCTAGCACAGCTGCGCAGACTTCAAGTCTTGGTATGGAATGTGCAGGTTTTGGGATTAGTTTCGCCTTACCTAGTACAAATGCACAGTGTAGCTCATTGTTGGTTCCTGAGATCTTCAGATAGGCCACTCTGGCTATGGCTTCCATTGATGCGTATTTTCCTTTTGACGGCAGCTGAAAGAGAACTAGGAGCATAACAGTGCAGTACTTGGAGTTGCTCTAATACTTTAATGGACCCTTTCCATTTTCCCCACCTTTATTGTTTCTTGATGGGTAAAGGAGCATCCCAATCCATATTCTTGGTACTAAGCTGTCTCAGAAGTATCTTGCCCTGAATAGTGATGGGGGCTATGAACCCGAGAGGATGGGAAAAACTGTTCACGACCGATAAAACTCAACACTTGGTGAAAGATTTTACGCAAGCTAACACTTGAAGTATAAATTTATCTTGTTCGATATTCCACAACAATCCTAGGCTGCATTGTATAGGAAGAACTTCAGAGCTGAGTCAAGGTCCCACAAGTTGATTGCATGATCATCAAATGAAAGGCCTTCATCATTTCCTTGCTGTTGGAGGTAATTTTGTGAAGTCTAAGGTTCACGATAGACAGCATTTCTTTGGTTCTGGTGAGGAGATCAATCACCTCTGCACTTGAGGGTAAGGATTTAAGTCCATGGTCTATGGAGAAGTTCTTGACGAATTGACAAGAATCAGATCTGTACTCCTTCTCACCTTCTTGGGCTATTCTTCTCAGTCCATAGATTGCTACTGCAGGTGATTCACTGTTTCCAAAGACATGTACCTTAATCCGGTAATCTATGACCTCTTTGTTAACATCATTGTCTTTGTGCCATAGGAACCTGAGATAGTTTCTGTCATCTTCCTTAACAATGAAGCAATGGAACATCTGCTGGATGTCGGCCAAAACCTCAACTGGCTCCTGTCTGAAGTGAATTAGAATTCCCATGAGGCTGTTGTTTAGGTTAGGGCCTGTAAGGAGCAGGTTGTTGAGAGAGAGACCCTCCTGCTGAGCACTGGAATCAAACATGACTCTGATTTGTTCAGGCTTGCGGGGGTAATACACGCCAAAGGATGGAAGGTACCAGCATTCATCTCCTTCCCTTACCGGTGGTGCAGGTTCTGCATGGTCTCTATCGAATATCTTCTGCATGAAACCTGCAAAGTGTTTCTTCATTACTAGTTTTCTCTCCATAGTGCGTTTCAAGGAGGAAAATCTAGTGGTACCTTGCTGTCTATTGTTAGGTAGTTTTACTCTTGGAGAATGGAAGGGTAAGGGAGCTACCCAGCTATTGGAATCAACTTGGGTGAATTTCCTTTCCATGACCTTCAGAAATTCAATGTCTTCTCTAGCAGCTACGAACTTGTTGCCGTCACTTGTTGTATTGAGCACTGTTGATCCAAGACTGTCGTCCCAGAGTAAAGTGTTTGTGCTGTCTTGTTGGTCATGATGCCACTTAATGTTGGTCAGTTTTTCCTTCACCCAATAATGGTGTGGGCATGGATGAAAATAAATACTGCGACCATGTGGCAAGATGTGTTTTAAATGAAGAAATTTTGGTTGTTTTTTTCATCTTGTCTATTCAGACATTGCCTATGATGACCCATGTTAAGTCTTGGTGCTGGGCAAATAGTGCGTCGCGAGGTCCATTAATTTGCTGGCATATTTTGTGCACCCTAAGAATGTCTCTACCCAGCAGAAGTAGGATTTCTGCACTCTTAGTGAGAGCTGGTCTTTCATTAGCTATAGCCCTTAGTTGGGGATGATGGAAAGTGGCCTCTGGTGTAGGAATCTCTCCCCTATTGGATGATATCTGATTACATTCAACAAGCATGGGCTAGTGTATCTCAAGATTGCCCTTAAGAGAGGCTACTACGAGTCCACTGGCTCTTCTCCCTGAGACATCTGTCACTCCACTACAGGTACCCAAGGTATATGGGTAAACATTCCCCTTTATGTTAAACAGATCGAAGAGTTCTGACCTTGCGAGTGATCGGTTGATCTGGTCATCGAGGATGGTGTACATCTTCATAGTCTTTTCTGGTTGACACTTGGGGTACACATTGACCAGACATTTCCTCGCACAGGACTGATTGGAAATGCCTTCTCCACAGACTTCTGTGCATGAAGAGGATACAGTGGTGAGAATTTCTACTTGATCTGTGTTCCCCCCACCATACGTTGGTGGGGTAGGGAAACTTGTAGCTGGTGCAGTATTAGGATGAGATGGGTAAAGAGCTTGTATATGATCTTCACAACCACATTTAATGCATTCAATAGCATTTTTACAGTCTTTAGCAACATGTTCAGTAGAAGCGCAACATTTGAAACATACTTAAAATTTCTTTAGAAGCTCCTTGCGTACTTGGAGTGGTTTCTTCCTGAAGCTGATGCCCTTCTTGAGGGAACGAGGCTTCTTATGAAAGGGACACAGACGCTTAGGGCTTTCAACCTTTTCATCTTGATTGGTCTTGTAGCTGACTCCCCATGAAGCTGACAAAGTAGAGGGAAAAATAACAGTCTTTTTTACAGACACTGGACCTCTGAGGCCTTTGTAGTTGGTGCCTAAGTTGTCAAACTTAGATGGATGTGGACAGTGGTTGGATTCCTCATAGGAAAAGCTTGCGACTTTCTTGGATTCTGCAATATTTTTGATGAAATTAGAGAAGTAGGAAAATGGAGGAAAAGAGACTTGATTTTCTCTTTTATATCTTGACCCCAGAGCGGTCCACTTCTCATGAAGGTTGTATGGCAGCTTTGATGCAATTAGGTCTACTTCATGAGCAGTGTCTAGGTGTCTGCCTTGGCCAGCTGTAGCTCTAGCGGTAAGTCACTGAGCTCTTGGAATTTCTGACTGTCTTTACCAGATATCCTTCGAAAAGACATCTGAACATAGCACTTTCT
This sequence comes from Eleutherodactylus coqui, assembly GCF_035609145.1. Taxonomy (NCBI): domain Eukaryota; kingdom Metazoa; phylum Chordata; class Amphibia; order Anura; family Eleutherodactylidae; genus Eleutherodactylus; species Eleutherodactylus coqui. Next base: position 202,952,795 of record NC_089843.1, on the reverse strand, counting down.
ATTGCAAGGCCCGCTGCTAGATTTTTAATGTGGACAGATCTGAGTTTTTATTTGTTCTGTAGACTGTGGGCCGAGCCACCGGAACAGTAGATCTAGTTCTTCCGAAGCAGTAATGCTTCGCGAGTCGCGAGTTGCTGTTCTGAAGGCATATTTCCAGCCTCTGTAATTCTCAGGATAGTTGTCGAACCTTATCAGTCCTTTCTGAGTGAGCTCACGACGTAGCATATACCTTGCAAACTCTGACAGGTCGATTCTTTTTGACTTCATGTGTGACATTGGCTGAGTGGTGCTGATCGCATCATTTGTGGTGTTTTGTGTGAGAGACATAGGTACATATGGGGCTGTAAGGGTTTTAGCCTAGGAGCTGGTTTAAAGTCCATAGGTTTGGTGACATGTGGATATGGAACCATGCAATTGCTAGAGGTTTGGAGAACTGCTGGTATTTTGAATTGTCCATGAATACCCATATATTGAGCTTGCTGGGGTACAGAGCCTTGGTGCTTCATATAGGACGGAGGTCAGTATGAGGTATGGGCAGAGTTCTGTGAGGACCTTGTATGCCAGGTACTGTCGAAGAATGTGTGGTCTGTCACTCTGGAGAGACATCTGCTTCATCAGAAATGTTTGCGGCAGATGGGGAAATCGATGCATTGGCTTAGTACATAGTTTCTTGTACGCTCAAGAGATTCCTCTGCGTCCAGTCCGCTGAAGTCAACACTGTCTCTTTCACTCCTGCTTGCAGCTTGTTCTAAAACTCTTAACCTTGCTACGGCTGTAGCGTGTTCAAATTGTTTCTCCAGAGCCCCAATTTCTGCTTTCCTTTGTGCAGCTTCCACTTCTGCCTCTGCTTTCTTCTGCACAAAGACAGACTGTACTGTAGCGGCTTTCACTTCTGCACATGCCTTTAGAAGCTGCTCGCTGAGGCTGGAGTGCTTTGAAGATCGTGACTTAGATGTACTCTTGGAGCGCCTGGTAGAGTCGGAAATGTGAATGACATTTCCTGAAGTTGCGCAATTCTCGCTTCTGTCTTAGACTTAATGTCACATACTAAGCAGCCTCTTTCTACACTGAGATGTTGGAAGCTTTGCAATTCCTCTATGGAATCCTCTGTGTTTAGTCTTTTTAAAGTGTTTTCATACTCTTGAGCTTTTGTATTATAATGTTCATACATTGCACGAAGCTGTTGCAGGACTCCTTCTAGTGGTGACACATGGAGTGAAGGCAAGAAAATAAAGAACAGCACAACCTAGTCCTATATTAGGTTCGACCGGTATATGCAAGAGCAACGAGTAGATCCGATCCAAGAAGATCCATATAATGTCCAAAGATATAGAGAAAGATGTGGCAGCATCCAATGTGCAATATAAATGATCTTTAGTCCTTCAAAATGACAAACAGATATGACGTTTCAACTTCTCAGAGTCTTTTTCAAATATAAAAGCGTTACACATATACAGACATTTATATAGACAGATGACCTAAACAATTAACAAATCAAAATGTAATAAATTGTTGGTAAATTTCTACCTGTATGTTCCAACGGCGTCCGTGCGCCTGTGCAGTTTCCCATGATTCATTACAAAGTTATCATGTGACTCCAAGGTTATCACATGACCCTCTGTCATATGGACACAGGCGCATGTGCACTGGGTCACTCACAGTCCGATGCGTTCCAACATGGAACACATGATACTATATGCATAATAACTATTATACACAGGGCACCACGCATGTGTAAGGGCAGAACGAAGGGTAAGTAAATAACACAGACAGTGCAGCAATAGAGCGTTTCTACATAAAAGTATGCACCTGCCTTCCACCAATAGCAGAGATCTAAAAAAAAAAAGCGTAACTGTAATCATAATGGATCATATACTGTGTCCATATAACACGGGGTCATGTGATAACCTCAGGGTCACATGATAACTTTTTAATGCATTATGAGAAACTGCACATGCACACTAGCTAGGCGCACGGACACCGATTGGAACAACCGGGCGCCATTGCATTTTTCTATACAGTTAGCAATTTTCCATCAATTTATTACATTTTGATTTGTTAATTGTTTAGGTCATCTGTCTATATAAATGTCTGTATATGTATAATGCTTTTATATTTGAAAAAGACTCTGAGGAGATATAACGTCATATCTGTTTGTCATTTTGGAGGACTAAAGATCATTTATATTGCACCTTGGATGCTGCCACATCTTTCTCTATATCTTTGGACATGGAGTGAAGGCAGACTCTGCTGAATGCCAGAGACATGGCTGAGTAATGTTTCTCACAGTTTTAAAATGTCGGAGGAAAGTTCTTGCTTGAGACTTTCAAAGTTCTCTCTAACCTTCCAGGTTGGCTTAGTAGAGTGCCTGTCTCTCTCACTGGACTGCAGACTGGGATCCATGTTAGCTTGTGCCTTAGTGTTCTTGAGCCATGGTGCAGCACACGGGATGAAGGTAACACTGAGGAGAGTTATAGCTAACTTGGCTGGAGATTATGAGCTGCAGATGTGGTTGTATGTGGAGCTGCTGGAGGAGACTTTACAGCAGTGTCTGGCAGCATTTATACATTCTTTTTTACTATTTTGACTCAATAACATGGCTACAAGCATATGGGCTGAGGAAACTGCTCTTGTAGTTATGTACCAGTACTCACACCAGGTACATGTTGTCAGAAAGTATCCAACTCGATTGCGGAGACATGTGAAAAGATTCCAGGGTTTATTCAGGTAGAAATCTTGTAGAATGCACGTTGAGCAGTAGGAAAAAAGAATGATGATGAGCCAAAACACGGAGTAGAGACTTAATACGTGGGCTATAGACAGGAAAACTCCCTAGCAGGGGAGGAGCTATACAACATATGGGGTACAGAGAACCAGAAGGGACAAACTAAAAAGGCAAACACGTCGAGATACAGTACAGCTTATTCATATCAATGAATAGAGTTGGGTGTTTCTCACTGAAAAAGGCCCGAAAATAAAATATAATCTTTATTAATTTAAAGGATAAAAAACCCCTCTAGATTCCGGGGGTAATTGAGACCCGAAACAGACACAAAGAGACAAACACACAAAAAACCTATGGGAATTTAAGCAATTGGCTTAGATACATCAATTCATACCGACCTCATTGGTTTTAGAGGTAGGTAATACTGTGAGGGCGTAAAATGAATTAGTGAAAGCGGTGGCCGTTTCCTGTGAAAGGGGGCCAGAAAGGTGGTCACTAAATAATTAGCTTGTGGTTATTATCCACTGGTGGAAACGTGCGCGTTATGTTAGAGGGCCTCGTTCACACCAGGATATATTGCCACTCCACAGTATTAAGTAAGGGGTGTTGATACTCAACAATCCATTACACAAAAAAATATTATTATATTCATATCCAATTGTGACAACAATGCCCTGTGTCCATATGTCACAATTGCTACAATTGCTATTCCGATAGGGGCAACGGTCCGTCAAGACCCAAAAATGTGATATAATCCCAACCTATGTTGGGTCTGACAGCGATCTAAATATTTTAATAAAAAGCTGGACTAAAGTGGTGTTGACAATTCCTTATGCCAATTATATCAGAAGGAGTCAACAACGTTTATAGTATAAATAGTACACGACAGACATACACTTGATTCATGTGTGTGTCAAACGCTGTAGTCTAATAAGGACTAAAGCCAACAGAAGTCGTCCGTAATCGTCGACGCGTTTCTGCAGCACGGGTAAAATAAATTTACCGCTGCTTCATCAGGACGAAATTGAGACAATTTATTAAATTATACTAGATTTGTTGTTGTTGATCAATCTGTGTAGTGAGCATCAAAACTGCACCGATCTGATTTTGTATGCTGATGCCTGATAGCTGATGCTCAATACACTTAAGACGCTGCTGCGAGGACAAGTTTAGTGTAGTATTGATGGACACACGGGCAAGCACATTATAATGCCGTCCGGGTAATAGCCGCTAAACTGAGTTGATATAGCTGAACAAATTCTGGCCTGCGACACTTATATTGAATGAGTGCGTTATTTGATAATTATATAACGAACTTTTTTCAAAGTGTCGGCTGGTTAATTGTATAGGAGTCTGATGATTGACTTCCAGACACAATAAAGAGCCAAAAAGAGTCAGTTTAGAATTGTGTTAGTAAACACCCAACCACAGCTAAACTACACAGATCTGATTTTGTATGCTGATGCCTGACAGCTGATGCTCAATACACTTAAGACGCTGCTGCAAGGACTAGTTTAGTGTAGTATTGATATACACACGGGCAAGCACATTATAATGCCGTCCGGGTAATAGCCGCTGAACTGAGTTGATATAGCTGAAAAAATTCTGGCCTGCGACACTTATATTGAATGAGTGCGTTATTGAATGATTATATAACGAACTTTTTTCAAAGTGTCGGCTGGTTAATTGTATAGGAGTCTGATGATTGACTTCCAGACACAGTAAAGAGCCAAAAAGAGTCAGTTTAGAATTGTGTTAGTAAACACCCAACCACAGCTAAACTACAGCGCGGTCCACGGTAGTGACCGCTGGCTAAACTACACAACTAGCCCCTGTGAGACAGCACTTCAGTTTGACAGACTCCTATACAATTAACCAGCCGACACTTTGAAAAAAGTTCGTTATATAATCATTCAATAACGCACTCATTCAATATAAGTGTCGCAGGCCAGAATTTTTTCAGCTATATCAACTCAGTTCAGCGGCTATTACCCGGAGGGCATTATAATGTGCTTGCCCGTGTGTATATCAATACTACACTAAACTAGTCCTTGCAGCAGCGTCTTAAGTGTATTGAGCATCAGCTGTCAGGCATCAGCATACAAAATCAGATCTGTGTAGTTTAGCTGTGGTTGGGTGTTTACTAACACAATTCTAAACTGACTCTTTTTGGCTCTTTATTGTGTCTGGAAGTCAATCATCAGACTCCTATACAATTAACCAGCCGACACTTTGAAAAAAGTTCGTTATATAATTATCAAATAACGCACTCATTCAATATAAGTGTCGCAGGCCAGAATTTGTTCAGCTATATCAACTCAGTTTAGCGGCTATTACCCGGACGGCATTATAATGTGCTTGCCCGTGTGTCCATCAATACTACACTAAACTTGTCCTCGCAGCAGCGTCTTAAGTGTATTGAGCATCAGCTATCAGGCATCAGCATACAAAATCAGATCGGTGCAGTTTTGATGCTCACTACACAGATTGATCAACAACAACAAATCTAGTATAATTTAATAAATTGTCTCAATTTCGTCCTGATGAAGCAGCGGTAAATTTATTTTACCCGTGCTGCAGAAACGCGTCGACGATTACGGACGACTTCTGTTGGCTTTAGTCGTTATTAGACTACAGCGTTTGACACACACATGAATCAAGTGTATGTCTGTCGTGTACTATTTATACTATAAACGTTGTTGACTCCTTCTGATATAATTGGCATAAGGAATTGTCAACACCACTTTAGTCCAGCTTTTTATTAAAATATTTAGATCGCTGTCAGACCCAACATAGGTTGGGATTATATCACATTTTTGGGTCTTGACGGACCGTTGCCCCTATCGGAATAGCAATTGTAGCAATTGTGACATATGGACACAGGGCATTGTTGTCACAATTGGATATGAATATAATAATATTTTTTTGTGTAATGGATTGTTGAGTATCAACACCCCTTACTTAATACTGTGGAGTGGCAATATATCCTGGTGTGAACGAGGCCCTCTAACATAACGCGCACGTTTCCACCAGTGGATAATAACCACAAGCTAATTATTTAGTGACCACCTTTCTGGCCCCCTTTCACAGGAAACGGCCACCGCTTTCACTAATTCATTTTACGCCCTCACAGTATTACCTACCTCTAAAACCAATGAGGTCGGTATGAATTGATGTATCTAAGCCAATTGCTTAAATTCCCATAGGTTTTTTGTGTGTTTGTCTCTTTGTGTCTGTTTCGGGTCTCAATTACCCCCGGAATCTAGAGGGGTTTTTTATCCTTTAAATTAATAAAGATTATATTTTATTTTCGGGCCTTTTTCAGTGAGAAATAGTCTAACAGCTTATAAGAGCCTTGGTTGTCGCAGTGAATAGAGTTGGGTGGATGAGACAGGACACTGCTGTCCTGGTCCCATTCCCCGACACAAACTCAGGGACTATAAAACCTTCACTCCCTTATCAGTGACTATTTAAAGATTTTTGCATCTCTGTTGTAGTATTCTATTAAGTGCAAATTAATCACATCCATGTCTGTGCCTTGTCATAAGCATGTGTTTATATACATGCATGCCTCTTCAGATCTATTTCATTTAAGCCTGAAGCAGAGCCTTGCATTGGTTTGAAAGCTAACATTAACATCATGTAATTTTGTTAGCCATTAAAAGGTATCATATCTTCAAGATTACTTGGTTTCTCTTGCTGCACACTTTGCGGTACTGGCTAACATGGTACTAAACTTTTTTTCCATTTTCCACAAATATGCGTCGCTTATGTGCACACAAATACGTTTATGCTTGTGTAAATCTGGCCTCAGCCTAATTTTACCTAAATGTACTTTTATCTTCCTCATACAGCCATTATAATCACAACCATATAATGGGACCAAACAAAACCACTGATCTCTATGGGATTTCAGTGGTTTCGTTTTCAGCAACTCTTTTTACGGCCGTGACTTTTATTGAGAGGTATTACGTAGTGAATACCACATGCGGGAGAGATCGGGCAGCCGCAGACTTAGAGCTTCTTTTTTTCAGACTCCTGCGCTCTGCCGGTGAGAGATGAAATCTCCCTCGTTCAGGCACAGATACGCTCCGTGCTGTCGAGAGTAGTGTCCCCTGGGGCAGTGTGAATAAGCCCTCAGGCTGCCTTTACATGTGCTATAAATGCTGCAAAATTTCCACAGCGGCTTTAGCTGGGGATTTTCTGCAGCATTTACACTACAACGCACCCATAGAAAAATTTAAAAATTTCCTTTACATGAGCTGAATATTTCTGCATTGATTCCAAAGCATTTTTGAAAAGCACGGCGGATTTTACATCTGCAGTACATCCATTTATGTTGCAGATTCCAAGCCTTTAAATACAGGAGTTACATTGCGCAACGGATAGATAAGCAAATCCACTGCTAATTCTGCATCATTTAGGCTACATTCACACAAGTATATGCATTTTTATGCTAAATTTATGCAGAATGGGAGTTGCATATTTGCATGCGAATCTGCATTTTTAGCTATTTGCACGTGAAACGATGCTTCTAACCATTGAGATGGCCAATTAGTGTAATTATTTCAATTTGTGTTTTTATTTACCCCAATGCACAGGAAAATGGAGCATGCCCAAAAGAAATATGAACACAAAATAGGTGTAATTTTTTAAGTCCTAAATACAAAAAAAGGGGTCATAACTAGAGATTAGCGAGCACACTCGTCCGAGCTTGATGCTCAATCGAGTATTAGACTACTCGAGATGCTCGCTTCTCGAGTCGAGCACCACGCAAGTAAATTTCATTTCCCTTCCCCGCATGTTTAGTGCCATTTTTTAACCAATAAGCATGCGGGGGAGGCATTACCGCTTCCTGCTGTGACGTGCCAACCCTTAGGACTATAACTTTCATTGTGTGTATCAGCATTTTGGCTGGCTGGGACCAGTAGTGCGCACATTTTTTATTCAAGCATCCCGGCTGTATCCTGCCCACTGTTAGTGGTTTTATGCAGTGTACTGCCAGAGGTCTACACAGAATACATAGAAATTTTCAAAACTCCTATCATTTATTTTTAGTTTTTTGTGGGCTCAAAGTGTACGCTATACACCCGTGTGTTGGTGCTATGTTGGAGCATACTGTATCTACCAGTCTCTGTGGGCAGTAAATTAGCCCTAGGTATCAGTGGTATACACTGGTTACATTTTTTCTGGCCCTGCTCAGAGCCTCTGAAATCCACCAGTCTCTGTGGTAGGTGTATTTGCCCCTAGGTATCAGCGTAATACACTGGTTACATTTTTTCTGGCACTGCATAGAGCCTCTCATATGTTCCAGTCTCTGTGGGTGGTGAATTTGCCCTGGGTATCGGCGTAATACACTGGTTAGATTTTTTATGGCCCTGCTCAGAGGCTCTCAAGTCCACCAGTCTCTGTGGGCAGTGAATTAGCCCTAGGTATCAGCGTAATACACTGGTTAAATTTTTTCTGAACCTGCTCAGAGCCTCTGAAATCTACCAGTCTCTTTGGGCGGTAAATTTTCTCTAGGTATAAGCGTAATACACTGGTTACATTTTTTCTGGCACTGCATAGAGCCACTCATATCTACCAGTCTCGTAGGCAGTGAATTTGCTCTAGGTATCAGCAGTATACAAATGTGTAATTTTTTTCTGGCCCTGCATAGAGACTCTGAAATCTACCAGTCTCTGTGGGCGGTGAATTTGCTCTTGGTGTCAGCAGTATACAGTGGTTTAATTTTTTCTGGTCCTGCTCTTTCGTTTATCCTACATGATGAAGAATAGGCATAAGGGTCGAGGTCGAGGACGTGGACATGGATGTGGGCGTCTGAATGAGGGTGATGGTAGAGGCCTAGGTCCTGGGCGGGGAGAAATAGTACCTGCTTCTGAGGGATTAGTAGAGTGCCGCATATCTCCCCTCCCTAGCTTCATCTCACATTTTGCAGGTCCGCATGGTAGACCACTATTAAAAGCACAACAGTGTGATCAGGTACTGACGTGGATAGCGGATAACGCCTCCAGTACTTTATCCAACACCCAGTCTTCCACGCAGTCCACTTACGCCAGCCAAGGCACTGCACCTCTGATTCCTCAGGCTGCTGCTCCTTCCTCCCAGCCTGGCCACAGAACTCTTTTCGGTTCCCAGTCCTGAGTCAGAAAAAACGGTTCCACAGCTACGTGAGGAGTTTGTCGTGACCGATGCCCAAAATTTGGAACTTTCACAGACTCAGGGTGATGAGGGTGGGACTTCGAATTACTGTCTCCAGAGCTATTTGTGTATGGTTAAGATTAGACACAGTTGTCTGTAAGTGAGATTGTTGTTAGGTCAGTAAGTCTGAGAGAGGAGCAGATTGAGGATTCAGAGGAAGAGCTGGTGGACGATAAGGTGACTGACCCCACCAGGCTTGTTAAGCTTACTGAAGACAGTGCTTCAAAGGGGGAGGCAAGACCAGCAACAGAACAGGTTGGAAGAGGCAGTGGGGTGGCCAGGGGGAGAAGCAAGGCCAGAGCAAATAATCCACCAACTGTTCCCCACAGCACGCCCTCGCGGCAAACCTCCATGCAGAGGGCTAGGTGTTCTAAGGTCTGGAGTTTTTTTTTTATTGAGAGTGCGGACAGCCGACGAACACTGGTGTACAACCTGCGCTGCACCAAGATCAGCAGGCGAGCCTCTACTACCAGCCAGACCACCACCAGCATGCGCAGGCATATGATGGCTAAGCACCCGACAGGGTGGAACAAAGGCAATCACCGCCAGCGGGTCACACCACTGCCTCTTCCCCGTGTCACATCCTGTCACTGACATCCAATCCCCCTCCCAGGACGCCTGCAGGAGCTTCTCCTGGCCTGCACCCACACCTTCACCTCCACAGTCCGCCACTGTCTCTACTAATGTCTTCCAGCACAGCGTTCAGCTGTCGTTAACCTAAGCGTTGGAACAAAAGCGGAAATACATAGCCACCCTCCCACATGCACAATCTTTAAACATGCATATCGCACAACTACTCAGCCTGGAGATGCTGCCTTACTGGCTAGTGGAAACGGAGGCTTTCCGCAAAATGATGGTGGTGGCGGCGGTCCCTCGGTACTAGGTCACCAGTCACCACTATTTTTCCCGGTGCGCCGTCCCCGCCCTATACCAGCACGTCTCACGGAACATAAACCGTACCCTCACCAATGCAGTTACTGAGAAGGTCCACTGGCGTGAAGGGACACTACATCTCCGTGACGGCACTTGGATGAACTTGGTGGAGGCTAGGACCGAGTCCGACCGTGGGTCCACTCACGTGCTACCCACACTGACGATTGCGGGTCCTACCTCGGTAATGGTTTCTCTGGCTTATTATGCCACCTCCTCCAAACACTCCCCGCCTCCAAACACCCCCTCCACCTCTCAATTACTATGTGTGAGCACGTCATCGGCTGTCGGTAGCGCGAAGCGCGGCAGCACTGCGGTGGGGAAGCGCCAGCAGGCAGTGCTGAAACTACTCAGCTTGGGAGACAAGAGGCACACCGCCCAAGAGTTGTTGCAGGGTTTTACTGAGCAAACTGACCAGTGGCTTTCACCGCTGAACCTACAACCAGGCATGGTTGCCTGTGATAATGGGCATAACCTGGTGGTGACTCTGCAGCTTGGCAGACTAACGCATGTGCCATGCCTGGCCCACATGTTCAGTCTGGTGGTTCAGCACTTTCTGAAAAACTACCCACATTGACCTGACCTGCTCAGCAAGGTGCGTCGTGTGTGCGCCCATTTCAGGAACTCCACCACAGATGCTGCCACCCTCAGGACACTGCAACATCACTTCCAGCTGCCAGTGCACCGACTGTCGTGCAATGTGCCCTCACGCTGGAATTCTACATTACACATGTTGGCCAGGCTGTAGAAGCAGTGTAGAGCCCTTGTTGAATACCAGATGCAACATGAGCGGCGAAGTGGTAGTCAGCCTCCGCAGTTCTTCACAGAGGAGTGGGCATGGATGGCAGACATCTGTCAGGTCCTAGGAAACTTTGAGGAGTCTACACAAATGGTGAGCGATGATGCGGCCATTATCAGCGTAACCAGCCCGCTGCTTTGCCTGCAGAGAAGTTTGCAACTAAGCATATAGGCCAACGCTTTGAGGTTAGAACAGGAGATGGGGGATTACAATATGTCGCTTGATAGCCAGACTACCCTCATGCCTGTTTCTCAGCATGCATTGGAGGAAGAGGAGGAGGAAAAGGGAGGAGGAGGAGGAGTGGGAAGAGACTGCTGCCCACACTGCAGAGGGTACCCATGCTACTTCTTTCACATCTGTTCAGTGTGTGTGGGCTGAAGAGGAGGAGGAGGATCATGGAACTCATCCTCCTAGTGAGGACAGCGGTGTTGCATTCTGGGACTCTGGCACACATGGCTAACTTCATGTTAGGCTGCCTTTCCCGTGACCCTCACGTTACACGCATTCTGGCCAACATGGATTTCTGAGTGTACACCCTTCTCGACCCACAGTATAGGGAGAACCTTTCCACTCTCATTCCCGATGAGAAAAGGAGTACGAGAGCGATGCTATACTACAAGGCCCTGGTGGAAAAGCTGATACTAGACTTCCGATCTGACAACGCTAGCAGTAGAGGACGTACTTCAGAGGGCCAACTAGTAGGGGAGATGAGGCGAACAGGCAGCATGTCCAGCGGAGACAGGGGAACTCTCTCCAAGGCCTTTGCCAGTTTTATGGCACCCCAGCCAGACTGTGTCACTACACCCCAGAATAGGCAGAGTCGGAGGGAACAGTGTAAAAAGATAGCGAAGGAGTACACAGCCAAACATACCAACATCCTCTGTGATTATTCTGCTCCATACAACTATAAGGTGTCAATAGGTGCCTTTATTGCACCTATTGTGGTGCTTAGCTAAGATGTGCGAGCGTGTGTGCCTTGCTGATTATGGTCTGTCCCAAGTAAATTGTTAGGGAGGTGACCAGCAGGCTCTTGCCCACAATTTGGCTTTTTAGTGCGACCTGGAAGCTTCATAAAATGTATTGAGGCTTTGTCCAAGAAGACTCTTCTCCAGAGAGTGTGTGTGTGTGTGTGTGTGTGTGTGTGTGTGTGTGTGTGTGTGTGTGTGTGTGTGGGCAATAGTCTCTCTGGGGAGACAGAGGGTGCTAACGGATGGTGTTAGGGTTGAAATAAGTCAACCTGGTCACTCCTGGAAGGGCAATGAGACAACCTCAATTATACCAGTGCTCCGCTGATGTGTCTATGTGTACGTGTGTCCTGCTCAGACTGTAAGAAGGAATTGCTGCTGGCAATAACTATGCAAGGCTGGTGTATAGTAAAGGCTGGTCCACTGTACCCGGCAGCATGTTGTGGATATGGTCCGTTGGTAGAGGGGAGAGAGCGCATTAACTATTAATGTAACTGGTCTATATGAGTAAGCCGGCTGCGATCTGACGGACAGGTGGTGAGAGACCCACCAAGTTGTTAATAATCGTCAGTTTTTTTGTTTGTTATTTCTGGCCGGAAGGTCCACTGTGTGTACAGGGTGAGCTGTTGCAGAGATAGGTGAAACATACGCATTAAGCCACTGTGGTTATTCCCCAATCCTGCCGTTTGTCCCGTGTATTCTCTGTTATAGAGGTAATGTGCATTGTGATCTGCGGGGAAAGGAGGGGCTGTACTGGGAGGATTTGGGGTGTTTGCGGAGGGAGTACCCCTGTGTCAGTGATCCTAGACTGGACAGAACAAGCAGGCAGAGTAGAGCTAAACAGTGAGGGGGTTAGGCATAGATCCAGGTTGTCCAGAGATACCAGAGAATGGGGAATAATCACAGCAGCGTGAAGGGTTACAGAGCTTGTGACTTGGTAGCAGAGAGAGAGGGAAGGCAGTGCTCAAGGAAGTGGGAGAAGTTATGCAGAGTGGGGGCGTGGCAGAACAGCCCTGGAAGCAAGTTACAGGCAGAACAGTGGAGAAGGCTGCTGAAAGATAAAAAGGGAACGCTGGATGACAAGAAACTATACTCATCAGCTGAGGGCTGGTATCTGGTAGCAAAGGATTTACATAGCGATGGCTGGGTAGAGGAAGAGCGAAACAGTGGTGGATCAAAATGTTATGTATATCATGAGCAATGTACTTCTGTATCACTGCCAGCTATTGCGCCGCCCTCCTATGCCGAGGATCTGCCATACTGGACATGCCCCACTTGCGGTGTCCAGAACCCTACGTCAAGGGTGGAATGCTCCAGTTGCAGCACCCCCCGCCCGCCTACCACTGCTGCGCCAGAACTTCCGGCCTCCGTCGGAAATTCCATGCATTACACAACCTCTTCCCCCTCAGAGACTGGAGGAATGCATTCCGTGCATTCCACCACCAAACCATTCCGGCCACGGCCATCTTGTCTGAGGACCGGAAGGGCAGTCTTCAATTGCACCCAGAAGGCCTACCGCACCCGGAAGACCTAGTGCCCCTGCAGTATCCCCCCTGTATCCGGTGATCAATCCCTACCTTGCACAGACCCAGATGACTCCCCTATTCATGATGGACAAGGAGGAAGGAGATGTGGAGGAAGGAGATGAGGAAGGAGACACCGCCAACCAAGGAAATATCACCAGAGAAGAGTGTGCTGGGGGAGCTACAGGCCACACTCAGTCTGGAGCGTCATACCGCTCTGGGAAAGATGTCGGGGAACCATGCCAGTCCTATCCTGGCCCTTCCCAGTCCCACAGAAGAAAGCCTTCACCACCAAGGATGAGTCTTGCGACACCATTCCTGAGGATAACCCAGAGGATACTTCCTTTCTCCACGTCAAACCCCATCCTCCTCTGCTGCTCAAAATGCCCCGTTGTTTCCATCCTTCCCGTTTCCCTCCCATTAATGGACATGATTTATGAGACCGAGAGACATATCAAGGAGCTGCAGACACAGATGGGGGCCGAAAATCCTCTGGATTGGAGCCCCAGATGACACCTCACAGGATGCCTTCTTTACCAGCTGACGCACCCCTGTTTTATGTCTGCACTGCAAGCCGGACTACCCGACCCAGAGAAACACCCTATGCCTTTCTATTGGAACGTGGTCTGAACACAGCATAACTACTCAGCTACATGGAAGGACCTGCAAGCCTTAACTGAAGTAAAGGCGGGGGACACGTACTGGCCAGTGATTGAAAAGACCCCTAATCAGCGGGACCCTAATGTTAACCCTATGACAAAATATGCTTCAGGACAGGAGTTCTGCAGGCAGATTATGCTTTGAGTCCAAGACAGGCTGGCGGACCAGGCCACTACACTTCAGGATGTGACACAGGAGAAAGGAGAGACAGTGGACAAATGCTATGCTCGTCTAACCCAACTCTTTAGTAATCTCGGTTTCACTTCCCAGACGAAGACCCACCTATAGATGCTGTTCGCCGCATTTGTTTCTGGACTACGAGACCCAATCAGGAAACGACTGATAGTCTCACGACCAGAATACAAGACACTGAACATTGAGGCCCTGCTACCAATTGTGATGGGGGTGGAAAGTAGAGGCCCCACCCTAGTGTTGGCGGCCCTGGGATTTCTCCCTCAACATGGGGAGTACCCAACCGGCCAAAGAACAACCAAGGGACACCGATGCTACAACTGCGGCAGGCAGGGTCACTTCAGGAGGGAATGCAGAGCCCCCAGACAACAAGAATATCCTCGTCAGGCCGAAGCATTGGACACCTCCCCCTCCTCCACAAATGGTCAGTTATCCCTGAGTTTCTCTTGAGCTCTTCTGACAGGTCAGACAGCTTTTTAATGGCAATGGTTATTTTACCCGTAGGTCTCGTATTATCTGGATTGTAGGTTCAAAAGGTCTCACCAATCATCTTACACACACCACCTTTTTCTGCCAGGATCATGTCTAGCGCCATCCGGTTTTGGAACATCATGGAGGCAGTGGGTCATAGCTGGTCAGCAAGTCCTTGTAAGGCATCTCTGGTGAAATTTATAAATCTCTGTTGGTTATAATAGATATAGTTTATCCAATCTATGTTTTTATTAACAGTGACAATGGTAAATAACGACTCCCATCCTGCCTTAACTGCCTTATACTCATCTGGTACCCCCTAGGCACCCCTATGGCATCTAGGTACACATGAGGATCAAAGCTACTGCCTGGGGTCTTGACTTCTCTTTTTGTTCGGTGTGGAGGCTTGTTCTCTGCAGCATTGTCAGGTAGTATGTGCAAGGGTATTAAGACTTTTGCGAGGGTGCAGTCTCCAACCCAGTCCCCTTCGAGTCTGGTGCGTATCTTCCCTTAACCACAGACCCAATAGACATCTCCTAGGGACTGGACTTTTCTCCGTGCTGGGGTGCCATCCTTCTGAACTGCACAGTACCCATCTGTAAAGTTCCCTAGGAATCTACCATTGCCATAATTGACAAAGCAGGTGTAGTTTCCCGGGTATATCACAATCCCCTCTCCTGGGTGTGGTACTTTAGTAATAATAGGGTACTCTTTCCTGTTGGTGGTGATGTTGGTATAAAGGCTGAGAAAGCAAGTCTCATGGTCCTCTGTGAACTGGAGAGGGATAGTTCCAAGATGGGGTCTAGCACTGCCACAGACATAACAACCCATGTGGTTGTGTGTGTCCGCATTGTACTTCATCCACTCTAACCACAAGTTGTGGTCAGAGTAGCCAGTCTCTATGGCCATTGTGTCTACAAATGTGGAATTCACAACCGCCATAATGCCCGCTAGTGATTCCATCTAAGTGGATTCACCGGGGCGGGGGGTTCAAGTACGTTCATCCATAAAGGGTTACGTTTCGTGTCCACGATCTTGAATTCTCCTAAGGGATCATCTGATCCTCCATAACGCCATAAGCTCAGTAGATAAGTACCGGCATCCCTTGGGCTTGGGTTCTCAATTGTCAGTGTCAGGGGCATATTGTGACAGTGTTGTACATTTCTATAGCTATAGCTCCTTCCCTGTCGTAGCAGTGTCATTTGGTTTCCCATCTCTGTATTTCTTTTCTTGGGCGCTTTTGGAGCTTATATCCCCAGTCACTACCCGTGTTCCATCCCACAGCACCCCAATATCCGCACTTGGGAATCTGTGATGCAGACGTATATCTCTCCCCATGTAAAGTCTTCATATTGTCTATTTGATTGTGTGCTTATATCGTGGTCTCTGAAACATGGGGCAAGAGAACAATAGTCAAAGCCATAGGTGGCTACATGCGTGTTAGATTAATTGTACTATTGGGTTACTATACCCTCATATTCCTTGGACCAGGGGTTCCAGTTTCCCGATTTACCTGCCCCTTCCCGTGTGGTGGTTAATTCAGTCAGCCCCTCCCCCAGTGCCCCCAATAACAAAAAGATATGCAAGATCATTGGTCTTGGGTGCTGTGACCAGAGGCCTTTTTGCAGTATGAGGCGTGTACCCAGGTGGGCTTGCCGTCAAGTTTCACGGACGTGGAAGTGGTTAGAGCACCTGGAATGGGCTGTCAAATCTGGGTTCCAGGGAGTGCTTCCAGAGAAACATCTTGATGTACAACCAGTCCCCTAGCTGTAGGGTATGGATGCTGGTATCCTGGCCTGTGTCTGAAATGGAAGAGAAAACTTGTGCAAGGATTTTGGTTAGTTCTTTAGCAAGAGACACAATATATTTAGCTAGGATATCAGACTACAATTGTAACTGTTGAGGGTAATAGCCTAACTTGAGGCTGTCCCAAAGAGGATTTCATATGGAGATAGCTGATGTTCTCCCTTTGGAGCATATCTTACACTATATAGTGCTATGGGTTGACTTTCTGGCCAGGGCAGCCCTGTCTCCTGAGACATTTAAGCATCTTAGTCTTAAGGGTACCATTCAGTCTCTTTACCTTGCCACTACTTTGGGGATGGTAAGGGGTGTGGAACAAAAGGCTGCTACCTAGTGCTTGCCATATTTCTTTGGTGACACTGGCGGTGAAGGCTGGGCCTTGATCACTTTCAATGATTTCTGGAACTCCAAATCTGCATACAAGTTCTGTCATAAGCTGCTTGGCTGAGAAATGCAGTGGCCAAGGAAGATGACGGTGGTACAGTACCACTGTAGCTTGGATTCAGAGACTTTACAACCTCGGTCCACCAGGTAACACAGAAGACTTTCAGAGGAGAATGCGGCAGTGTCAACGTCGTCTGCACAGAGCAGCAAGTCATCAACGTACAGGAGGAGTACAACTGCATGATGTTCTTCCATCCATGGACCCAGGATGAGAGACATAGCCTTGGCAAATTGACTAGGTGAGTTCTGTGCACCTTGGCGCATGACAGTCCACGTAAGTTGGCCTCCGTTATGCGTGACGGCGAACAAGAACTGGCAGGCGAGATTAAGCGGGATGCTGAAAAACTCATTTATGAGGTCCACTACTGTGAAGTACTTGGTGGAGGGTGGAATTCCAGACAATAGTGTGTGGATTGGGTACCACCGGTGTGTCCATTATGGTGGCTTGGTTCACCACTCTAAGATCTTGAACCATGCGGTATTTGTCCAGTTCACCCTTCGGTTTCTTCTTCTTCACCAAGAATAGGTGAGTGTTGCATGGTGACTCACATGGAACGAGGGCCCCACTTTGGACCAATGTCTTGACTTGGTCATCAATGGCTCAGGAAACAGAGTGTTTCAATGCGTACTATGGTCTTCTTGGGTATGGCATACCGGGCTTAATCTTCACCACCACAGGAGGGACCTGTATGTGGCCAATGTCTTCAGGACCCTTTGATCACAGAACAGCAGGAATTCTTGCTTTGACATCCTCTGGGATTGTCCGCTGCACATCCTGAGAGAGCACGAGAAAGGGTTCAGAGGCTAGTACCATCTGGTCATCTTCTGATAACGGGGAGGTGACTGAAATGCCACCTTCTTCTGTGTAAGTAATTGTTGCTTGAAGTCTTGAGAGGAGATCAGCTCCCAACAGATTGAGTGGTGATGTCTTGTGGACCACAAACCTCACCAGGATATTCTGTATGCTGACAGGGAGTGCTTTGCTGAGTGGGTTTGCTGAAGGTTTTCCACCCACTCCCACTGTCAATATGATCCTGTCGTCCAGCAAGTATTTGAAGGGAAAATCATCTGCACGTGTGATGCTCCTGGCTGCATCAGTGTCCAGTAGAAAGATGGTTGGTTTCCCTGCGATGGAAAAAGTCACTTGGGCTTGGGGCCCAGTGCTAACAACTGCAGGGCCCTGCTGGGAAGAGACCATACTGGACACACGCTTGCCAATATCCTAGTCGGATGGGCCATGGCCGGAATTCGGAGGAGGTGGTGGTGGAAGGCGGGATCATGGATGGCCGGGTGGCAGAAGATCCTAACCCAAATAGGGATCTCTGTCCTGTATTAATTATCTTTATCATTGTAGCTTGCTGTGTAATCCCCTATATCCAGAGGACCTGTGAAACCGCTGCTGCCAGTGCTGCTCCCACCATGAACCTGCTGAATGTGTCCTCAGAGAATGTGAAGAAGCCTCACACCCCCTTGAAGCCTCTGACCCCTGTCTACAACACACTCCAGCCTTAGGGCCAGATCACCCTCATTGGAACAAGTGAGTGCCTATGGGGGACTCAGGCTAGCTGTGGTCCATTCACAAGGGCTGTGAAAAACTCAGTGGTAGACCCGGAGAGCTTGCCTTTGTTTGCTTGAAGGGCCTGCCTCAATCTGGGGCATCGGGGAGGGTCAATCGTTGAGGACTGCGGGGTAGTGTAGGGACAGTTAGTAAAGCAGACAGTTTCAAGGGGGATTTGTGGAGGATATATATATATATATATATATATATATATATATATATATATATATATATATTTGCACCTGAAACCACGTGATGTCGGACATCTATGTCTTTAGCAAGTCACGCAGGACCGGATGTAAAAAGACCATATTTGGACCACCCAATCCTATGCTTTGAATTCCAGCTACATATTGCTTCCTGCATGTCTATAAAGGGCAATTAACTCATCGTGTTATATAAGATGCTATACGCCTACTAATAAAATGAGTCAAGGAAGACTTTTTACACTGACAGTCCATCTCAGTGTCAAGTTCTTCTGTGCATGCACAATCCCTGAGGGTTAATCAGGAAGGGTGCAAACATTCCTTTTGATTATGCCTGGACCCCAAAAATAAATCCACGACAAACTTCCTGATGTTGTACAAACATGAAATTTGGGATGATCATTCTTTAGGTCCTAAATAGGAAAAGTAAAGGGGTCACAACTGGAGTATTCAATGCTAAGTGCAAAAGTATTGGCACACCTATATAGTGTAACTTCCTGGTGTCATACAAACATGACATTTGGGATGATCATTCTTTAGGTCTTAAATAACAAAAGTAAAGGGGTCACAACTTGATTATTAAATGCTATGTGCAAAAGAACTGCCACTCCTATAACTTCCCGGTGTCGTGTAAACATTCAATTTGGCAAAACCATTCTTTAGGTCCTAAAAAGGAAAAGTAAAGGGGTCACAAATCAATTATTTAATGCTAAGTGCAAAAGTAAGTGCACCCCTGTGTAATGTAATTTCTTGGTGTTGTACAAGCGTGAAATTTGGTGCGAGCATTCTGTAGGTCCTAAATGAGAAGGGTGGGAGGGGTGGCAAATTCTGCATAGGGACATCCATACATGCAGCATGAGGAGAATCTTAAGCTCCTGTATGTGTATACATATTTTATTTCTCGGATACTCTAAAGTAACCTTGACTTCATAAAATTTTCCGTGCAAACATGTAAACACCTGTATAACGGCGAGGTCGGGTATATTGGCTAGTATTTTATAACTGCGGCGTGGTAGTGAGTCTCACCAGCTAAATTTGATGTTAACTTTCTTGAGCTTTGTAAAATAACAACATTTGAGTAAATCCTAGGGGATAGTCTAAAAAATATATAGAATTTTGGTCAGAATTAGAGATGAGCGAACACCAAAATGTTCGGGTGTTCGTTATTCGGAACGAACTTCCCGCGATGCTCGAGGGTTCGTTTCGAACAACGAACCCCATTGAAGTCAATGGGCGACCAGAGCATTTTTGTATTTCGCCGATGCTCGCTAAGGTTTTCATGTGTGAAAATCTGGGCAATTCAAGAAAGTGATGGGAATGACACAGAAACGGATAGGGCAGGCGAGGGGCTACATGTTGGGCTGCATCTCAAGTTCACAGGTCCCACTATTAAGCCACAATACCGGCAAGAGTGCCCCCCCCCCCCTCCCAACAACTTTTACTTCTGAAAAGCCCTCATTAGCATGGCATACCTTTGCTAAGCACCACACTAGCTACAACAAAGCACAATCACTGCCTGGATGACACTCCGCTGCCACTTCTCCTGGGTTACATGCTGCCCAACCGCCCCCCCTCCCCCCCACAGCGCACACCAAAGTGTCCCTGCGCAGCCTTCAGCTGCCCTCATGCCACACCACACTCATGTCTATTTAGAAGTGCGTCTGCCATGAGGAGGAACCGCAGGCACACACTGCAGAGGGTTGGCATGGCTAGGCAGCGGCCCTCTTTAAAAGTGGCGGGGCGATAGCCCACAATGCTGTACAGAAGCAATGAGAAATAGAATCCTGTGCCACCGCCATCAGGAGCTGCACACGTGGGCATAGCAATGGGGAACCTATGTGCCACACACTATTCATTCTGTCAAGGTGTCTGCATGCCCCAGTCAGACTGGTAATATGTACCTTAACAGTAACCGCGTTGGTGGTAATGTGGTGGTGACTGAGGACCTAGTAGCACGGTTGTATTTTGTTGGTTTTCGGAATGCGGCCAGGATTAAGTGGGCCGTGGCGGGGGGATGGTGTGGGGGCTCTCGTTGTGTCGGTAAAGGTGAAATTCTTGGACTGCCACCAGACGAACCAATGCAAAGACATTTGCCAAGAACGTTTTCCCTGTTGGAGGAGGAGGGGGATGTTTTTGAGGCACTACGTGTCCTCTCCACATGTCCGTGGTTATATGCACCTTTACAGTAACCGCGTTGGTGGTAATGTGGTGGTGACTGCGGACCTAGTAGCACGGTTGTATTTTGTTGGTTTTCGGAATGCGGCCAGGATTAAGTGGGCCGTGGCGGGGGGATGGTGTGGGGGCTCTCGTTGTGTCGGTAAAGGTGAAATTCTTGGACTGCCACCAGACGAACCAATGCAAAGACATTTGCCAAGAATGTTTTCCCTGTTGGAGGAGGAGGGGGATGTTTTTGAGGCACTACGTGTCCTCTCCACGTGTCCGTGGTTATATGCACCTTTACAGTAACCGCGTTGGTGGGAAATGGCCTCGCCGCCATCATGTCTTTGGGAAGCCTCTGTTTCCACACCCCAGAGACATACCATTAGCAGCGGTATAGGCAGAGGCCAGAATTCGTAACATTTCAGCCGTAGCATTAGGACAGGCCCCACTAACATATCACTAGCAGCAGTATAGCGGGAGCGCAGTCTTCGTTCCATGTCAGCAATAGTAGCACTCAAGACAGGCCCCAGTAACAATTCCGAAGCAGCAGTATAGCGGGAGCGCAGTCTTCGTTCCATGTCAGCAATAGTAGCACTCAAGACAGGCCCCAGTAACAATTCCGAAGCAGCAGTATAGCGGGAGCGCAGTCTTCGTTCCATGTCAGCAATAGTAGCACTCAAGACAGGCCCCAGTAACAATTCCGAAGCAGCAGTATAGCGGGAGCGCAGTCTTAGTTCCATTTCAGTAGCCTTAGTATAGCCAAGGCCCAAGTTACATTTATGTAGCTAAAGTGTAGGCCAACCCCACACACCTTTCTGTACCATGAGTGCAGGCGAAGAACATACAAATTGCTATGATTACACTGTAGGTGAGGGCCCCAAAAATTTGGTGTACCAACAGTACTAATGTACCTCAGTAAAAATTGGCCATGCCCAACCAAGATGGCAGGTGAATCGCTTTGGTTAATGTGGCTTAAATGGTAACTAGGCCTCGAGGCAGCCCAGTGTAACGAAAAATTGATTCAAGTTAAAGTTCCAACGCTTTTAAGCGCATTGAAACTTATAAAAATTGTTCAGAAAAATTATTTGAGTGAGCCTTGTGGCCCTAAGAAAAATTGCCCGTTCAGCGTGATTACGTGAGGTTTCAGGAGGAGGAGCAGGAGGAGGAGGAGGAATATTAGACACAGATTGATGAAGCAAAAATGTCCCCGTTTTGGATGGTGAGAGAGAACGTAGCTTCCATCCGCGGGTGCAGCCTACGTATTGCTTACGTATTGCTGCTGTCCGCTGGTGGAGAACAGAAGTCTGGGGAAATCCAGCCTTTGTTCATCTTGATGAGTGTTAGCCTGTCGGCACTGTCGGTTGACAAGCGGCTACGCTTATCTGTGATGATTCCCCCAGCCGCACTAAACACCCTCTCCGACAAGACGCTAGCCGCAGGACAAGCAAGCACCTCCAGGGCATACAGCGCTAGTTCAGGCCACGTGTCCAGCTTCGACACCCAGTAGTTGTAGGGGGCAGAGGCGTCACGGAGGATGGTCGTGCGATCCGCTACGTACTCCCTCACCATCCTTTTACAGTGCTCCCGCCGACTCAGCCGTGACTGGGGAGCGGTGACACAGTCTTGGTGGGGAGCCATAAAGCTGGCCAGGCCCTTAAAGACTGTTGCACTGCCTGGGATGTACATGCTGCTCGATCTACGCACATCCCCTGCTACCTTGCCCTCGGTACTGCGCCTTCTGCCACTAGCGCTGTCGGCTGGGAATTTTACCATCAGCTTGTCCGCAAGCGTCCTGTGGTATAGCAACACTCTCGAACCCCTTTCCTCTTCGGGAATCAGAGTGGGCAGGTTCTCCTTATACCGTGGATCGAGCAGTGTGTACACCCAGTAATCCGTCGTGGCCAGAATGCGTGCAACGCGAGGGTCACGAGAAAGGCATCCTAACATGAAGTCAGCCATGTGTGCCAGGGTACCTGTACGCAACACATGGCTGTCTTCACTAGGAAGATCACTTGCAGGATCCCCCTCTTCCTCATCCTCCTCATGCTCCTCCTCCTCCTCCTGTACGCGCTGAGAAATAGACAGGAGGGTGCCCTGACTATCCAGCGGCATACTGTCTTCCCCCGCCCCCGTTTCCGAGCGCAAAGCAGCTGCCTTTATGGTTTGCAGGGAATTTCTCAAGATGCATAGCAGAGGAATGGTGACGCTAATGATTGTAGCATCGCCGCTCACCACCTGGGTAGACTCCTCAAAATTACCAAGGACATGGCAGATGTCTGCCAACCAGGCCCACTCTTCTGAAAGGAATTGAGGAGGCTGACTCCCACTGCGCCGCCCATGTTGGAGTTGGTATTCGACTATAGCTCTACGTTGTTCATAGAGCCTGGCCAACATGTGGAGCGTAGAGTTCCACCGTGTGGGCACGTCGCACAGCAGTCGGTGCACTGGCAGCTTAAAGTGATGTTGCAGGGTGCGCAGGGTGGCAGCGTCCGTGTGGGACTTGCGAAAATGTGCGCAGAGCCGGCGCGCCTTTACGAGCAGGTCTGACAAGCGTGGGTAGCTTTTCAGAAAGTGCTGAACCACCAAATTAAAGACGTGGGCCAGGCATGGCACGTGCGTGAGGCTGCCGAGCTGCAGAGCCGCCACCAGGTTACGGCCGTTGTCACACACGACCATGCCCGGTTGGAGGCTCAGCGGCGCAAGCCAGCGGTCGGTCTGCTGTGTCAGACCCTGCAGCAGTTCGTGGGCCGTGTGCTTCTTATCGCCTAAGCTGAGTAGTTTCAGCACGGCCTGCGACATGCTGCTGCTAACACATCTTGATTGCGAGACAGAGGAGGAGGAGGAGGAGGGTGCTTTAGTGGAGGAAGCATACACCTCCGCAGATACCACCACAGAGCTGGGGCCCGCAATTCTGGGGGTGGGTAGGACGTGAGCGGTCCCGGGCTCTGACTCTGTCCCAGCCTCCACTAAATTCACCCAATGTGCCGTCAGGGAGATGTAGTGGCCCTGCCCGCCTGTACTTGTCCACGTGTCCGTAGTTAAGTGGACCGTGGCAGTAACCGCATTGGTGAGGGCGCGTACAATGTTGCGGGAGACGTGGTCGTGCAGGGCTGGGACGGCACATCGGGAAAAGTAGTGGCGACTGGGAACTGAGTAGCGCGGGGCCGCCGCCTCCATGATACTTTTGAAGGACTCCGTTTCCACAACCCTATACGGCAGCATCTCAAGGCTGATGAATTTTGCTATGCGGACGGTTAACGTTTGAGCGTGCGGGTGCGTGGCGGCGTACTTGCGCTTGCGCTCCAACAGTTGCGCAAGCGACAGCTGGACGGTGCGCTGTGCTACACTGCTGGATGGGGCCGAAGACAGCGGAGGTGAGGGTGTGGGTGCAGGCCAGGAGACGGTAGTGCCTGTGTCCTGAGAGGGGGGTTGCATCTCAGTGGCAGGTTGGGGCACAGGGGGAGAGGCAGGGGTGCAAACCGGAGGCGCTGAACGGCCTTCGTCCGACCTTGCGGGGTGCTTGGCCATCATATGTCTGCGCATGGTGGTGGTGGTGAGGCTGTTGGTGTTGGCTCCCCGGCTGAGCTTTGCGCGACAAAGGTTGCACACCACTGTTCGTCGGTCGTCAGGCGTCTCTGTGAAAAACTGCCAGACCTTAGAGCACCTCGGCCTCTGCAGGGTGGCATGGCGCGAGGGGGCCCTTTGGGAAACAGTTGGTGGATTATTCGGTCTGGCCCTGCCTCTACCCCTGGCCACCGCACTGCCTCTTGCAACCTGCCCTGCTGATGCCCTTGACTCCCCCTCTGAAGACCTGTCCTCCTGAGTAAGCGTTGCACACCAGGTGGGGTCAGTCACCTCATCGTCCTGCTGCTCTTCCTCCGAATCCTCTGTGCGCTGCTCCCTCGGACTTACTGCCCTTACTACTACCTCACTGCAAGACAACTGTGTCTGATCGTCATCGTCCTCCTCACCCACAGAAAGTTGTTGAGACAGTTGGCGGAAGTCCCCAGCCTCTTACCCCGGACCCCGGGAACTTTCGAATGGTTGGGCATCAGTGACGATAAACTCCTCTGCTGGGAGAGGAACCGCTGCTGCCCAATCTAAGCAGGGGCCCGAGAACAGTTCCTGGGAGTGCTCCCGCTCCTGAGCAGGTGTTATTGTAGTGGAGTGAGGAGGCTGGGAGGAAGGAGGAGCAGCAGACAGAGGATTCGGATTGGCAGCAGTGGACGGCGCAGAACTGCGGGTAGACGATAGGTTGCTCGAAGCACTTTCTGCCATCCAGGACAGGACCTGCTCACACTGCTCATTTTCTAATAACCGTCTCCCGCGTGGACCCATTAATTGGGCGATGAATGTGGGGACGCCAGAAACGTGCCTCTCTCCTAATCGCGCAGCAGTCGGCTGCGACACACCTGGATCAGGAGCTTGGCCTGTGCCCACACCCTGACTTGGCCCTCCGCGTCCTCGGCCGCGTCCACGTCCTCTAGGCCTACCCCTACCCCTCAGCATGCTGTATTACCAGTGATTTGATTTCACAGGCAGGAAATAAATTGGCGCACGACTGCAGGCCAAATATAATTTTTTCCCTTTTTTGAAAACGAAAGGCCCCACTGCCTCTAGTGAATGAATAATCTAAGTTTAATAACTGTGCTGTGTCCCTGCTAATGTGTCACAGAACGTGAGGGTAGCAGAGTTATTAACTGTGGCAGAGCAGGTATTTTTTTTCCCAATTAAGGAAAGCAAATGGCGAAGCCAGGAGTAAAACGTAGCTGGGTGCGTATGATTTTTAAAGGTGTCACACGCAGCCGACACGTGTCCACCGCCCTTAGGACGGACAGAGGCCGGACAAATAGAATTATTTTCCGTTTTTTGGCACCAAAAGGCAGCACTGCGTATATTCTATGAACATGAGAAGTTTAATAACTGTGCTGTGTCCCTGCTAATGTGTCACAGAACGTGAGGGTAGCAGAGTTATTAACTGTGGCAGAGCAGGTATTTTTTTTCCCAATTAAGGAAAGCAAATGGCGAAGCCAGGAGTAAAACGTAGCTGGGTGCGTATGATTTTTAAAGGTGTCACACGCAGCCGACACGTGTCCACCGCCCTTAGGACGGACAGAGGCCGGACAAATAGAATTATTTTCACTTGTTTTACAAGCAAAAGGCAGCACTGCATATATTCTATGAATAATAACTGTGTTGTGGCCCTGCCTATACAATTCTTTCCCTGCAGTATCAATGGAGGGTGCAATGCTCTGCAGAAGCGATTTTGAGAAGCAAAAAAAAATGCAGCACAGCTAACAGCAGCCTGGACAGTACTGCACACGGATAAATATGGCCCTAGAAAGGACCGTTGAGGTTCTTGAAGGCTACACTCACTCCTAACACTCTCCCTGCCTATGCAGCACTTCTGTCCCTAATGCCAGGTGCAACGGTCTGCAGAGGCGATTTTGAGAAAAAAAAAATTGCCACTGCTAACAGCAGCCAACACACAGCTATCAGTGGCCCTAATAAGGACCTTTGGGGGGTCTTGAAGCCTACACTAACTACCAATTCTTTCCCTACAGCAGCTCCGGTACAAACAGCACTGTCCCTCATCTAACTCACACGGCATCTGAGGCGAACCGCGGGAGGGGCCGACTTTTATGTTCGGGTGACACCTGATCTTCCCAGCCACTCACAGCAGGGGGGTGGTATAGGGCTTGAACATCACAGGGGGAAGTTGTAATGCCTTCCCTGTCTTTCAATTGGCCAGAAAAGCGCGCTAACGTCTCAGGGAAGGAAGTGAAAATAACCAGAACACCGCATGGTGTTCGTTACGAATAACGAACATCCCGAACACCCTAATATTCGCACGAATATCAAGCTCGGACGAGTACGTTCGCTCATCTCTAGTCAGAATATCAATTTTGAGTGATTTCATTTTTCAAACCCAGGATAGCGGACATTTTTGCTATGCTTTAAGTTCTGACTCAGTATAAGAAGATCAAAAATTTGATCTGGGGATGCTGAAATCTGAGTTCCTAAATATCTTTGGGAGGACTCCTTCTACTGAAAGGGGAATAGTTCTTGGAGGTGTTTGGCTTCATCTGGGGGAATAGATATGCTTAGTCTTTCTGATTTTTGTGTTTAATTTAAAATTGCTAAGTCTGTTGCATGTAGCAAATTCCTGTAAAATCACAAGAATGCATATTCTGGGATTTGGGACATATATTAAAAGATCATCTGCAAAAAGGAAAGTTTCTGCTCCTGTTTCTCTATGGTTACTCATTTGACCAAAGTATTATGTCTGAGGCCATTGGCTAAAGATTCTATCACTAATATCCATAGATAAGGTGATAAGGGGCACTACTGTCTCTGTTAGGAAGAGGGTCTGGATCAGAGTCCTCAGGTTGTGGCCAACTCAGCAGGAATAATGTAGTCATTGGGAAGCCAGAGTTATACACAGAGCAGCAGGTACAGCAAGGCACAGGAAGATATGTAGTCAATGGTCAAGTCTCCCCAGGAACAGAAGCTGGAGCAAGGAACCAAGACAAAGTTCAGGAGGAAAGCTGTCCACAGGAGGAATAGCTCACAAGAAAAAGTCCTTGCCTGGGACACAGGACTTCAAGGGTTTGAGTCCTGACAGTCTTGTTTTATTCCTGACCTGGTGGGGCATAGCAGATGTTCATTGACTCATACTTGAGCTGATGCGTTATGACAGAGATACATGGTTCATAAAAGTATTCTTGGGCCTAGCCCTATTTTAGTTAGGGTCATTTCCATGAAATCCCATTTGACCCTGGCAAAAGCCTTTTCTGCATCTATGGATAGGGTTTGAATGCTGTTGTCTTGAGCCTCTCTACCTGAGACAAAACCAACCTGTTCCCCATTTATAAGGTGTGGAATATATAAGCTCAGTCATAGAGCTAGAGCTGTCATTTTGAAAAACCACTTAATATCATTATTTATGAGGGAGATCAGTCTATAGATACTGTAAAGCCAGGAGTCTTTCCCCAGTTTAAGAATACCAATTATGTGAGCTCGCAATGCTTGTGGGGGAAAAGGCACCCCCAGGAGACTGCATTAAATGCTTTTATTAAGGGGTCTAAAGACCTGTTTAACCCCTTAGTGACCAAGCCTGTTTGCGCCTTAATGACCAGGCCAAATTTTGCAAATCTGACATGTGTCACTTTAACATGGAAAAACACTAGAAAGGTTTTGCATATCCAAGCGATTCTGACATTGTTTTTTCGCCACATGTTGAACTTCATTTAGGCGCAAAAAATAGACTGATAGAATTTGTGTTTATTTATTAAAAGCGCAAAAATTGGGAAAATTTTGAAAAAATCGTCATTTTTTTCACATTTCCAACTGCAATATCTTAAATATGTGCAAACATAATATGGAAATTTTTGCTTAGATTTATATTTCCACCCATTTACTTTATTTTGGGCGCACATTGGAAAAACTTACTTTTTTTTAACCATTTAGGAGACGTACAAATTTAACTTTACTTTTTAGCATTTTGAGGAACACTTTGTTTTCCTAGACCAAGCCAAGATTGGAAAGGCTCATGAGTGTCAGAATAATAGATACCCTCACAAATGACCCCATTTAAAAAAAACTACACCCCTTAGTGTATTCACTGAGGGGTGTCATGAGTATTTTGACCCCCACAGTTTTTTTTCAGGAATGAATTCAATTTAGAGGAGAACAAGTAAAATTTCATATTTTTGCAAGTCTGTCATTTTAAAGACATTTTTTTTCCTATAGTTTATATGAAAATGAGGATTTACACACCAAAATGGATACCCCTGTTTCTCCAGTGTTCAGAAATATACCGATTGTGGCCCTTATGTTATATCTGAGTCCACAACGGGGCCCACAATGAAAGGAGTAGTCAGTGTCTTTCAAAACAAATTTTGCTTGAAGTTCTTTTAGGCCCCATAGCACACATGTAGAGTTCTTGAGCACCCAAAACCATAGAAAAACCCCACAAATGACCCCATTTCGAAAACTAGACCCCTTAAGGAATTTATCTAGGGGTGTACTGCATATTTTGACCCCACAGTTTTTGAATGAATTCAAGCCAAGCAAAAGGAAAAAATTGTGATTTTCGTTTTTTTGGCAATTCTGTCATTTTAAAAACAGTTTTTTTGTACAGCACACATATGAATGAAGACTTACACCCAAAAATGGATACCCCTGTTTGTCCCGTGTTCAGAGACATACCCATTGTGGCCCTAATCTTATGTCTGGATGCACAACAGGGCCCAAAATGAAAGGAGTAGTCAGTGGCTTTCAGAACATAGATTTTGCTTGAAATCCTTTTAGGCCCCATTGCCCACTTGTAGAGTTCTTGAGTGCCCAAAACCATAGAGAACCCCCACAAATGACCCCATTTTGAAAACTAGACTCCTTATCGAATTTATCTAGGGGTGTACTGTGTATTTTGACCCCACAGTTTTTGAATAAATTCAAGCAAAGCAAAAGGAAAAAAGTAGGATTTTCGTTTTTTTGGCAATTCTGTCATTTTAAAAACAGCTTTTTTTGTACAGCACACATATGAAGGAAGACTTGCACCCCAAAATGGATACACCTGTTTGTACTGTTTTCAGAAATATACCCATTGTGGCTCTAATCTTATGTCCGCATGCACAACGGGGCCCAAAATGAAAGGAGTAATTGGTGGCTTTCAGAACATAGATTTTGCTTGAAGTGCTTTTAGGCCCCATTGCCCACTTGTAGAGTTCTTGAGCGGCCAAAACCATAGAGAACCCCCACAAATGACCCCATTTTAAAAACTAGACCCCTTAACGAATTTATCTAGGGGTGTATTGTGCATTTTAACCCTAAGAAAAAAATTATGATTTTCATTTTTTGGGCTATTGCGTCAATTTAAAAACAGGTTTTTTGGTACAGCACATGCATAAATGAAGACTTTCACCCCAAAATGCATACCCCTGTTTGTCCTGTGTTCAGAAACATACCCATTGTGGCCCTAATAGACTTACAGGACACATAGCTAGGCCTACAATGAAAGGAATACCCGTTTGATTTCAGGGTACAACTGAATAAATTCCAGGCCCCATTGCCCACTTATAGAGCCATTGAGCGGCCCAAACTATAAAGAACTCCCTCAAATGAACCCATTTTGAAAACTAGACCCCTTAACAAATTCAGCTAGGGGTGTACTGCGTATTTTGACCCCACAGTATTTGAATGAATCTAAGCAAAGCAGAAGCAAAAAGATACGATTTTTAATTTTTTGGGCAATTTTTTAAATTTAAAAACAGTTTTTTGTACAGTGTACTTAGGAATGAAGACATTCACCCCAAAATGGATACCCCCGTTTGTCCCGTGTTCAGAAACATACCCATTGTGACCCTAATTTACTTACAGGACCCATGGCAAGGCCTATAAAGGAGGGAACACCCGTTGGATTTCAGGGCACAACTGAATAAATTCCAGACCCCATTGGTTATTTGTACGGAATAAAAATTGACTCCCTAAAAATTCCCCCCCCCCCCTGCTCACACACACTCCGCGCCCTTAGATAAGAGTAATAATGTGAACTGTGTGGTATTTCCGAAGACAGGGGTAATTACGGAGGCTGGTTGGAATGGGCCCATGGGGCAATAAAGCCGTGTATCCCCCCTCCTCTCATGCTTTTTGGGGGTATTTCATGACCTCAGTGGCGGGTATGAGGTGTAAAAAGTGGCGTTCCGCGAGTCTCCGTAAGCTTGATGAGGTGCGGCGGTCTCACACAGAAAGCACTCAACAAGCTGCTCCTGGAACTGCATGAAGGCAAGTGTTCCCGGGGCTTCTTGTAAAATACGTATTACAGGTAGCGGTCTGAATAACGCCGGGCTCACGCAGCTGTAGGCAGAATCCGCTTGTGGAGGCCCGCAGCGGATCCCATCTGTGAGCCCAACTGTGACCCTGCGTACGGCCGCGTAATGTACTGCGCATAACTGCATACTAACACGGGCGGTCATGCGCAGTACATCTTTTTTATTTGTATTTTCCGCACCGTCGCTTATCGGTGATGCGGGTACCTGCAGCTCGTATACAACGTAGTTGTGTATGGGCAGCGGGTATATCCGCGACCACGGACCACAATGGGCTCTATGTTGCGGATATCCGCGGTAAAATAGAACCTGCTGCGTTCTCTTTTCTGCGAGTGGATTACACAATTCCAACCCGCAAATGTGAGCGAAATTGTGTAATCCAATGCGATTGATCTGCGTATTAGCGCAGATCAGACGCATGCGGAATCCGTAATTCCTATCCAGTCATGTGAGACCGACCTATGTTAGAGCGCTACTTTTTTATTACGTGACCGGTGACCGCTCCACGGGGCCACCCGTCACTGCTCCAGGCTCTCGGCGACCGTTGGTCACTGAGAGCAAGGAGATTTTAAATTTCCTGGGCTCTCCGACTTCTGCGCATGTGTCCGGTGTTTTGCCGGCAATCGCATGTGCAGAATTCGGGAAGGTTCACGAAGGAGGATTGCGTCGGGGTTCAAATACGCAGGCCTCTGGTAAAAAGTTTCATCTCCACTCACCGATCGCATCAGTGAGGGGAGATAAACCTTCACATTTTTTTTACTTTTACGTGATCGCCATTATTGGATAACGGTGAACACGTGACCAGGAACCACTCCTTGCGGCCCTCCGTGAAATCTCCAGGCTCTTGGCTACATTTTGTAGCCAGAAGCAGGGATAATTTCAATTATCCTGGCAATCACAGCTTTTGCGCATGCGTCTGCCATTTTGGCAACGGGCGTGTGCGCAGAAGCTTGGGTAAGGTCCGCGGATTAATCCGGGGCCTTATGTACGTACTTTCATCCTCCCTCACGGATATGATCCGTGAGGGGAGATGAAACGTACGCTTTTTAAACTTTTTTAAAAGTTTTTTTTTACTTTTTACACTTTTTTTTTTTTTACTTGAAATGATCACTGTTATCCATTGGATAACAGTGATCACATGCTGGGTGACATCCCTCTGCTCCTGGCTACACATGGCAGCCAGGAGCAGAAGGATTTTGAATTTCCCAGGGCTCAAGCCCCTTTTTTTCACTTTTTTTTCACCTTTTTTTCACTTTTTCGCGATCGCCGTTATCCATTAGATAACGGCGATCGCGGTACCGGGGACCACTCACCGTGGTCCCCGCTGAATCTCCTGCCTCCTGGCTACCTACAGGAGCCGGGAGATTCGAAATCTCCCGCGGCTCCGGGCCTTCTGCGCATGCGGCTGACGTAATGCCGCCTGGCGCGCATGCGCAGAAGGCCGGCTTCGGGGCCCGGAGGACGAGGAGAGCGGGGAGTAGTGCATCGGACCCGGGTGAGTAATTTCAGCTGCCCTGATGGATCCGATCCATCAGGGCAGCTGAATCTTTAACTTTTTTTCAACTTTTTTCAACTTTTATGCGATCAGTGTTATCGATTGGATAGCGCCGATCGCATTGCCAGGGGGGGGGGGTCCATACGGCCCGAGATGACAGCTCCATGCTGTCGGCTACCTGCGGGCACCGACAGCATGGAGCTGTCACGTCCAGAGCCCGAGGGGCTTTATTCTCTGCAGGACACATGTTTTTACGTCCTCAGAGAATAAAGCCCACTTCGGGAGGATGTAAAAAGGCTAAGGCCCGGTCGTTAAGGGGTTACGTTCATCTGTGTAAATGTCGCAATCAACTGCTGGTGTCTCATTCATGGGAATAGATCCAGGGAAATTAAGTTCTAGAAATTTGACAGTGCCATTTTGTTGGTGACTCTCGGGGGCATTAGTCGGCGAGGGTATACTGTATAATTTTTAATCATAGGGGTGGAACTCTTCTAAGATTCCCTGAGGAGAGGATACTCTACCACCTACAGAGGAGTTAATAGAGAAGATATGGGATGAGATGAGAGAGGGTAAGGGGCCTTTGCTGTGCTGGATCATATTTTCCTCCAGCAGGCTTCGGAGGATTATGTAGCTTCCAAATTGTATAGTGTGCACACATCATCGACCAGATCAGACACAAATGCTGGTCTAAACCGGGAGAGTCTCTACCCAAATGTGTAGAGTCTCAGGCTTTTATTGTAACACATGGCAACCGCCCTTTTATAGGCATGCAACAGATTACATCAGTAACATATAGGATTCTCATTTGTCGGATCATATAGAATCCCCGCCTCCCCCTTCCCCACATCTCTCTCAAGTCCAATGTAGCTTGGACTTCGTCCTAGCTGAAGGAATTTCTGTGTGCCTGTCAACTCATTGTTTAAGTAGATTCTGTGGGGGGGGGGGGGGGGGAAGAGGGCTAGGAAAACACTCAGTATTGAATACAGATATATGTATAACACTATGACCTTTAACTCTTAAAGGCTGCTTGTGCAACTTTATGTACTCAGCTAACATTACACCACACATCTTTGTGTGGCCATTAACCTCCACAAAGTTAAAAGTCATTACAATAGCATAATACATTTGGTTTATACAAATCAATAGACATTTTACACTGACTAATCATCATGTCTATCACAATCCCCCCTTAAAATGTCTATCCTCTAACTCTCCATCTAATTTTCACTGTTCTCTGTGCATGAGCCTATAATCGGAGCGCGTTGAAGGTTTGATTTAGGGTCTTCAAGGGGGTGTAGGACTTGTCCACTCCTTCTGGGGATGCATCCAGCAAACTCATTGTGGGAGCGGCTTTTCCAGCATCAGTTTCACAGGTCTCTCTGACACAGGGGATAACACAGCAGACTAGAACAGAAAAGGTAATCATCAGTTCACATACAACAGCGACGCCCGTCTGTGCCAGGATCCTTTACCACCCGCTCATCCATGGCGAGTGCTGGTCCCAAAAGTTAGCTCTTTTTAGTTAGTGCGGTCAGCTTCTTTAATGGCAACTGCATCTTTACCTGCGGGTCACGTGTCGTCTGGGATGTAGGTACAACAAGTCTCCCCTATCATCTTACAGACACTCCCCTTTTTAGCTAAAATCATATCTAAGGCCATTCTATTTTGAAAAGTCATAGTCGAGGTAGATCCTATTGGTCGACTAGTCCCTATAAGGTGTCTCTAGTATAATTTATAAACTGCTGTTAATTATAATAAACATAATTAATCCAGTCAACGTTTATTTACCATAATGATCAGGAAAATGGACTCAAATCTTGTTTTAACTTGGTCTCTAATTTTTAAAACTCGTCAGGTACCCCCCTTGGCTATCCTATGACGCCAATGTACCCGTGTAGATCAAAACTACCACTAGGAGTCTCTCTTCTCGCTCTAGTATAATGTTACAATACTAGTAGTGTGCACAGGTACGCACGGCATGGGACTCCCTAATCTTCACCCACACCAATGTCCCTCCTGGAGATAGCCCGGATGGTGGACACGTCCAGGCCGCCTACACTGACCCTACACTACCTAGTGACAAGACTGGAAGGAACCGCCGTACCTATGCGAAAAACAAGGATAGACCAACATAACAGGATAACCACAAAACACAGACAGAGTTGGATCGAGATAAATTAACTATTGAGGGTAACCTCATTATCCTCAATGCTGTCTGACAGGATGTGGAGGAGCATAAGGGCTTTACTAAGGCACACTCCCCTGTCCAATTACCCTTCCTCTACCTCATGTCTCCACAAAGCCAGTAAACGTGTCCTGAGGACTGGACCTGATTCTGCATCCATTCCCCTCCTATCATACCGTAGGAGGAGCAATACCCGTTAGTGAGTTCCCCAAGAATCTCCCTCCACCCTGCCCATTTGCCTGGCAGGTGTAGTTTCCAAGGTAGTCAGTAATACTCTCTCCGGTGCAAAACACTTAAGTAGTCATAGAGTATTCCTTTTTCCACTTCTCACAAGCAGTGTAATTAGCGGAAATGTTCGTGAAGAGACTAATAAACCACTCTTCAGCATCTACCGGGAGATTTAGGGGGACCATCCCCGAGTGTAGTCGGGCACTACCGCACACGCAACATTTAGACTTGTTGCTCCTGTTAGCATTGTACCTCATCAACTCCAACCAGAGATTCTGGTCAGAGTAGCCAGTCGCTACTGTCAAGGTGTCCGCAAAAGGTAGGGTCGACTATGAACATCATGTTCGTCAAGGTCTTTATTAGAGATGAGCGAACGTACTCGTCCGAGCTTGATACTCGTTCGAGTATTAGCGTGTTCGAGATGCTTGTTACTCGTAACGAGTACCACGCAATGTTCGAGTTACTTTCACTTTCCTCTCTGAGACGTTAGCGCGCTTTTCTGGCCAATTGAAAGACAGGGAAGGCATTACAACTTCCCCCTGCGACGTTTAAGCCCTATACCACTACCCTGCAGTGAGTGGCTGGGGAGATCAGGTGTCACCCGAGTATAAAAATCGGCCCCTCCCGCGGCTCGCCTCAGATGCGTTGTGAGATAGCTGAGGGACAGTGGTATCGTGTTGGAGCTGCTATAGGGAGAGTGTTAGGAGTTAGTGTAGGCTTCAAGAACCCCAACGGTCCTTCTTAGGGCCACATCTAACAGTGTGCAGTACTGTGGAGGCTGCTGTTAGCAGTGTTGCACGTTTTTTTTTTTTTGGTATATCGGCCGTGCAGAACATTGCGCCCTGCAGTAATACTACAGGGACAGAATTGTGTAGGCAGGGCCAGAAGACATCTTATAGATTGAATATACGCAGTGGTCCTTTTGCAAAAAAAGATTAGAAAAAAATCTATTTGGCCTGCCTGTCACTCTGCTCAGTGTTGTGGGTCCGTGTGTGCTGGGGGTAAAATTTCTCCAAATAAATACGCAGCCAGCTAAGTGTTACAGCAGGCTTGCGCCAAATTATTTCCTGCCTCTGAAATCACCGCTCTGTTGCACTTAATAACAGTGCAACACTGCAGTTCCGTCACACACATCAGGGACAGAATTGCGTAGGCAGGGCCAGAAGACATCTTATAG
The DNA here is from genome assembly GCF_035609145.1 of Eleutherodactylus coqui. NCBI lineage: Eukaryota > Metazoa > Chordata > Amphibia > Anura > Eleutherodactylidae > Eleutherodactylus > Eleutherodactylus coqui. The sequence goes on along the minus strand of NC_089843.1, from coordinate 202,917,243 downwards.
ATTGAATATACGCAGTGGTCCTTTTACAAAAAAAGATTTGAAAAAAATCTATTTGGACTGCCTGTCACTCTGCTCAGTGTTGTGGGTCCCTGTGTGCTGGGGGTAAAATTTCTCCAAATAAATACGCAGCCAGCTAAGTGTTACAGCAGGCTTGCGCCAAATTATTTCCTGGCGTTCCATAAGCGAACTCAGCCTCAAACCACAGGCCAATAAGCGGCACATTTAATTACAGTGTTGTGTTTCTGCATTCCTGGTAATACAGCATGCTGAGGGGTAGGGGTAGGCCTAGAGGACGTGGGCGCGGCCGAGGACGGGTGTGTGCACAGGCCGAGCTCCTGAACCTGGTGTATCGCAGCCGACTGCTGCGGGATTAGGAGAGAGGCACGTTTCTGGCGTCCCCACATTCATCGCCCAATTAATGGGTCCACACGGGAGACCTTTATTAGAAAATGAGCAGTGTGAGCAGGTCCTGTCGTGGATGGCAGAAAGTGCTTCGAGCAAGCTATCATCCACCCAGAGTTCTGCGTCGTCCAGTGCTGCAAATCCGAATCCTCTGTCTGCTGCTCCTCCTTCCTCCCAGCCTCCTCACTCCACTACAATGACACATGCTCAGGAGCGGGAACACTCCCAGGAACTGTTCTCGGGCCCCTGCTCAGATTGGGCAGCAGTGGTTCCTCTCCCACCAGAGGAGTTTATCGTCACTGATGCACAACCATTGGAAAGTTCCCGGGGTCCGGGGGATGAGGCTGGGGACTTCCGGCAACTGTCTCAAGACCTTTCAGTGGGTGAGGAGGACGATGACGATGAGACACAGTTGTCTTGCAGTGAGGTAGTAGTAAGGGCAGTAAGTCCGAGGGAGGAGCGCATAGAGGATTCGGAGGAAGAGCAGCAGGACGATGAGGTGACTGACCCCACCTGGTGTGCAACGCCTACTCAGGACAGGTCTTCAGAGGGGCAGGCAAGGGCAGCAGCAGGGCAGGTTGCAAGAGGTAGTGCGGTGGCCTGGGGTGGAGGCAGGGCCAGACCGAATAATCCACCAACTGTTTCCCAAAGCGCACCCTCGCGCCATGCCACCCTGCAGAGGCCGAGGTGCTCTAAGGTCTGGCAGTTTTTCACAGAGACGCCTGACGACCGACAAACGGTGGTGTGCAACCTTTGTCGCGCCAAGATCAGCCGGGGAGCCACCACCAACAGCCTCACCACCACCAGCATGCACAGACATATGATGGCCAAGCACCCCACAAGGTGGGACGAAGGCCGTTCACCGCCTGCGGTTTGCACCGCTGCCTCTCCCCCCTGTGCCCCAACCAACCAACCCCCCTCTCAGGACACAGGCACTTCCGTCTCCTGGCCTGCACCCACACCCTCACCTCCGCTGTCCTCGGCCCCATCCACCAATGTCTCGCACCGCACAGTCCAGCCGTCACTAGCGCAAGTGTTGGAGCGCAAGTACGCCGCCACGCACCCGCACGCTCAATCGTTAACCGTCCACATAGCCAAATTTATCAGCCTTGAGATGCTGCCGTATAGGGTTGTGGAAACGGAGGCTTTCAAAGCTATGATGGCGGCGGCGGCCCCGCGCTACTCAGTTCCCAGTCGCCACTACTTTTCCCGATGTGCCGTCCCAGCCCTGCACGACCACGTCTCCCGCAACATTGTATGCGCCCTCACCAATGCGGTTAGTGGCAAGGTCCACTTAACTACGGACACGTGGACAAGCACAGGCGGGCAGGGCCACTACATCTCCCTGACGGCACATTGGGTGAATTTAGTGGAGGCTGGGACCGAGTCAGAGCCTGGGACCGCTCACGTCCTACCCACCCCCAGAATTGCGGGCCCCAGCTCGGTGGTGGTATGTTCGGCGGTGTATGCTTCCTCCACTAAAGCACCCTCCTCCTCCTCCTCAACCTCTGTCTCGCAATCTAGATGTGTCAGCAGCAGCAGGACGTCGCCAGCAGTCGGTGTCGCGCGGCGTGGCAGCACAGCGGTGGGCAAGCGTCAGCAGGCCGTGCTGAAACTACTCAGCTTAGGAGATAGGAGGCACACGGCCCACGAACTGCTGCAGGGTCTGACAGAGCAGACCGACCGTTGGCTTGCGCCGCTGAGCCTCCAACCGGGCATGGTCGTGTGTGACAACGGCCGTAACCTGGTGGCGGCTCTGCAGCTCGGCAGCCTCACGCACGTGCCATGCCTGGCCCACGTCTTTAATTTGGTGGTTCAGCGCTTTCTGAAAAGCTACCCACACTTGTCAGACCTGCTCGTAAAGGTGCGCCGGCTCTGCGCACATTTCCGCAAGTCCCACATGGACGCTGCCACCCTGCGCACCCTGCAACATCGGTTTAATCTGCCAGTGCACCGACTGCTGTGCGACGTGCCCACACGGTGGAACTCTACGCTCCACATGTTGGCTAGGCTCTATGAGCAGCGTAGAGCTATAGTGGAATACCAACTCCAACATGGGCGGAGCAGTGGGAGTCAGCCTCCTCAATTCTTTTCAGAAGAGTGGGCCTGGTTGGCAGACATCTGCCAGGTCCTTCAAAACTTTGAGGAGTCTACCCAGGTGGTGAGCGGCGATGCTGCAATCATTAGCATCACCATTCCTCTGCTATGCATCTTGAGAAGTTCCCTGCAAACCATAAAGGCAGCCGCTTTGCGCTCGGAAACAGAGCCGGGGGAAGACAGTATGTCGCTGGATAGTCAGAGCACCCTCCTGTCTATATCTCAGCGCGTTCAGGAGGAGGAGGAGGAGGAGCATGAGGAGGATGAGGAGGAGGGGGAAGAGACAGCTTGGCCCACTGCTGACGGTACCCATGCTGCTTGCCTGTCATCATTTCAGCGTGTATGGCCTGAGGAGGAGGAGGAGGATCCTGAAAGTGATCTTCCTAGTGCGGACAGCCATGTGTTGCGTACAGGTACCCTGGCACACATGGCTGACTTCATGTTAGGATTACTGGGTGTACACACTGCTCGACCCACGCTATAAGGAGAACCTTCCCACTCTCATTCCCGAAGAGGAAAGGGGTTCGAGAGTGTTGCTATACCACAGGACCCTGGCGGACAAGCTGATGGTAAAATTCCCATCCGACAGCGCTAGTGGCAGAAGGCGCAGTTCCGAGGGCCAGGTAGCAGGGGAGGTGCGGAGATCGAGCAGCATGTACAGCCCAGGCAGTGCAACAGTCTTTAAGGGCCTGGACAGCTTTATGGCTCCCCAGCAAGACTGTGTCACCTCTCCCCAGTCAAGGCTGAGTCGGCGGGAGCACTGTAAAAGGATGGTGAGGGAGTACGTAGCCGATCGCACGACCGTCCTCCGTGACGCCTCTGCCACCTACAACTACTGGGTTTCGAAGCTGGACACGTGGCCTGAACTAGCGCTGTATGCCCTGGAGGTGCTTGCTTGTCCTGCGGCTAGCGTCTTGTCGGAGAGGGTGTTTAGTGCGGCTGGGGGAATCATCACAGATAAGCGTACCCGCCTGTCAACCGACAGTGCCGACAGGCTAACACTCATCAAGATGAACAAAGCCTGGATTTCCCCAGACTTCTGTTCTCCACCAGCGGACAGCAGCGATACCTAAGCAATACGTAGGCTGCACCCGCGGATGGAAGCATAGTTCTCTCTCACCATCCAAAACGGGGACATTTCTGCTTCATCAATCTGTGTATAATATTCCTCCTCCTCCTCTTGCTCCTCCTCCTGAAACCTCACGTAATTACGCTGAACGGGCAATTTTTCTTAGGGCCACAAGGCTCACTCATATAATTTTTCTAAAAAATTTTTATACGTTTCAATGCTCTTAAAAGCGTTGGAACTTTAACTTGAACCAATTTTTCATTAAACTGGGCTGCCTCCTGGCCTAGTTACCACTTAAGCCACATTAACCAAAGCGATTAATGGGTTTCACCTGCCATCTTGGTTGGGCATGGCCAATTTTTACTGAGGTACATTAGTACTGTTGGTACACCAATTTTTTTGGGCCCTCACCTACAGTGTAATCATAGCAATTTCTATGTTCTTCGCCTGCACTCATGGTACAGAAAGGTGTGTGGGGTTGGCCTACACTTTAGCTACATAAATGTAACTTGGGCCTTGGCTATACTGCAGCTACTGAAATGGAACTAAGACTGCGCTCCCACTATACTGCTGCTTCGGAATTGTTCCTGGGGCCTGTGTAGGCTGCTACTATTACTTAAATGGAACTTAGACTATGCTCCTCCTATACTGCTGCTTCGGAATTGTTACTGGGGCCTGTCTTGAGTGCTACTATTACTGAAATGGAACTAATACTGTGCTCCCCCTATAATGCTGCTAGTGATATGTTAGTGGGACCTATCCTAATGCTATGGCTGAAATGTTACGAATTCTGGGCTCTGCCTATACCGCTGCTAATGGTATGTCTCTGGGGTGTGGAAACAGAGGCTTCCCAAAGACATGATGGCGGCGAGGCCATTTCCCACCAACGCGGTTACTGTTAAGGTGCATATAACCACGGACACGTGGAGAGGACACGTAGTGCCTCAAAAACATCCCCCTCCTCCTCCAACAATGAAAACATTCTTGGCAAATGCCTTTGCATTGGTTCGTCTGGTGGCAGTCCAAGAATGTCACCTTTACCGACACAACAAGAGAGCCCCCCCACCATCCCCCTGCCACGGCCCACTTAATCCTGGCCGCATTCCGAAAACCAACAAAATACAACCGTGCTACTAGGTCCGCAGTCACCACCACATTACCACCAACGCGGTTACTGTTAAGGTGCATATAACCACGGACACGTGGAGAGGACACGTAGTGCCTCAAAAACATCCCCCTCCTCCTCCAACAATGAAAACATTCTTGGCAAATGCCTTTGCATTGGTTCGTCTGGTGGCAGTCCAAGAATTTCACCTTTACCCACACAACAAGAGAGCCCCCCCACCATCCCCCCGCCACGGCCCACTTAATCCTGGCCGCATTCCGAAAACCAACAAAATACAACCGTGCTACTAGGTCCGCAGTCACCACCACATTACCACCAACGCGGTTACTGTTAAGGTGCATATAACCACGGACACGTGGAGAGGACACGTAGTGCCTCAAAAACATCCCCCTCCTCCTCCAACAATGAAAACATTCTTGGCAAATGCCTTTGCATTGGTTCGTCTGGTGGCAGTCCAAGAATTTCACCTTTGCCGACACAACAAGAGAGCCCCCCCACCATCCCCCCGCCACGGTCCACTTAATCCTGGCCGCATTCCGAAAACCAACAAAATACAACCGTGCTACTAGGTCCGCAGTCACCACCACATTACCACCAACGCGGTTACTGTTAAGGTACATATTACCAGTCTGACTGGGGCATACAGACACCTTGACAGAATGAATAGTGTGTGGCACATAGGTTCCCCATTGCTATGCCCACATGTGCAGCTCCTGATGGAGGTGGCACAGGATTGGATTTCTCATTGCTTCTGTACAGCATTGTGGGCTATCGCCCCACCACTTTTAAAGAGGGTCGCTGCCTAGCCGTGCCAACCCTCTGCAGTGTGTGCCTGCAGTTCCTCCTCATGGCAGACGCACTTATAAATAGACATGAGGGTGGTGTGGCATGAGGGCAGCTGAAGGCTGCGCAGGGACAGTTTGGTGTGCGCTGTGGACACTGTGTCGTGCAGGGGGGAGGGGGGTTGGGCAGCATGTAACCCAGGAGAAATGGCAGCAGAGTGTCATGCAGTGATTGTGCTTTGTTGTAGCTAGTGTGGTGCTTAGCTAAGGTATGCCATGCTAATGAGGGCTTTTCAGAAGTAAAAGTTGTTGGGAGGGGGGGGCACTCTTGCCGCTATTGTGGCTTAATAGTGGGACCTGGGAACTTGAGATGCAGCCCAACATGTAGCCCCTCGCCTGCCCTATCCGTTTCTGTGTCGTTCCCATCACTTTCTTGAATTGCCTAGATTTTCACACATGAAAACCTTAGGAGCATCGGCGAAATACAAAAATGCTCGGGTCGCCCATTGACTTCAATGGGGTTCGTTACTCGAAACGAACCCTCGAGCATCGCGATAATTTCGTCCCGAGTAACGAGCACCCGAGCATTTTGGTGCTCGCTCATCTCTATTTAAGGCACAAGGATCTATGGATTCTATCAATCTCTACAGATTTTCTGGTGAATGTTGCAAGAGATCTCCAAAACCTTTATGTGCCAAGTCCTCCAACTTTGCAGGCTCCACCTCCTCAGGTAGACCTCTGATACAGATGTTATTACGCCTGTTGCAATTTTCAATGTCATCCAAGTCTGTTAGGATATCAGAGATTTGGTAAGTGTGTTTGTTCAATATAGTATGGTTATTGTTGAGATAAGATATATATCTCTTATCTTGCATCTCCTCAGCCTCTGCTAGACGATAGCCTATATGTTGTATCTCTCTCTCTCTGAATGGACGCCATAGCTTGTTTCTGTGAAGGTGCTACGTGTGTAAAGACACCCTTCAGTTCCACCTTAGTAGGAATGGCTTTAAGGTGTGTTTTCCAATCCCACTTATCTTCCACTCCATAGAATGCGGGGTTAATTGTGTGCCCCTCTGCTGAGCTGTGTAGTGCAGAGGAGTTAGTGGAGGAGGGAGACCATTGCTGGATCTATGGGGGTGGAAGTGCTCTGGAGTGGCTCTGGGCTAAGCTGACTGCTGGTGCTTTGAGCTACAGGGGGAAGGGTTCTGCAATGCAGGCTGATTTAGCTAAATTAGTATCTCTGCTTCCCCCTGCTGTGCTGAGTGTGATAAGCCCCTCAGTGGAGATCCTGGTAGGCCCTGCCTGCCTCCTCCTGCAGGGGATGGTCAGAAATGCCTGCTGGTGGCGGTTATTATTGTATCTTGATGCCACCGGAAACTAGGGGTGTGACAGGGCTTAGATAGAGGGACAGCCCTGTCACACCCCTAACTACTGAATGGCTCATTGTCAGTGTGCAGTACCCCCCAGTTGGCTTACTCACCTTCCCACCGCAGCTGTAAATACTGTGGGCTGTGATGAACTGGGTCCCTCTGCTGAAGCGATTCAGGCCGCCGCCGGTACTCCACTCATGCCAATCTGGCTGCTGCTGCTGCTGTTCCCATCATCCAACTGTGGCTGCTGCTCGGCTCGCTACTCAGCACCCAGCCGCTGCTGCAAAGAGTGTGGGCCACGATGCAGTGTATCCCTCCACTGAAGCAACTCTGGCCCCTGCCGCTGCTCCGCTCATGCCATTCTGTCAGCTGCCGCTGCTCCATTCATCGGACACTAACTGCCGCCGCTGCTGCACTGATCCCCTGGTAATGTTACCGTCACTGCTGCTGTGTTCATCTTGTGGCAGCCAGCGCTGTTTCGCTCATCTGACTGTGGGCGCTGATGCTGCTGCGCTCAGCCAATGCTGTAACTCCTTTCACTCCTCTGGGCTGCTTTGCTGCAAAAATACAGTCGCTACTCTGTTTTCTCCCTGGCATTTCACATACCACGGCAGTGCTGGTCAGTGCCGGGGGGATGGGGACACAGACTCCTGGACTGAGGGTGACAGTGCAGAAAGCACAGCAGCAGAGACTTGTTAGAGTCTCTGCAGCTTGAAATTGACTGCCAATCAAAAGCAAGGGGCTTGTCTGTTGGCATTAACTCCTGCTAACCCAGCTTAGCCCCTAGCTTTCGATGGCATGAAGATACTATAATACCCTGGTGGTGAGTCTTCACTTACTCCTCTCTGATCTGGAGACTCTGTGGCAGTGATCTCCTGCTGGGCTAAGTGTGATAAGCTCCTCAATTGTGGAGATCCTAGTGACTCCTGTGGGGATCCTGGTGACTCCTCTCATGGGGGATGTTCAGAGGTGCCTACTGGTGGTGAGTCTTCTCTCCTTTTTCTCTGTTCTGGAGACTATGTTGAATTGATATCCTGCTGTTCTGCATGTGGAGTGCTGTCATCCTAGGTGCAGGCATCTGACTGCTTTGTCTGGAAACTAACTCCAAAGAAGTGAGGGATGGATCCAGAGTCCTCCTCCTCTGTTGCCCTCTGTGTTACTTGTTGCTTCCGACATCCCATCTTGCCAGGTTTTTGCCACAATGTTGCCTATTAAGGCTTTAGATTGCCGGGGTTAGCAGGAGCGTAGTGTACATGTGTCCTACTATGCCAGCAGCCAAGCCACGCCCCACGGGGTTGCATCCCCCATGTATAAACACCTTACATGCCCCGTGTACAAAGTATGCTGAAGAGCGCAATATCGGCTGGATTTCTCAGCCCAATATCACGCTTGCCCATGTGTTGGAAGCCTTACAGAATGCATTTTGTATGTGGTGTTTTGGATTATTGAGGACGACCTGTTAACTAACTGACTGAGAACAGTCGGCACAAAATGATTTTAGTTTCTTCTGTGTTTTTCAGATCAGTTATGGAGCGTCCGACCCTTCATTATCTGATAGACTTCTCTATCCTCATGTTTTCCAAATGGTCCCAAATAACCACATCCACAATATGGCGATCAGCGAACTGTTGGAGAATTTTGGCTGGACCTGGGTTGGGATTATAGTATCTGATGATGAAACTGGAGAGATTGAGCTGCAAATACTAACAAAGTACATGAGAGAGCGCGGGATCTGTGCCGCGTTCACCATAACATTTACATGGGAAAATTATATTAGGATTTTACATGCTCTAAACAATCCACAAATCACCATCATTATAATGTGCGGGACCTACTATAATGCTATAGTGACTTTAATAATATATTATACATTTATGTTCTTAGATAAAACCCTCATTCTTTCACCATTCTGGATCCCTGAGACTTATGCAGAGAACGATCAGTCAGTATTTAATGGTACTCTAGCAGTGCAATTTTCATCACCTTTTCCAGGTCTGGAGGATATTATAAAAATATACAGGAAACTTGATGAAAAGCGCTACAATGAGAAATACTGGAGTTTGTTAGCATCTACAGGCAATATTAGTGATATAGATGACTTCATACACGATGACACCAGTGAAGAGCTCAAATGCACTCAAAGCTATCATGCAAAAAATCTGAAACATCTCCTCTTATTTGGGGTCGCCCCAAGACTGTATTCTGCAGTAGAAGTTCTGGCAAAAGGCCTACATGAAATGTTCTTATTTATAAAGGATGAATATGAAGAAAACTCAATAACTGGATTTATACACTACAGACGGAAGTTACAGCGCTACATACAAATGATGAAGTCCTCACCGGATCCAATGAGACCTTCATATTACTTTAATGAGAAGGGGGAAACCGTACACCAATATAAGATAATAAACTGGTTACATATAGAAGAGGCCTTACATGCGGTTGAAGTAGGAAATTTTACTCCCTGGGCCGTCAGTGGTGAAAAGCTTTACATAAATCCGCAGTCTATAACATGGAAACACACAAAGAAGGTGAGAAGAGTTATATTATGTAGGTGATTAAGTAAATTTTGTCCACCCTTTAACATCATTATATAGTTTACATTCTCTCATCATACATGTGTGTTTTCTCTTTGACATCCCAGTAGATGTTCTTGTCTTTCGCTTCAGATCCCAGTATCTCGCTGCTCGGACCAATGTTCACCTGGAAGCAGGAAGAAGACAAGAGAAACAATCCATTCTTGCTGCTATGACTGCAGTCCGTGTTCAGAAGGGGAGATATCCAATATAACAGGTATATGGTAGTATGAATAGTAGGACTGAGTTATCAGTGGTGATGAGGACAATGGTGTACTAAATGCTTTACATATGAAAAACTCATAGAATGGTAGAGCTGGAAGGGACCTCCTGGGTCATCCTCTCACTGCAGGAAGAAAAATCTTCCTTTGTCCTTCATCTAAGGATAGGATATATGTGTAAATAATTCTTGTTCCGTCAATGGAGTTGCAAAGTAAAGGCCCATATAGTGACCCTGCGGTGAGCAGGAGCTTGAGAAAGGAGCGTGAGAGCTCTGAAACGCATTGCACTACTTTGTCCTGTTCAATAAAGCTCCAGTTTTTCAAGTCATTACCAAAAAGCCTCTTCACCTCACTGGAAACAGCACTGGACAGTGCTGGATTCTTCATTTACTGAAAAACGCATGTTCCTTCTCTGCTCTGCTGCCTGTATTTTTCGTTAATACAGGAGGGGAGAAAGAACATGAGTGCAGTCAGTAAATGAAGAATCCAGCACTGTCCAGTGCTGTTTCCAGCTCACTAACACACATAAGTGTGTCTGGTAACCTCCGGCAGCAGAGCGGGGGAGGAAGCACATTCGGGCATTCACTATCAGCACTGATAAGCGCTGGGCTCTTCATTTACTGACTGCACTCATGTTCTTTCTCCCCTCCTGTATTGTCAGAGAATACAAGGCAGCAGGGCAGAGGAGAAGAAACATCTGGCTTTCAGTAAATGAAGAATCAAGCGCTGTTCAGTGCTGTTAACCAGCTCACTTATTCACATAAGTGTGTCGGGTGACCTCCGGCAGCAGAGCGGGGAGAGGAAGCAGTGCAGAAGCAACATGTCGGGTCTGTTCCAACATCGGAGCTATAGAGGAAAATGATGTCGGGACAGCCCCGACATTGGATTGGAAAGGGTTAATAGACTTATTACTTCATCCCTGATCAACCACAATGACATAATCATCACCACCTGTAAATGATACCTTTTAATGGCTAACAAAAATACATGATGTAGTAACAAGCTTGCAAACCAACGCAGGGTTCTTCTTCAGGCTAAATAGAATAGATCTGAAGAGGCATGGATATCTATACACACTTATGACACACATACCTATGACAAGGCACAGACATGGATGTGATTGGTTTGCACTTAAAACAAATACTGCAACAGAGACAAACCTTTTTAACCCCTTAGTGACCGCCCTATAGTGTTTTTACGTCCTGCAGCTGCAGGACGTGTATGGAGGGAGGTAGCACCGCTATCTCCCTCCATACAGCGCGGGCCTCAGCTGTTTATTACAGCTGACACCCGCGGGCAATAGCCGCGCTCGGCCGTTCAGCCGATCGCGGCTATTAACCCTTTAAATGCTGCTGTCAATTCTGACAGTGGCATTTAAATCCCCCGAACACTGTTTGGGGGTCCCGCACGCCCCCCCCCCCCATCCCCCACGCGATGAGATCAGGAGATCCGTGCAGGTGTTATGTCCTAATGAATGGCCCCAGGGCTGCCTTAGCAGACTGCCTATCAAGCTATCCACACAGGGTGGCTTGATAGACTGCCTGTAAAAAAGCAGTATGACGTAATGCTATAGCATTACGTCATACTGCAGGAGCAATCAAAGCATAGCATGTTAAAGTCCCCCAGGGGGACTTCAAAGTAAAGTTAAAAAAAAGATCAATAAAGTTTTTTAAATTGTAAAAAAAAAAAAAAGTTATAAAAGTTTAAATCACCCCCCTTTTGCCATACCAATTACTAAAAAATCTAAATCATAAAATAAAAATCTGTATTTGGTATTGCCGCGTCCGTAAAAGTCCAATCTATCAAAGTAGTGCATTATTTTTCCTGCACGGTGAACGTCATCCGAAAAAAAAAATAAAGAATGCCAGAAATACACTTTTTTAGTTACCCTGTCTCCCAGAAAAAATGCAATAAAAAGCGATCAAAAAGGTGTATGTATTCAAAATTGATACTATCGGAAACTACAGGACATCCCGCAAAATTTGAGCCCTTGAACAACTACGTTGACAGAAAAATAACAAAGTTATTGCGTGCAAAAAATGACCGCAGAAAATAATTGAAAAAAATTAAATATCTTAAAAAAAAATACAAGTACTACAGCAAAAAAAAAAAAACTATATAAGTTTGGTATTGTAGTAATCATACTGACCCATAGAATAAAAATATCAGGTTGTTTTTGTTGCAGTTTGTGCGCCGTAGAAACAGGACGCACCGAAAGATGGTGGAATGTCGTTTTTTTTCCCATTTCTAATTTTTTAAAAGTTTTTCAGTACATTATATGGTACAATAAATGGTGCCATTGAAAAATACAACTCGTCCCGCAAAAAACAAGCCCTCATACAGCGACGTTGATGGATAAATAAAGGGGCTACGATTTTTTAAAAGGGAGTAGGAAAAAATAAAAATGGAAAAAAGCAAAAAAGCCCGGTCACTAAGGGGTTAACCCGACTCTGATGAGGGAGTGAAAGTTTTATGGTCCCTGTATTATTGTTGGAGGGGGTTCATCAGTCCAGCAGTCTTATCTGTGTTATAAATGTCTTATTTCAGCAATTCACCCATAAAACCTAGGCAATAATTTAATCCTTCAATAAATGTGTCAAAAGTTGTTATAAATTTATATTCCCAAATTCTTTTATGGCTTTGTGATTTGGAACCACCTTTCAATATCAGAAATCTCATATCTCCTATGTCAAGTCCATGATTAGAAAAGTGCTCAGCCACTGGTGATTTTCTCTGTTGTATGGCGATAAGATCTCATCCTCGCTTTCAGTTTTGGTCCTGTTTCTACAACATAAAGTCCCCCAACAGGACATTTACTACACATAATCAGGTACACATCATCAGGCTTGGAACATGTGAATGTCCCCAGGATCCTACAGTCCTGCTGTGTGTTGGGGATCCGTGTCCTGTCCACAGTCAGTATATGTCAGCACTAGAGATGAGCGAGCACCAAAATGCTCGGGTGCTCGTTACTCGAGACGAACTTTTCGCGATGCTCGAGGGTTCGTTTCGAGTAACGAACCCCATTGAAGTCAATGGGCGACCCGAGCATTTTTGTATATCACCGATGCTCGCTAAGGTTTTCATTTGTGAAAATCTGGGCAATTTAAGAAAGTGATGGGAACGACACAGAAACGGATAGGGCAGGCGAGGGGCTACATGTTGGGCTGCATCTCAAGTTCTCAGGTCCCACTATTAAGCCACAATAGCGGCAAGAGTGGGCCCCCCCCAACAACTTTAACATCTGAAAAGCCCTCATTAGCAATGCATACCTTAGCTAAGCACCACACTACCTCCAACAAAGCACAATCACTGCCTGCATGACACTCCGCTGCCACTTCTCCTGGGTTACATGCTGCCAATTCCCCCCCCCCCCACAACTCAGTGTCCACAGCGCACACCAAACTGTCCCTGCCCAGCCTTCAGCTGCCCTCATGCCACGCCACCCTCATGTCCATTTATAAGGGCGTCTGCCAGAGGAAAAGCAGGCACACACTGCAGAGGGTTGGCACGGCTAGGCAGCGACCCTCTTTAAAAGGGGCGGGACGATAGCCCACAATGCTGTACAGAAGCAATGAGAAATCCAATCCTGTGCCACCTCCATCTGGAGCTGCACACGTGGGCATAGCAATGGGGAACCTATGTGCGACACACTATTCATTCTGTCAAGGTGTCTGCACGCCCCAGTTAGACCGCGGTTTTTTATAAATAGTCACAGGCAGGTAAAACTCCGCAATGGGAATTCCGTGTGCACCCACAGCATGGGTGGCTCCCTGGAACCCACCGGCGGTACATAAAAATATCCCATTGCATTGCCCAACACAGCTGAGGTAGTAATGTCGTGCTTAATGCAGGTGGGCTTTGGCCCACACTGCATGCCCCAGTCAGACTGGGGTTCTTTAGAAGTAGAAACAGATGCATTTACAACTCCCTGTGGACCCACAGCATGGGTGGGTGCCAGGAAGCCACCGGCGGTACATAAAAATATCCCATTGCATTGCCCAACACATCTGAGGTAGTAATGTCGTGCTTAATGCAGGTGGGCTTCGGCCCACACTGCATGCCCCAGTCAGACTGGGGTTCTTTAGAAGTGGAAACAGATGCATTTACAACTCCCTGTGAACCGACAGCATGGGTGGGTGCCAAGAAGCCATCGGCGGTACATAAATATATCCCATTGCAGTGCCCATCACAGCTGAGGTAGTAATGTCATGTTTAATGCAGGTGGACTTCGGCCCACACTGCATGCCCCAGTCAGACTGGGGTTCTTTAGAAGTGGAAACAGATGCATTTACAACTCCCTGTGGACCGACAGCATGGGTGGCTCCCTGGAACCCACCGGCGGTACATAAATATATCCCATTGCAGTGCCCATCACAGCTGAGGTAGTAATGTCATGTTTAATGCAGGTGGGCTTCGGCCCACACTGCATGCCCCAGTCAGACTGGGGTTCTTTAGAAGTGGAAACAGATGCATTTACAACTCCCTGTGCACCCACAGCATGGGTGGCTCCCTGGAACCCACCGGCGGTACATAAAAATATCCCATTGCATTGCCCAACACAGCTGAGGTAGTAATGTCGTGCTTAATGCAGGTGGGCTTCGGCCCACACTGCATGCCCCAGTCAGACTGGGGTTCTTTAGAAGTGGAAACAGATGCATTTACAGCTCCCTGTGGAACCACAGCATGGGTGGGTGCCAGGAAGCCACCGGCGGTACATAAAAATATCCCATTGCATTGCCCAACACAGCGGATGTAACGTCAGCTGTAATGCAGGTGGGCTAAAAATTCATTTGATTACACTGTAGGCGAGGGCCCACAAAAATTGCTGTATCAACAGTACTAATGTACATCAGAAAAATTGGCCATGGCCAACCAAGAGGGCAGGTGAAACCCATTAATCGCTTTGGTTAATGTGGCTTAATTGGTAACTAGGCCAGGAGGCACCCAGTTAAAATAAAAATTGTTGGAGGTGAAAGTTTCAACGCTTTAATGAGCATTGAAACGTATAAAAATTGTTTAGAAAAATTATATGACTGAGCCTTGTGGGCCTAAGAAAAATTGCCCGTTCGGCGTGATTATGTGAGGTTTCAGGAGGAGGAGCAGGAGGAGGAGGAGGAATATTATACACAGATTGATGAAGCGAAAAGGTCCCCGATTTTGATGGGGATACAGAACGATTCTTCCATCCGCGGGTGCAGCCTACGTATTGCTTAGTTATCGCTGCTGTCCGCTGGTGGAGAAGAGAAGTCTGGGGAAATCCAGGCTTTGTTCATCTTGATGAGTGTTAGCCTGTCGGCACTGTCGGTTGATAGGCGGGTACGCTTATCTGTGATGATTCCCCCAGCCGCACTAAACACCCTCTCTGACAAGACGCTAGCCGCAGGACAAGCAAGCACCTCCAGGGCATACAGCGCGAGCTCAGGCCACGTGTCCAGCTTCGACACCCAGTAGTTGTAGGGGGCAGAGGCGTCACGGAGGACGGTCGTGCGATCGGCTATGTACTCCCTCACCATCCTTTTACAGTGCTCCCGCCGACTCAGCCGTGACTGGGGAGCAGTGACACAGTCTTGCTGGGGAGCCATAAAGCTGTCAAGGGCCTTAAAGAGTGTTGGCCTGCCTGTGCTGTACATGCTGCCTGATCTCCGCGCCTCCCCTGCTACCTGGCCCTCGGAACTGCGCCTTCGGCCACTACCGCTGTCGTATGGGAATTTTACCATCAGTTTGTCCGCCAGGGTCCTGTGGTATAGCAACACTCTCGAACCCCTTTCCTCTTCAGGTATGAGAGTGGAAAGGTTCTCCTTATACCGTGGGTCGAGCAGTGTGTACACCCAGTAATCCGTAGTGGCCAGAATGCGTGTAACGCGAGGGTCACGAGAAAGGCATCCTAACATGAAGTCAGCCATGTGTGCCAGGGTACCTGTACGCAACACATGGCTGTCCTCACTAGGAAGATCACTTTCAGGATCCTCCTCCTCCTCCTCCTCCTCCTCCTCCTCCTCCTCCTCCTCCTCAGGCCATACACGCTGAAAGGATGACAGGCCACCAGCATGTCTACCCTCACCAGTGGGCCAAGCTGTGTCTTCCCCCTCCTCCTCATCTTCCTCCTCCTCCTCCTCCTCCTCCTCCTCCTCACCGCGCTGAGATATAGACAGGAGGGTGCTCTGACTATCCAGCGACATACTGTCTTCCCCCGGCTCTGTTTCCGAGTGCAAAGCGTCTGCCTTTATGCTTTGCAGGGAACTTCTCAAGAGGCATAGCAGAGGAATGGTGACGCTAATGATTGCAGCATCGCCACTCACCACCTGGGTAGACTCCTCAAAGTTTCCAAGGACCTGGCAGATGTCTGCCAACCAGGCGCACTCTTCTGAAAATAATTGAGGAGGCTGACTCCCACTGCGCCGCCCATGTTGGAGTTGGTATTCCACTATAGCTCTACGCTGCTCATAGAGCCTGGCCAACATGTGGAGCGTAGAGTTCCACCATGTGGGCACGTCGCACAGCAGTCGGTGCACTGGCAGATTAAACCGATGTTGCAGGGTGCGCAGGGTGGCAGCGTCCGTGTGGGACTTGCGGAAATGTGCGCAGAGCCGGCGCACCTTTCCGAGCAGGTCTGACAAGCGAGGGTAGCTTTTCAGAAAGCGCTGAACCACTAAATTAAAGACGTGGGCCAGGCATGGCACGTGCGTGAGGCTGCCGAGCTGCAGAGCCGCCACCAGGTTACGGCCGTTGTCACACATGACCATGCCCGGTTGGAGGCTCAGCGGCGCAAGCCAGCGGTCGGTCTGCTCTGTCAGACCCTGCAGCAGTTCGTGGGCCGTGTGCCTCTTATCTCCTAAGCTGAGTAGTTTCAGCACGGCCTGCTGACGCTTTCCCACCGCTGTGCTGCCACGCCGCGCGACACCGACTGCTGGCGACGTGCTGCTGCTGACACATCTTGATTGCGAGACAGAGGTTGCGTAGGAGGAGGAGGAGGGTGGTTTAGTGGAGGAAGCATACACCGCCGCAGATACCAGCACCGAGCTGGGGCCCGCAATTCTGGGGGTGGGTAGAATGTGAGTGGTCCCAGGCTCTGACGCGGTCCCAGCCTCCACTAAATTCACCCAATGTGCCGTCAGGGAGATATAGTGGCCCTGCCCGCCTGTGCTTGTCCACGTGTCCGTTGTTAAGTGGACCTTGGCAGTAACCGCGTTTGTGAGGGCGCGTACAATGTTGCGGGAGACGTGGTCGTGCAGGGCTGGGACGGCACATCGGGAAAAGTAGTGGCGACTGGGAACTGAGTAGCGCGGGGCCGCCGCCCCCATCATACTTTTGAAGGACTCCATTTCCACAACCCTATACGGCAGCATCTCCAGGCTGAAAAATTTTGCTATTTGCACGTTTAACGCTTGAGCGTGCGGGTGCGTGGCGGCGTACTTGCGCTTGCGCTCAAACACTTGCGCTAGCGACGGCTGGACGCTGCGCTGAGAGAAATTGGTGGATGGGGCCGAGGACAGCGGAGGTGAGGGTGTGGGTGCAGGCCAGGAGACGGTAGTGCCTGTGTCCTCAGAGCGGGGTTGGATCTCAGTGGCAGGTTGGGGCACAGGGGGAGAGACAGCGGCGCAAACCGGAGGCGGTGAACGGCCTTCGTCCCACCTTGTGGGGTGCTTGGCCATCATATGTCTGCGCATGCTGGTGGTGGTGAGGCTGGTGGTGGTGGCTCCCGGCTGATCTTGGCGCAACAAAGGTTGCACACCACTGTTTGTCGGTCGTCTGCACTCTCAGTGAAAAACTGCCAGACCTTTGAGCACCTCGGCCTCTGCAGGGTGGCATGGCGCGAGGGGGCGCTTTGGGAAACAGTTGGTGGATTATTCGGTCTGGCCCTGCCTCTACCCCTGGCCACCGTACTGCCTCTTGCAACCTGCCCTTGCCTCCCCCTCTGAAGACCTGTCCTCAGTAGGCGTAACAAACCAGGTGGGGTCAGTCACCTCACCGTCCTGCTGCTCTTCCTCAGAATCCTCGGTGCGCTCCTCGCTCGGACTTAATGCCCTTACTACTACCTCACTGATAGACAACTGTGTCTCATCGTCATCGGCCTCCTCACCCACTGAAAGGTCTTGAGACAGTTGCCGGAAGTCCCCAGCCTCATCCCCCGGACCCCGGGAACTTTGCAATGGTTGGGCATCAGTCACGATAAACTCCTCTGGTGGGAGAGGAACCACTGCTGCCCAATCTGAGCAGGGGCCCGAGAAAAGTTCCTGGGAGTCTGCCTGCTCCTCAGAATGTCTCATTTTCATGGCGTGAGGAGGCTGGGAGGAAGGAGGAGCAGCAGCCAGAGGATTCTGAGTTGCAGCAGTGGACGGCGCAGAACTCTGGGTGGACGATAGGTTGCTGGAAGCACTTTCTGCCATCCATGACAGGACCTGCTCACACTGCTCATTTTCTAATAAGGGTCTACCGCGTGGACCCATTAAATGTGCTATGAATGTGGGGACGCCAGAAACTTGCCTCTCTCCTAATCCCGCAGCAGTCAGCTGCGATACACCTGGATCAGGAGCTCGGCCTGTGCCCACAGCCGGACTAGGGCCTCCGCGTCCTCGGCCGCGCCCACGTCCTCTAGGCCTACCCCTACCCCTCAGCATGCTGTATTACCAGGAATGCAGAAACACAACACTGTAATTTAATGTGCCGCTTATTGGCCTGTGGTTGTAGGCTGAGTTCGCTTACGGAACGCCAGGAAATAATTTTGCGCAAGCCTGCTGTAACACTTAGCTGGCTGCGTATTTATTTGGAGAACTACAACCCGCATCAGACACAGACACAGAACACTGAGCGGAGTGACAGGCAGGCCATATATTTGTTTTTCAAAGATTTTTTTGCAAAAGGACCACTGCGTATATTCAATCTATAATATATGTCTTCTGGCCCTGCCTACACAATTCTATCCCTGGAGTATTACTGCAGGGCGCAATACTCTGCACGGCCGATATAGCAAAAAAAAAAAGTGCAACACTGCTAAAAGCAGCCTCCACACTACTGCACACGGTTAGATATGGCCCTAAGAAGAACCGTTGGGGTTCTTGAAGCCTACACTAACTCCTAACACTCTCCCTGCCTAACCACCACTTCTGTCCCTGTAGTATTACTGCAGGGCGCAATGCTCTGCACGGCCGATATAGCAAAAAAAAAAAAAAAGTGCAACACTGCTAAAAGCAGCCTCCACACTACTGCACACTGTTAGATGTGGCCCTAAGACGGACCGTTGGGGTTCTTGAAGCCTACACTAACTCCTAACGCTCTCCCTACAGCAGCTCCAACACTATAGCACTGTCCCTCAGCTATCTCACAACGCATCTGAGGCGAGCCGCGGGAGGGGACAATTTTTATACTCGGGTGACACCTGATCTCCCCAGCCACTCAGAGCAGGGGGGTGGTATAGGGCTTGAACGACGCAGGGGGAAGTTGTAATGCCTTCCCTGTCTTTCAATTGGCCAGAAAAGCGCGCTAACGTCTCAGAGAGGAAACTGAAAGTAACTCGGACATCGCGTGGTACTCGTTACGAGTAACGAGCATCTCGAACACGCTAATACTCGAACGAGTATCAAGCTCGGACGAGTACGTTCGCTCATCTCTAGTCAGCACGTCTAACTGTTCCTTACATTACACGGATAAGTTCCTTTTTGTATGTCAGAGGACAATGCACTCCTGATTATAAGGTTCCTCAAATTTGCCATTCATCTGTGTAAAAGTCGCAATCAAGTGCTGGTGTCTCATTCATGGGAATAGATCCAGGGAAATTAAGTTCTAGAAATTTGACAGTGTCATTTTGTTGGTGACTCTCGGGGCATTAGTCAGCGAGGGTATACTGTATAATTTTTAATAAAGTCGCTGAACTCTTGTAAGATTCCCTGGGGAGAGAATACTCTCTCACCTACAGAGGAGTTAATGGGATGAGATGAAAGAGGGTGAAGGGCCTTTGCCAGTAATTTTCCACATCTATTCTGATATTCGTAATATTTTGCCCACATCTTATTCCTAAAGCATAATGTTTTCTGTTTGAGAATTGATAAGACTTCATGTCTGAGGCCCGATATTTCTGCCATAATGATGTCTGAGGAAAGTGATTTATTGGTTTCTTCTTTAGTATTCTGAGTTTGTATAAGTTTAGAGTTTCTAATGGATCTAGCTTTTTTCAATCTTCTGCCATGGGAAATAAATATCCCTCTAAGGACACACTTTAGTGCTTCGAATTGGAAAGGAGCTAAGGTAAGTTCCTATTGGTGATCATTTCAAAAATGTGTAATTAGTGTTTTTAATATCTGACATACAGAGAGCATCCTTTAGTAAAATATCATTAAGATGCCAATTGGGGCTCTTGATATTCCCAGAAGCGGTAGGTCTGGGAATATTGCTTTTTAGACGGTCATCCTTGTGTAGGGTATGGTGGAGTTTTTTTTGCAATTTTCCTTAGTATCCCCAGTTGTAGATTGTAGGTCATGATTGTTTATTTCCTTCTCTGTGTTTCGGAGTAGTTGATTCCTGGGTATCCTGGTGACTCTGGTGATTTGGTCATCCATTGAGGTGGGATGGTAGCCCTGGTTTAAAAATGTCCTTTAAAGATGGTATAAATGTCCCTGTCTGTCTGTTGTGTTGGAGCAGATCCGGTTGTATCTGATGGCCTGGCTATAGACAATGAACTTTTTGAAACATTTAGGATGGGAACTGTCCCATATGAGGTACGTGGGCCAATCATTTGGTTTTCGGTATAGGGATGTCTGCGCTGAGTTGTTTGAATTTTTTATGGTGGTGTTCAAAAAGTTGATTTTGGTATACAAGTAGCTTAATGTCAGGTTTATGGTAGGGTGGAATGCATTGAATTCCTTGTGGAATTTTATTAATTCTTGTTTGGTGTTGGTCCAGATGATTATGATGTCATCAATATAGCAGAAATAGGCCAATAGTTTGCTGGAGCAGAAACCCAGAAAGTCACTGCCCAGTTTTGCTATGAAAAGGTTGCCATATTGCAGTGCCATTTTACTGCCCATGGCAGTTCTAGTAAGTTGCAGGAAAATCTCTTTGCCAAAGTAGAAATAATTGTGTGGGAGGAGGAATCTTGTGAGTTGTAACACAGATTCAGAGGCAACCCAATTGGCCTCAAGTTATGGCAGGCGGTAAGTCCATCTTTGTGCGAGATGTTGAAATACAAGGATTCCACATTAAGAGTGGCCAGGATGGTGATATTGGGGAGGGGACCTATGGTTGACAGTTTATTCAGTAGGCTCATGGTATCTTGCAGGTAGCTGGTTGTGTTTCTCACCAGTAGTTTGAGGATGCCTTCCACCAATCCTGAGATTCCTTCAATTAGGGTTTCCACACCTGAGATAATTGGCCTCCCTGGGTCACCAGCTTTGTGTAGTTTTTGAAGCATGTAAAATGTTCCAATCCTGGGGTTCTCCGGGTCATCCAGTTTGTTGTAGTATCTGGTGTCTGTTAGCTGTTTACCTGCTTCTTTCTTGTAGTCTGATGTATTCATGAGGACTATAGCACCACCCGTATCTGCAGGCTTAATGATGATCTCCTTGTTGCTCCTAAGTCCATAGATGGCCCTTCTTTCCTGCATATTGATATTAAATTTTTCCCTTTCACATTTGTCCAGTTCAGTAGGTTGCACCACCTTTCTAAAGGAATCTATGTATATTTGTCCAAAGTGGGGTTGCGTCCAGGTGGGGGTGTCCAATCAGACTTCCTCTTGACTCCATATTACTCCTGTGTTTGTGTGCTAGAAAGCCCTGTGTCCTCTTTGTCATGAAAGAACTCTTTCAGTCTTAGTCTCCTGAAATATTCCTCCATGTTGCCGCAGAGTTGGGTTGTGAGATGACAGATTGATAACACAACAGAAATTCAGGGACCATAAAACTTTCACTCCTTTATCAGTGCCTAGTTAAATGTGCTTGGCTCTGTTGCAGTATTTCTTTTAAGTGCAACCAATCACATCCATGTATGTGCCTTGTCATAAGTACTGTATGTATGTCATAAGTGTGTATAAATATTCATGCTTATTTGGATCTATTCCATTTCAGCCTGAAGAAGAACCCGAGAGTTTCGTAAGCCCACTAAAACATCATGTATTTTTGTTAGCCATTAACCCCTTCATGACGCGGCTCTTTTTTTCCCATTTTTGTTTTTTCCTCCCCCTGTTAAAAAACCATAACTCCTTTATTTATCCATCGACGTTGCTGTATGATGGCTTGTTTTCTGCGGCATCAGTGGTAGTTTTTAATGGTGCTATTTAAAGTGCCATATAATGTTCTGAAAAAATTTTAAAAAATTATAGGTGGAGTAAAATGAAAAAAAAAATGACATTCCGCCATCTTTCAGTTCATCTTGTTTCTACGGTGCACAAACTGCAGCAAAAAGGACATAACAACTTTATTCTATGGGTCAGTGCGATTGCTACGATACCAAACTTGTATAGTTTTTTTTTTTTAATATACTATTTTCTGCCGTCATCTTGTGCGTGCAATAACTTTTTTATTTTTCCGTTGACATAGTTGAGCAAGGACTCCTCTTTTGCAGCATGTCCTGTAGTTTTTGATAGTACTAATTCGGAAAACATACGACTTTTTGCTCGCTTTTTTTTGCATTTTGTCTGGGAGACAGGATAACTAAAAAAGTGCATTTCTGGCGTTCTTTATTTTTTTTCGGACGACGTTCATCATGCGGAAAAAATAATGTGCTACTTTGATAGATCGGACTTTTATGGCCGCGGCGATACCAAATATGGATTTTTATTTTATTATTTAGATTTTTTAATAATAGATTTGGCAAAAGGGGGGTGATATAAACTTTTTTTTTTTTCATAAAACTTTATTTCGACTTTTTACTTTAAAGTCCCCCTGGGGGACTACAACATGTGATGCTTTGATCGCTCCTGCAGTATGACGTAATGCAATGGCATTACGTCATACTGCCATTTGATAGGCAGCATGCTAAGGCAGCCCTGGGGCCTTTCAAAAAGCCCCCGGCTGCCCTGACACCTGCACGGCTCCCCCAATCTCAATGTGGGGGGGCAAGCGGGACCCCTGAACATTGTTCGGTGGATTTAAATGCTGCTCTCAGAATTGACAACGACATTTAAAGGGTTAATAGCCGCGATCGGCCGCGCAGCTGATCGCGGCTATTGACCTCTCTGCATATATACCCCAACGCTCCAGGACGTAAATGGAGCGGGAAGTGGTTAAAAGGTATCATATCTACAAGATTATGTGGTTTCTCTTGCTGGGAACGTTTACACTTGACTCTACTGGCTAACACGGTACCAAACCTTTGTTGTCAATCAGTTTGGACAGATACCTTCTATTGTCTACTTCTTTTGAACTGTGAATCTTTTGCAATGAGAATCACTTTATCCATGTTGACTTTCATTCCACATTCACAGAGGTTGGTTCGAAAGTTCTCAGTACGCGTTTCCGAATTTTAACCTAATCTCCTGGCTACAGATTATGTGAACCTAGTAGTCATAATGGATTTGGAATAGAACAAAGCCCCTACATGAGAGGTTAAGTTGGAGCATCTGTAGCTATTGAGAAAAATATAGGCCTGTCTTTGGGGATGTTCCATAGAGTACTTCTTTTTTTTTAAAGGAATTGTATTTAGCCAGAAATTAACAAGCATATAAACACGGGTAACTGGCACCGCAGGTGTCAGGTTCAACAAACAGTACATTGCATGGAAAGCAGGGTAGAAATTGTCTTTGCCTGCATACGTACATATATTTCTTCCTGACATATAATATCTGGCTAGTGCTCTTTTTTTTTTTTTTGTCCCCCCCCCCCCCCTTCCCCATTTTTAACTCTAACTTTATTGGTTGTTACTAAACAGCAGTTTAACCTCTGAATAGATCAACTGTGGTCAATCAGGAGAGAAAGCAAAAACTTAAACTTAGACACCCCCCCCCCCAACCCCCCAGCGCGACTCTTTTAAGGAGAACTGTGGGAATAGAGGAGAAAAGAATAGTTTCCTGAGCATAGGGTTTTAACGTGTCCCTCTTTTTATCCTTCTCTTTCCCTCACTCCCCCCACTACCACCTAGTTTGGCTCTCCTGACGCTGTCGCGGGGCAATTCACCCAGCCACCCCAGATCTTGTCAAATTTTTCAGGGCACCCCCTGGCCATGTACGTCAGTTTGTACATTGGGATTTCGGCATTAACGAACTGGACCCATGCACTCCTAGTCAGCCTCCCGGGGTGTTTCCAATTGAGTAGAATCACTTTTTTTGCATAAAAAAGCAGCAGCTTGTACAGTGTACATGTTGCTGCAGCCACCGGCAGGTCTCCCACAAACCCAAAAGCACGTTCCAGGATGCATGATCCTTGGTGCCCCTAGATGCGTCTCCATGAAGACAAGCACATCTCTCCAGTAGTCCTGTAGGACCGCACACTCCCAAAACATGTGCCTGATCGTCCCATCCGCCGCCAGACATTGCGGGCACGTTGCAGTGGGGAGCAGGCCCATAGTGCGCAACCTGGAAGTGGTATAATATATGCAGTGCAGAAACTTAACTTGGATGCGCTTGTCTCTAGCGCTAACCAGGGGGGGACCAGATCCACCCAATATATCCTCATCCTCCCCTGAGGTCAGGTCAGGGATGTTCCCCTCCCATCTCTGTACGGCTCTCTCGCCTAGCGGGGCCAGGTGTTGCGCTATATGGGCATAGAAACTCGACAGCGGTTTGACAAGATTGCACATCTGCGCCAGGCTCTCCATCCGTGTCATGGATAGGGAGATAGATAGACCTCCAAACTGAGCCCTGGTCACATCTCGCAATTGGTAGTACCTAAAGTAGGAGTTTTCGGGCAGGCCGTGGGCTATCCACAGCTGCAGGAAGGTGCAAAACTTGCCCTCGCTGACTATGTCAGAGAGGACAGTGACGCCCCGACATCTCCAGAAGGCGGACTCCGGGAAGCGCTGGAAATGTGGCAATTTGGGGTTATTCCAGAGGGGAGTATGTGGAGATGGCGCAGTCTCCTCTGCAGTGGACAGTCTCGTGACACGTTGCCAGGCCTCCAGTGTCACCAACATGGGGGTGGGCAGAGGATGAGTGGCCGCTCAGCAGCAGCCCCCGTAGGTTCTGAGCAGGGTCTACCATTCTACGTTCAAGGCCCACTGCCGGGGTTGTAGTCTGACGAGGATAGCCACCATCCCGCATATACCAGTTGGCTGGCCAGGTAGTAGTAATAGAAGTGTGGTAGGGCCAGTCCTTCCCCGTTCGACGGGAGGCACAGAGTCTCCAGTTTAATCCTGGGTGTGGTGCCCCTCCACAGTATGTGTAGCACGATCCCGCGGAGCTTGGTAAAGAATTTTTTTGGGACTAGCGTAGGGGAATTATGCAGTATATACAGGAATTTTGGTAGTAGTTTCATTTTTAGCAGGTTTATTCTGCCCACCAGCGTGAGGGGGAGAGAGGCCCAGCGTGTCGCCGCCTCCCCAGCCCAGCCCAGAAGAGGGACCAGGTTGGAGTTGTAAAAGGTGGATAATTCCGCTGAGACCTTTACGCCTAGGTAGGTGGTCTGGGTTGTCCAACTCAGCGGGGCGGGCAGAGGGAGCTCGGCGGCCGCGGGGTCCGCCGCCGGTAAATGAGTCTTGTCCCAGTTGACCTTGATGCCAGAGTGTGCGCCAAATGAGCCGAATATAGTCAGGGCTGCGTCTAGGGACGCCTCCGGGTCTTGAAGGAAGAGAAGGGTGTCATCTGCATAGAGCGCTATGCGCTCTTCGTAGTTGTTCAGTTTAAATCCCTTCACTGTTGGTGACGTTCGGATTTGGATCGCAAGAGGCTCTATGGCGAGGGAAAACAAGGCGGGGGACAGAGGGCAGCCCTGTCTTGTGCCTCTACTCAAGGAGAACTGGGCAGAAACATGTATATTAGTTTTAATGTTGGCCACCGAGGAGTCGTATAGAATCTCGATCCATTTAATAAAGGTTGGCCCGAATCCAAACCGCAGCATCACCGCCCATAAGTACTTCCACTCTGCTGAGTCGAAGGCCTTTGCCTGATCTATAAATACCAGAGTGCGCTTCCTGCAATTAGTATGCTTGTACGACAAGTGGTTAAAGAGCCTCCTCGGGTTCATGTCAGACTGGTCAGCGTGTATGATTTCGTTCAGTACTGAGTTTATACGCGTCGCCATTATTTTTGCAATTACTTTTACATCGTTATTGAGAAGGGAAATGGGACGGTAAGAGCCGCAGTCTGTGGGATCTTTTCCGGTTTTAGGGATCATTATTATAAGGGCTTTACGCATTGTGTCCGGTAGTGCCCCTTCCCGCAGAATAGAATTATATAGTGTGAGGAGTCGTGGAGCCAGGATTTCCACATTTTTTTTTATACCATTCCCCGGGGAGCCCGCCAATGCCTGGTGACTTCCTATTGGGAAGGGTCTTAATGGCCTCCGTTATTTCTTCTATACTTAGATCTCTATCCAGGCGGGCCACGCTGTCTCCACTCAGTGTGGGGAAGAGAATGTTGTCTAGGTACGCCAGGAGCTGCACTTCAGTGTAGCTCAGCTTGGAGGTGTACAGGTCCCTGTAGAATTGGGCGAACGTTTGATTGATTTGTTTGGGATCGTTTAATAGAGTACCCGTGCTATCTCGCACTGCTGTAATTGGCGGCAGTGTCTGATCCCCTCTAGCCAGGTAGGCCAGTAAGTGGCCATTCTTGTCTTCCTGATCAAAAATCCAGTGGCGGGAATACAGGAGTTTCTTCTTGGTGTGTTCAATAAGCAGTAGTTTATATTCCCGTCGCAGGGCACCCAGAGTTGTAGTAGTTTCCGGGGAGGGGTCTGCTATGTGTCTAGTCTCTGCTGAGTCCAGGCGCCGTTCCAAGTCCAAGCGTCTGGCTCCCAGGGATCTTCTATGCTCGGTAATGGCCGAGGTAAAGGATCCCCTGGTGAAGGCTTTAAATGCGTCCCATACCACTAGCTCCTAGGCCGTCCCTCATTGACCTCCCAGTACATCTCAGCCTCTTGTTCTACGTACTCGTGCACTTCTCTCTGTTCCAACCACAGCGGGCTAAGTCTCCATATAGGGCGACTGCCCTCAACTCCAAGGTCAATAACCAATTGGAGTGGGGAGTGATCTGAAATGCCTCTGGGTAGGTAGGATATATCACGAACCATGGGGAGGCAGTCCGGGGAGCCAAAACAGAGATCTATGCGCGAGAAGGCATTGTAGGTCGGGGTGTGACATGAGTAGACTCTGTCATGTGGATGTCGCGCATGCCATATTTCCTGCAATGAGTAGGAGTCAGCCCACCCAGGCAGCTGAACCTGTGTTGAGGCAGCTGGAGTGTGACGGTCCCGCTTGGGGTCCAAAATCAGGTTGAAATCTCCCATGATTACTATCGGGGCCGCCTCCAGAAGGACCACTCGCGCCATCACTTTGTGAAGTGTTTCAATGTTAGCAGGTGGTGGTAGGTAGACAGTTACTATTGTGAGGAGGCAACCGTGGAAGGTTTCCTGTAGGATCAGGTAGCGCCCTCCAGAGTCTATGTGTATTTGGCGGGAAGCAAACTGGGCCGATTTGGCCACCAATATGCTGACTCCTCGAGTGTGGTATGCTGAGCCTATTGTTGCTCGTTTAAGCACCAGCGTCCTCGAGCCCCTGAGATGTGTTTCTTGGAGCAGTATCATGTGAGGGGAGTGAGTTTTAAGGAAGTCAAAAACCAATGCTCTTTTAATTTTAGAGTTTGGGCACCTGACATTCCAGGAGACCAATTTTAAATATGTACTAGCCATCTTCAAGGAGCTGGACATCGTTCTGACAAGTTCCTCGTAAAGCATCCGAAAAAGAGTCGCGCCAAAAATAACAACAAATAAAAATTACGAAGCAAACCAAAATCTGTTCACATTTACCAACCTCAAACCAATCCCTCCCCTCCCACCCTACCCATCCCCCCGAACTTTGGACAAGTTTCGATCCCATAACTCACAACTTTGTAGGGGGAGTGAGACTTAGCCCCAAAAGAGAATCACCAACAGACTATAACAGAAAAATGTAGAACAGTAGCAGCAGTTACAAACATAAAAATTGAAGTCCCCCTGTGAAGAGACAGAGACAGGGTTATGTGGGTGTGGGCTGCGCCAGTGTAGACTATAGATACCCAGCAGGGCTGCGGGCGGTACATAGGCCTCTAGTCCAGCCGGGCTCTCACAGTCTAAGCAGAGCAGAGTAACTTTATCGCAGCCCACATCGCATTGTAGTTTCATTATCTTCAGCTGCCGGTCTTCTTACCTAGAATGGAGGTGGGGGGTAGGGGGGGGGGGAATGGGAAAAGCGAGGGGAGAAAAAAAAGGAAGGGGGGGGGGAGAGGGATGGGAGGAAGGGAGGGATCACCCTCCACTATTATGCTGCAAGGATTCTGGGAAAGCAACGGCCGGCCAGCCGTGTCAAATACGTATTTATGAGAGTCTCATGGCGTAGGTCAATTTTGCTCAAGCCAGTTTAGGACATCCTCCGGGTTTTCAAAGAAATGGGAACGATTATCCTTGATCACCTTTAGGGCGCCTACCCACTGGCGTTTGCGATTTTCGTGCGTGAAAAACGCAGCATTTTCCGCGCGTTTTTGGCGCGTTTTTCGTGGCTTTTTCGCGGCATTTTCGCGGCTTTTTCGTGCCTTTTCCGTTAATTTCCATTGACATTCATGGGTGCATTAAGAGAAAAATAAGGACACATATGCAACTGACAGTTCCTATGTTAAAAATTGCAACGGACCGAAAAAAAAAAACGCAAATGGACAAGAACATTCTATCCTAATTGCTCTTCAGAAAAAAACGCAAAGGAAAAAAAATCGCAAGTGGGTAGGCACCCTTAGCCTGGCAGGATATAGCATGGCGTATACAAGTTGTTTTGAGTGCAGCATTTTCTTTCCCTCTACAAATTTTTGTCGCCTTTGCTGCACCTCTAAGGAGAAGTCCGGAAAGATACGGATTGTTTGTCTGTCAACCCTTATCGGGTCTCTCTCATGGTTGAGTACCAGAATTTTGTCTCTGTCCCTATAATTAAGCAATTTTGCAATAAAGGTGCGTGGAGGGCCTCCGGGCGGCGGAGCTCTTGATAGAATGCGGTGTGCTCTCTCAACACAGAACAGGGGTGACAGAGAGTTGGGGCCGTACTCCTGTTTGAGGAGCTTTCTAGGAAGTCGCAAGGATCTCTGCCCTCAGCACCCTCTGGCAATCCTATGATTCTAAGATTTCATCTGCGCAGGCGGTTCTCCATATCATCCAGTTTTTTCCGCTGCGCCGTGAGGTTAGAGTTGAGGGTGCGCACTTGATCTGAGAGTGGTGTAACAGTGTCCTCTAAGTTAGAAACTCGCATCTCAACTTCTGTTGTACGCTCTCTCAGCGTTTGGACGTCTGCTCGCAGCAGACCAAAGTTCGACTGTAGTGCGTTGATTTTTTTCTGTGAGGGCAGAGCGTGATTCTGTAATCGCTTTCAGTACATCGGCGATAGTCGGGCCAGATGCGGGTGGCGAAGTTGGTGCTGTGGCGCACTCTGCGAGCTGGAGGGCGTGTTAGATTAAGGGTCCATTGAGGTGCTGGGCCGAGAATATTGCTGCAGCTTGCTAGTTATTTTAGCTTGTTTGCTGGGCGCCATCTTGTTAGAGGATAATAGTCGGGGATGTCCGCAGGCCGGAGCTTATAGGATGTCACAGGGGGGGATTCATGCGCAGTTTAAGCGTTAATGCATAGCTGTTGGGGTGCAGTCATAGTGTAATAGTATCCGTGCACCTTTAGCGCATCACTTTCGGGCGGCAGCTCAGGGCTTAGTTTCTGGGTATGCATGGAGCAGTGGGTTACAGTCCCGAGGTGCCACGTTTGTTAAAAGGAGGGATACGCAGGAAGGGGGGGGCAGCCACTTGCCTCTGCGCCTCTCTATTCGGAAGTAGAGTGCTCCCCTGAGGAAGGGGGGGCTCTGTACGCGGTGCTCCTCGCTATGTGTGCTATCTCCGCAGCTTTCCCCCACTACTTCTTTCTCCCACACTGCCTCCGGTTTTTCTCTCCTGCACCCCTTGTCTCCCCTCGCCTAGATGGTGTCCGACTGGGGGGAGGGGGTCTCTTAGTGTGTCTGCTGGCCTAGAGTGCTTACTGCACGGCAAGGAGCTTGCTCTGGGGGGTTTCCAATACCCCAGGCGTGGTGTTACAGTCCAGTAGGGGGGGTGAAAGCAGGGGGGGCGCAGGGTCCGGTGGTCGCAGCTGCGGCGTCACTCACCCAGTCTGCAGTCTTGTGGGTCTGCCGTTCTCCCTCCTGCTTCTTCTGTCCGCTCCCCGGGTCTCTTCAGGTCCCAGCAGCTGCCCCTTCACCTCCGTTACTCCTCGGCGGGGATTTACTGTGGTCTTCCGCGGCCGGCCCTCACTTCCGGTCGGCCGCGTCTGTAAATTTAGGCAGAGGATGCGCCCAGTTCTGTAGGCCGCAAAATCGCGGCATCAGCTAGAGACCCTTGGAAGGTCTCTTTCTGAAGGTCCCGGTCCGGGGGTGCCCGCGGTAGTGATTTCGGCCTCATGGGAGCCTCCAGCCGTGGTAGAAATCCGCCGGTGTGCTCCTGCTGCCAGGAGCTCCGGCCTGTGCGTGCGCTCCTGTTGCTGGCTAGCCACGCCCCCCTTCCATAGAGTATTTCATAAGGACTAAGACCTGTTTTGTTATTTGGTGTTACTCTTATTGAATGTAAGTTTATAGACAGACACTCTGTTCATAATGTACTATTTAGATGTTACATCTTATCACTACTTTTTGGGTGATAAGGACTGTGAAATGCTTGCTCTAGTTCTATTACCTTCATAACCTCCTGACACATTTCTGATGTGAAATGAGTGCCCCTGTCACTCTCAATTGCATCTGGCACTGCATACCTGCAGACTACGTCTGATAGAATTTGCTTACCCACAGTCTTTGCATTGGCTTTCACACAAGCTCAGGGCTCCAGCCACTCTGAGAACACATTGATGCAAATGAGGAAATACTTGTGGGCATCAGACTTTAAAAGCTGAATAAAATCAATTTGCAGTTGCTGAAATGGGTACAAGGGCTTAGGCGAGCATTTTAGAGGGGCCCTCTCAGTCTTTCCGGTTTTAGAACAGGCACAAATGACACATCCTTGCACAAACCTGGCAGAAACATCATGGAACCCTAGGGCTAAGCAATGTTATTTAACCAGACTCCCCATATCCTTTTGACTGATGTATTGGTCCATGGGACAGGGTACAGGTCATTGGGTGTACTCTAGGTAAGCACAATCTGGCACCTCTGGACCTTGTCATTTTTGCCCATTCTTTTTTTTTTCTTCAGCAGTAGCATGCTCATGAATTTTTTGTAAGAAATCCTCCCTTGGGGTGGATTCACACGAGCGTGTGCATAAACGTTAATACGCGCACACAAACGCACGCGTTCACGTACATGCCAAAATGCACGTGAACAAAGGTCCATGCTATTTATATGCATGTAAGAACGTATCATTTTGGCTGAGGTGAGCACACATAGATGTGCTCAATCCCTTGCGCTCTATCAGCATACCAGGAAGTATGTACGGCGCAAATAGTTAGGCTTTGATAGCTGAGTATCTGGATTTTATTGCCGCCACAGCGATTCTTTTATTCCTACCTTTTTTCCTTTACCCACAACCATTACCGCTAATAGCCATTTTTTTAAATTCTATTCTCCACCTCAATAGGCTGTGTGAATGTATGTTGCAGGATTCATATACTTTGCTTTACTTGCGTTTCAGTGTGCAATGTATTTTTTTAAATTTATGTTCCTTTTTTTTTGGTTTGTTAACACGTTGAATAGCAATGTGTTAAAGCACTCTTTTATTAAAGACTAGAGATGAGCGAGCACCAAAATGCTCGGGTGCTCGTTGCTCGAGTCGAACTTTCCACAATGCTCGAGGGTTCGTTTCGAGTAACGAACCCCATTGAAGTCAATGGGCGACTTGAGCATTATTTGTATATCGCCGATGCTCTCTAAGGTTTTCATTGGTGAAAATCTGCAAAACCCAAGAAAGTGCTGGAAACGACACAGAAACGGATAGGGCAGGCGATGGGCAACATGCTGGGCTGCATTTCAGGTTCCCAGGTCCCACTATTCAGCCACAATAGCGGCAACAGTGCCCCCGCCCCCCCCTAACAATTTTTACTTTGGACAAACCCTCATTAGTAAGCCACACCTTAGCTAAGCACCACTCTACCTCCAACTAAGCACAAGCACTGCCTGCGGGACACACCCCTGCCTCTTCTCCTGGGTTACATGCAGCCCAACACCCCCGCACGACCCATTGTCCACAGCGCACACCAAAGTGTCCCTGCACAGCCTTCAGCTGCCCTCATGCCAGACGCTGGCCTCATAGCCACACCACCCTCATGTCTATTTATAAGTGCGTCTGCCATGAGGAGGAACCGGAGGTACACACTGCAGAGGGTTGGCAGGGCCAGGCAGGGACCCTCTTTAAAGGGGGGGGGGGGGGCGATAGCCCACAATGCTGTACAGAAGCAATGAGACATCCAATTCTGTGCCACCTCCGTCAGGAGCTGCAAACGTGGGCATAGCAATGGGGAATCCATGTGCCACACAGTATTCATTCTGTCAAGGTGTCGCATAGCTCAATCCACACTGCAAGGGGAAAGCCGTCAGCGCTCTGCCCTTTACCCAAGTCTGTCAGTCAGACAGGTCAAACACCGCGATGGGAACTACGTTTGCACCAACAGCATAGGGGGGTCCTAGGAAGCCCAAGACATGAACAAAAAATTGATCTGAGCGGCCAAACAGGGCAGACTTGCACCACGCCCACGACATAGGCCTCTGCACAAACCCTCAGCAATCGCGGGCCTACAGCGGACTCCTATGCTAGCGTAGCTGTGCACGTCTCATTAGCGCTGTATTGCTCCTGTAGTTTGTCCCAATACAGTGCCCCGGATAGTAGAGCTAACGTCAGATTAAATACAGGTGGGCTTCGGCCCACACTGCATGCCCCAGTCAGACCGCGGTTTTTTATAAATAGTCACAGGCAGGTACAACTCTGCAATGGGAATTCCGTGTGCACCCACAGCATGGGTGGCTCCCTGGAACCCACCGGCGGTACATAAATATATCTCATTGCAGTGCCCTGGACAGCAGAGCTAATGTCAGATTAAATGCAGGTGGGCTTCGGCCCACACTGCATGCCCCAGTCAGACTGGGGTTTTTTATAAGTAGACACAGGCAGGTACAACTCCCTATTGTAAAATCCGTGTAGACCGACAGCATGGGAGGGTCCCAGGAAGCCACCGGCAGTACATAAACATATCCCATTGCAATGCCCAGCACAGCTGAGGTAACGTCAGATTAAATGCAGGTGGGCTTCAGCCCACACTGCATTCCCCAGTCAGACCGGGGTTTTTAATACATAGATACAGGCAGATACAACTCATTAATGTGTAGTCCGTGTGGACCGACAGCATGGGTGGCTCCATGGAACCCACCGGCGGTACATAAATATATCCCATTGCAGTGCCCAGCACAGCTGAGGTAACGTCAGATTTAATGCAGGTGGGCTTCGGCCCACACTGCATGCCCCAGTCAGACTGGGGTTCTTTATAAGTAGACACATGCAGTTACAACTCCGTGTGGACCAACAGCATGGGTGGGTCCCAGGAAGCCACCCGCTGTACATAAATAAATCCCATTGCATTGCCCAGCACAGCTGAGGTAACGTCCGATTAAATGCAGGTGGGCTTCGGCCCACACTGCATGCCCCAACCTGACCGGGGTTTTTAATACATGGACACAGGCAGGTACAACTCACTAATCTGAAGTCCGTGTGGACCGACAGCATGGGTGTCTCCATGGAACCCACCGGCGTTTCATAAATATATCCCATTGCAGTGCCCAGCACAGCTGAGGTAACGTCAGATTTAATGCAGGTGGACTTCGGCCCACACTGCATGCCCTAGTCAGACTAGGGTTCTTTATAAGTAGACACATGCAGTTACAACTCTGTGTGGACCAACAGCATGGGTGGGTCCCAGGAAGCCACCAGCCGTACATAAATAAATCCCATTGCATTGCCCAGCACAGCTGAGGTAACGTCCGATTAAATGCAGGTGGGCTTCGGCCCACACTGCATGCCCCAACCTGACCGGGGCTTTTAATTCATAGACACAGGCAGGTACAAATCCCCTATGTGAAGTCCCTGTGGACCCACAGCATGGGTGGCTCCCTGGAACCCACCGGCGGTACATAAATCTATCCCATCGCAGTGCCCAGCACAGCTGAGGTAACGTCAGATTTAATGCAGGTGGGCTTCGGCCCACACTGCATGCCCCAGTCAGACTGGGGTTCTTTATAAGTAGACACATGCAGTTACAACTCCGTGTGGACCGACAGCATGGGCGGGTCCCAGGAAGCCACCGGCGGTACATAAATAAATCCCATTGCATTGCCTAGCACAGCTGAGGTAACGTCCGATTAAATGCAGGTGGGCTTCGGCCCACACTGCATGCCCCAACCTGACCGGGGCTTTTAATTCATAGACACAGGCAGGTACAAATCCCCTATGTGAAGTCCCTGTGGACCCACAGCATGGGTGTCTCCATGGAACCCACCGGCGTTTCATAAATATATCCCATTGCAGTGCCCAGCACAGCTGAGGTAACGTCAGATTTAATGCAGGTGGACTTCGGCCCACACTGCATGCCCTAGTCAGACTAGGGTTCTTTATAAGTAGACACATGCAGTTACAACTCTGTGTGGACCAACAGCATGGGTGGGTCCCAGGAAGCCACCAGCCGTACATAAATAAATCCCATTGCATTGCCCAGCACAGCTGAGGTAACGTCCGATTAAATGCAGGTGGGCTTCGGCCCACACTGCATGCCCCAACCTGACCGGGGCTTTTAATTCATAGACACAGGCAGGTACAAATCCCCTATGTGAAGTCCCTGTGGACCCACAGCATGGGTGGCTCCCTGGAACCCACCGGCGGTACATAAATCTATCCCATCGCAGTGCCCAGCACAGCTGAGGTAACGTCAGATTTAATGCAGGTGGGCTTCGGCCCACACTGCATGCCCCAGTCAGACTGGGGTTCTTTATAAGTAGACACATGCAGTTACAACTCCGTGTGGACCGACAGCATGGGCGGGTCCCAGGAAGCCACCGGCGGTACATAAATAAATCCCATTGCATTGCCTAGCACAGCTGAGGTAACGTCCGATTAAATGCAGGTGGGCTTCGGCCCACACTGCATGCCTCAACCTGACCGGGGTTTTTAATTCATAGACACAGGCAGGTACAAATCTATGTGAAGTCCCTGTGGACCCACAGCATGGGTGGCTCCCTGGAACCCACCGGCAGTACATAAATATATCCCATCGCAGTGCCCAGCACAACTGAGGTAACGTCAGATTTAATGCAGGTGGGCTTCGGCCCACACTGCATGCCCCAGTCAGACTGGGGTTATTTTATAAGTAGTCACATGCAGTTGCAACTCCATGTGGACCGACAGCATGGGTGGGTCCCAGGAAGCCACCGGCGGTACATAAATATATCCCATTGCAGTACCCTGGACAGCAAAGCTAACGTCACATTACATGCAGGTGGGCTTCGGCCAAGAATGTTTTCATAGTTGGAGGAGAAGGACGGCAAAGTTTTTGAGGCAGTACGTGTCCTGTCCCCGTGTCCGTGGTTATATGCACCTTCCCAGTGACAGCGTCGCTGAAAAGTTGTCGCGCCTGTGGAACCTAGTAGCGTGGCCTCGCCACCATCATGTCTTTGGGAAGCCTCCGTTTCCACAACCCTGTAACATTGCAGTAGCAGCAGTATCGGTAGAGCCGAAAATTAGTAACATTTCAGCGGTAAGAGTATGCACAAACCCCTGTAACCTTTTCATTGGCAGCAGGGAGGATAGACCCCACTAACATTTCATTTGCAGCAGTATACACAGACCCCAGTAACATTTCAGTAGTATCAGTATAGACAGACCCCAGTAACAGTAACGTAGAAGCAGTATGGGCAAAGCAGCAGATTCACATTTCCCTGGCAGCAGTGTAGGGAGAGCATAGTATTGGTAAGATTTCAGTAGTAGGAGTATAGTTAGGCCCCAGCAACAGTAACATAGAAGCAGTAAGGGCAAAGCAGCAGATTCGCATTTCCCTGGCAGCAGTGTAGGGAGAGCATAGTATTGGTAAGATTTCAGTAGTAGGAGTATAGTCAGGCCCCAGCAACAGCAACGTAGAAGCAGTGGAGACAAAGCAGCAGATTCACATTTCCCTGGCAGCAGTGTAGGGAGAGCGTAGTATTGCTAAAATTTCAGTAGTAGGAGTATAGACAGGCTCCAGCAACAGTAACGTAGAAGCAATATGGGCAAAGCCCACTATTAGCTACATTTCTGTTATAGCAGTATAGACCTGCCCCAGTAACATTTCCGTTGAAGCATTATGGGCAGAGCCCAGTATTAGTTAAATTACAGTAGTAACAGTATACACCAACCAAGGTAACATTTCAGGAGCAGAAGTATCGGCAGACCGAAGTAACATTTCTGTTGCTGAAGTATAGTCAGACCCCTGTAGCATTGCTGTGGCAGAAGTATAGGTAGGCAGAACAGAGTAACATTTCTGTAGCAAATGTGTAGGCCAACCCCAGACACAGTGGTGTACCATGAGTGCAGGCGAAGCCCATAAAAATTACTTGGATTATATTGTAGGCGAGGGCCCGAAAAATTGTTGTACCGACAGTACAAATGTACCCCAGAAAAATTGCCCATGCCCAACCAAGAGGGCAGGTGAAACCCATTAATCGCTTAGCGTACTGTGGCTTAATTGTTAACTAGGCCTGGAGGCAGTCCAGTCTAAAAAACAATTGGTTCAGGTGGAAGTTTCAATGCTTTAATGAGAATTGAAACAGATAAATATTATTTAGAAAAGTTATATGAGCCTTTTGGCCCACAGAAAAATTGCCCATTCGCGGTGATTACGAGAGGTTTCAGGAGGAGGAGCCGGAGGAGGAGGACGAATAGCATACACAGATTGACAAAGTTCTTTAGGCAGCGCTGCTGTCCGCTGGTGGAGAAGAGAAGTCTGGGAAAATCCAGGCTTTGTTCATCTTTATGAGTGTAAGCCTGTCAGCGCTGTCAGTTGACAGGCGGGTACGCTTGTCCGTGATGATTCCCTCAACTGCACTAAACACCCTCTCTGACAAAACGCTAGCTGCAGGGCACGCCAACACCTCCAGGGCATACAGCGCGAGTTCGGGCCACGTGTCCAGCTTTGACACCCAGTAGTTGTACGGAGCAGAGGCGTCACGGAGGACGGTGGTACGATCGGCTGCGTACTCCCTCACCATCTTCTTACAATGCTCCCTCCGACTCAGCCTGGACTGGGGAGGTGTGAGACAGTCTTGCTGGGGAGCCAGAAAGCTAGCAAAGGCCTTGGAGAGTGTTCCCCTGCCTGCGCTGAACATGCTGCATGATCTCCGCGCCTCCCCTTCGACGTGGCCCTCGAAACTGTGCCTTCTGCCACTAGCGCTGTCAGATGGGAAGTTTACCATCAGCTTGTCCACCAGGGCCCTGTGGTATTGCATCACTCTCAAGCCCCTTTCCTCTTCGGTAATGAGAGTGGAAAGTACTCCTTATACCGAGGGTCAAGCAGTGTGTACACCCAGTAATCCGTAGTGGCCAGAATGCGTCTAACACGAGGGTCACGAGAAAGGCATGCTAACATAAAGTCAGCCATGTGTGCCAGGGTACCTGTACGCAACATATGGCTGTCCTCACTAGGAAGATGACTTTGAGTATCCTCCTCCTCCACAGGCCATACATGCTGAATGAATGAGAGGCAAGCTGCATGGGCACCCTCTGCAGTGAGCCCAGCTGTCTCTTCCTCCCCCTCCTCCTCCTCCTCCTGCACACGCTGAGATATAGACATGAGGGTGCTCTGACTATCCAGCGACATACTGTCTTCCCCCGCCTCCGTTTCCGCCCGCAAAGCATCAGCCTTCATGCTTTGCAGGGAACTTCTCAAGAGGCATAGCAGAGGAATGGTGACGCTAATGATTGCAGCATCGCCGCTCACCATCAGGGTGGACTCCTCAAAATTTCCAAGGACCTGGCAGATGTCTGCCATCCAGGCCCACACCTCTGTAAAGAATTAAGGAGGCTGACTCCCACTTCACCGCCTATGTTAAAGTTGGTATTCCACTATAGCTCTACGCTGATCATACAGCCGGGACAATATGTGAAGCGTAGAATTCCACCGTGTGGGCACATCGCAAAGCAGATGGTGCACTGGCAGATTAAACCGATGTTGCAGGGTGCGCAGGGTGGCAGCGTCCGTGTTGGAGTTGCGGAAATGTGAGCTGACCCGGCGCACCTTGCCAAGGAGGTCTGACAAGTGTGGGTAGCCTTTCAGAAAGCGCTGAACCACCAAATTAAAGACGTGGGCCAGGCATGGCACGTGCGTGAAGCTGCCGAGCTGCCGAGCTGCCACCAGGTTACGGCCGTTGTCACACACAACCATGCCCGGTTGGAGGCTCAGTGGCGAAAGCCAGCGGTCGGTCTGCTCTGTCAGACCGTGCAACAGTTCGTGGGCCGTTTGCCTCTTCTCTCCTAAGCTGAGTAGTTTCAGCACGGCTTGCTGACGCTTGCCCACCGCTGTGCTGCCGCACCATGCGACACCGACTGCTGGCGACGTGCTGCTGACAAGTCTTGATTGCGAGGTAGAGGTTGCGTTGGAGGAGGAGGAGGAGGAGGAGGAGGAAGGTTTAGTGGAGGTGGCATACACCGCCGCAGATACCACCACCGATCTGGGGCCCGCAATTCTGGGGGTGGGTAGTACATGAGCGGTCCCAGGCTCTGACTCGGTCCCAGCCTCCACTAAATTCACCCAATGTGCCGTCAGGGAGATATAGTGGCCCTGCCCGCCTGTGCTTGTCTACGTGTCCGTTGTTAAGTGGACCTTGGCAGTAACCGAGTTGGTGAGGGAGCGTACGATGTCGCGTGAGACGTGGTCGTGCAGGGCTGGGACAGCACACCGTGAAAAATAATAGCGACTGAGGACTGAGTAGCGCGGGGCTGCCGCAGCCATCATGTTTTTGAACGCCTCAGTTTCCACCAGCCTGTAGGGGAGCATCTCCAGGCTGATCAATTTGGCTATGTGGACACTTAAAGCTTGAGCGTGCGGGTGTGTTGCGGCGTATTTGCGCTTTCGGTCCAACGATTCTCTTAGCGACAGCTGGACGCTGCGTTGAGAGATATTGCTGGATGGGGTCGAGGACAACGGAGGTGAGGGTGTGGGTCCAGGCCAGGAGACGGTAGTGCCTGTGTCCTGAGAGGGGGGTTGGATCTCAGTGGCAGGTTGGGGCCCAGGGGGAGAGGCAGTGGTGCAAGCTGGAGGCGGTGAACGGCCTTCGTCCCACCCTGTGGGGTGCTTGGCCATCATATGCCTGCGCATGCTGGTGGTGGTGAGGCTGGTGGTGGCTCCCCGGCTGATCTTGGCGCGACAATGGTTGCACACCACTGTTCGTCGGTTGTCCGGCGTCTCCTTGAAAAACTGCCACACCTTAGAGCACCTTGGCCTCTGCACAGTGGCTTGGCGCGAGGGGGTGCTTTGGGAAACAGCTGGTGGATTATTCGCTCTTGCCCTGCCTCTACCCCTGGCCACCCCACTGCCTCTTCCAACCTGTCCTGATGCTGCAATTGCCTCCCCCTCTGAAGACCTGTCCTCAGTTGGCTTATCACACCAGGTAGGGTCAGTCACCTCATCGTCCAGCGGCCCTTCCTCCGAATCCTCTGTGCGCTCCTCCCTCGGACTTACTGCCCTCACTACTACCTCACTGATAGACAACTGTGTTTCATCATCATTGTCCTCCTCACCCACTGAAAGCTCTTGAGACAGTTGCCGGAAGTCCCCAGCCTCATCCCCCGGACCCTGGGAACTTTCCAAAGGTTGGGCATCGGTCACGACAAACTCCTCGGTGGGAGAGGAACCATTGCTGCCCAATCTGGGCAGGGGCCCGAGAACAGTTCCTGGGAGTCTGCCTGCTCCTCAGAATGTGTCATTTTCATGGAGTGAGGAGGCTGGGAGGAAGGAGGAGCAGCAGCCAGAGGATTCAGAGTTGCAGCAGTGGACGGCATAGAAGACTGGGTGGTTGATAGATTGCTGGATGCACTTTCTGCCATCCACGACAGGACCTGCTCACACTGCTCATTTTTTTAAGAACGGTCTACGTTGTGGACCCAAAAATTGCGATATGAAGCTGGGGACCCCAGAAACTGTCCTTACAAGATATGTTGAATCAGCACTCTAGGGGTTAGTTATGAATAAAACAGCACTTTATTCCTCAATGGTAAAAACATAGCTGCAACGTTTCGATCCTACACACACAGGATCTTTGTCAAGCATAAAGCAGCATACCAACCCCCCTAGTTAAATACCCCCACATATAACACACAAAACCAATCAAAATCCCAGGGTAGTCATAGGGCCATATAGTGGGGAAGTTTACATCCACTCTAATGGGCTAATAGATTAGCATGTCTGGATCGCTGATAACATCTTCTATGCACGCATTATCCGTGTACACAGAATTCATTCAAGCTGAAGCATGGTTACAACAATGTGTGACTCATTGTGTTTTATAATATACACGTCCAATGTGAAATTGAGGCCCGTGATAGACAATACTAGGACAAATACATGCATGATTGTATTTGTATATGTCCCCATGTGTATACATGTGTGACTCATTGTGTTTTATAGTGTACACGTACAATATGAGATTGAGGCCCATGATAGACAATACTAAGACAAATACATGCAAGATTGTATTTGTATATGTCCCCATGCGTATACATCCATAAGATACATACGCATGTACATATATTGTGTAGTCATCCCAAGGGATATAATCCATTACATTACACACCAAGTTGGTCCTATTGTAATCCCCGTAAAAAAAAAGGGGGGGGGGGGCACCCAACTCAGATTGCCCAAAAATAGAAGTGTTACACCATAGATGCTGCTCGAAAAGATTTTTTATTGACAATATTTTGCTCAAAACATGAACTATTTTATTCAAAAGAATATCCAAAATAAGTATAGAAATTATCCAAAGATAGAAAAAAGGTAATCAGCCCGCTGCATGGTACTGGTTCCCTATCACCACCTGTAAGTAAACAAAGACACAAATTGTTAAAATATAAAATCACAAGATTTCATAGTGATCAAATAGACATCCCTTTTTGTTTATCAGTATTCTATATACTATATTGTACACGTAGCAAGATGCGTATGTATACGGGAATGATTAGAATCTATATACTATATTATACACGTAGTAAGATGCATATATATACGGGAATGATTAGAATCGCTATAACAACATACACAGATTCAAGATGGTTATTAGAGATGAGCGAACGTACTCGTCCGAGCTTGATATTCGTGCGAATATTAGGGTGTTCGGGACGCTCGTTACTCTTAACGAGCACCACGCGGTGTTCTGGTTACTTTCAGTTTCCTCTCTGAGACGTTTCTGGCCAATTGAAAGACAGGGAAGGCATTACAACTTCCCCCTGTGACGTTCAAGCCCTATACCACCCCCCTGCTGTGAGTGGCTGGGGAGATCTGATGTCACCCGAGTATAAAAGTCGGCCCCTCCCGCGGCTCGCCACACATGCCTTGTGAGTTAGCTGAGGGAAAGTACTATTGTGCTGGTGCTGCTGTAGGGAGAGCGTTAGGAGTCAGTGTAGGCTTCAAGAACCCCAACGGTCCTTCTCAGGGCCACATCTACCTGTGTGCAGGCTGCTGCTAGGAGTGGTTTTTTTTTTTTTTTTCTCAAAATCGGCAGTGCAGAGCATTGCACCCGGTATTAGGGACAGAAGTGGTGTATAGGCAGGGAGAGTGTTAGGAGTGAGTGTAGCCTTCAAGAACCTCAACGGTCCTTTCTAGGGCCAAATTTAAGCGTGTGCAGTACTGTGCTGGCTGCTGTTAGCAGTGTTGCATTTTTTTTTTTTCTAAAAACCGGCTGTGCAGAGCATTGCACCCTCCATTGATACTACAGGGACAGAATTGTGTAGGCAGGGCCACAACACAGTTATTGTTCATTGAATATACGCAGTGGGTCCTTCCCTTTGCTAAAAAGGACAAAAAAGTATATTTGGCCAGCCTGTGTCAGTCCTAAGGTCTCCGTGTACGTGTGTGCTGTGTGGACAACGTACAAAAATCAGACGCAACCAGCTACGGTTGAGTGCAGCCTTGCGCCATTGTCTTTCCTGACTGGCAAATACCTGCTCTGCTAGAGTTAATAACTCTGCTCCACTAAAGTTGTGTGTCACTTTTTCAGGGCCACACTACAGTTCTAAAAGTTATTGTTCATTGAATATACGCAGTGGGTCCTTCCCTTTGCAATAAAGGAAAATAAATTATATTTGGCCTGCCTGTGTCAGTCCTAAGGTCTCCGTGTACGTGTGTGCTGTGTGGACAACGTACAAAAATCAGACGCAACCAGCTACGGTTTACTGCAGGCTTGCGCCTTTGTCTTTCCTGACTGGCAAATACCTGCTCTGCTAGAGTTAATAACTCTGCTACACTATAGTTGTGTGACACTTTTTGAGGGCCACACCACAGATATTAAACTTCTTGTTCATTGAATATACGCAGTGGGTGCTTCCCTTTGCAAAAAAGGAAAAGAAATTATATTTGGCCTGCCTGTGTCAGTCCTAAGGTCTCCGTGTACGTGTGTGCTGCGTGGACAACGTACAAAAATCAGACGCAACCAGCTACGGTTGAGTGCAGCCTTGCGCCATTGTCTTTCCTGACTGGCAAATACCTGCTCTGCTAGAGTTAATAACTCTGCTACACTATAGTTGTGTGACACTTTTTGAGGGCCACACCACAGATATTAAACTTCTTGTTCATTGAATATACGCAGTGGGTGCTTCCCTTTGCAAAAAAGGAAAAGAAATTATATTTGGCCTGCCTGTGTCAGTCCTAAGGTCTCCGTGTACGTGTGTGCTGCGTGGACAACGTACAAAAATCAGACACAACCAGCTACGGTTTACAGCAGGCTTGCGCCTTTGTCTTTCCTGACTGGCAAATACCTGCTCTGCTAGAGTTAATAACTCTGCTACACTATAGTTGTGTGACACTTTTTGAGGGCCACACCACAGATATTAAACTTCTTGTTCATTGAATATACGCAGTGGGTACTTCCCTTTGCAAAAAAGGAAAAGAAATTATATTTGGCCTGCAGGCTTGCGCCAATTTATTTCCTGCCTGGGAAATCAAATCACTGGTAATACAGCATGCTGAGGGGTAGGGGTAAGCCTAGAGGACATGGACGTGGACGTGGCCGAGGACGCGTAGGCCCAAGTGAGGGTGTGGGCACAGGCCGAGCTCCTGATTCAGGTGTGTCGCAGCCGACTGCTGCGCGATTAGGAGAGAGGCACGTTTCTGGCGTCCCCACATTCATCGCCCAATTAATGGGTCCACGCGGGAGACCTTTATTAGAAAATGAGCAGTGTGAGCAGGTCCTGTCCTGAATGGCAGAAAGTGCTTCGAGCAACCTATCGTCCAGCCACAGTTCTGCGCCGTCCACTGCTGCAAATCCGAATCCTCTGTCTGCTGCTCCTCCTTCCTCCCAGCCTCCTCACTCCACTACAATGACACCTCCCAGGAACTGTTCTCGGGCCCCTGCTTAGATTGGGCAGCAGTGGTTCCTCTGCCACCAGAGGAGTTGCCAGGAGTCATCACTGATGCCCAACCATTCGAAAGTTCCCGGGGTCCGGGGGAAGAGGCTGGGGACTTCCGCCAACTGTCTCAAGAAGTTTCTGTGGGTGAGGAGGACGATGACGATGAGACACAGTTGTCTTGCAGTGAGGTAGTAGTAAGGGCAGTAAGTCGAAGGGAGCAGCGCACAGAGGATTCGGAGGAAGAGCAGCAGGACGATGAGGTGACTGACCCCACCTGGTGTGCAACGCCTACTCAGGACAGGTCTTCAGAGGGGGAGGCAAGGGCATCAGCAGGGCAGGTTGCAAGAGTCAGTGCGGTGGCCAGGGGTAGAGGCAGGGCCAGACCGAATAATCCACCAAGTGTTTCCCAAAGCACACCCTCGCGCCATGCCACCCTGCAGAGGCCGAGGTGCTCTAAGGTCTGGCAGTTTTTCACAGAGACGCCTGACGACCGACGAACAGTGGTGTGCAACCTTTGTCGCGCCAAGATCAGCCGGGGAGCCACCACCAACAGCCTCACCACCACCAGCATGCGCAGACATATGATCGCCAAGCACCCCACAAGGTGGGACGAAGGCCGTTCACCGCCTCCGGTTTGCACCGCTGCCTCTCCCCCTGTGCCCCAACCTGCCACTGAGATCCAACCTCCCTCTCAGGACACAGGCACAACCGTCTCATGGCCTGCACCCACACCCTCACCTCCGCTGTCCTCGGCCCCATCCAGCAATGTCTCGCACCGCACAGTCCAGCCGTCGCTAGCGCAAGTGTTTGAGCGCAAGAGCAAGTACGCTGCCACGCACCCGCACGCTCAAGCGTTAACCGTCCACATAGCCAAATTTATCAGCCTTGAGATGCTGCCGTATAGGGTTGTGGAAACGGAGTCCTTCAAAGCTATGATGGCGGCGGCGGCCCCGCGCTACTCAGTTCCCAGTCGCCACTACTTTTCCCGATGTGCCATCCCAGCCCTGCACGACCACGTCTCCCGCAACATTGTACGCGCCCTCACCAATGCGGTTAGTGGCAAGGTCCACTTAACTACGGACACGTGGACAAGCACAGGCGGGCAGGGCCACTACATCTCCCTGACGGCACATTGAGTGAATTTAGTGGAGGCTGGGACAGAGTCACAGCCTGGGACCGCTCACGTCCTACCCACCCCCAGAATTGCGGGCCCCAGCTCGGTGGTGGTATCTGCGGCGGTGTATGCTTCTTCCACTAAAGCACCCTCCTCCTCCTCCTCAACCTCTGTCTCGCAATCTAGATGTGTCAGCAGCAGCAGGACGTCGCCAGCAGTCGGTGTCGCGCGGCGTGGCTGCACAGCGGTGGGCAAGCGTCAGCAGGCCGTGCTGAAACTACTCAGCTTAGGAGATAGGAGGCACACGGCCCACGAATTGCTGCAGGGTCTGACAGAGCAGACGGACCGTTGGCTTGCGCCGCTGAGCCTCCAACCGGGCATGGTCGTGTGTGACAACGGCCGTAACCTGGTGACGGCTCTGCAGCTCGGCAGCCTCACGCACGTGCCATGCCTGGCCCACGTCTTTAATTTGGTGGTTCAGCGCTTTCTGAAAAGCTACCCACGCTTGTCAGACCTGCTCGTAAAGGTG
The DNA here is from genome assembly GCF_035609145.1 of Eleutherodactylus coqui. Taxonomy (NCBI): domain Eukaryota; kingdom Metazoa; phylum Chordata; class Amphibia; order Anura; family Eleutherodactylidae; genus Eleutherodactylus; species Eleutherodactylus coqui. The sequence continues at coordinate 202,872,269 of NC_089843.1, read as the reverse complement.
CGCCGGCTCTGCGCACATTTCTGCAAGTCCCACACGGACGCTGCCACCCTGCGCACCCTGCAACATCGGTTTAATCTGCCAGTGCACCGACTGCTGTGCGACGTGCCCACACGGTGGAACTCTACGCTCCACATGTTGGCTAGGCTCTATGAGCAGCGTAGAGCTATAGTGGAATACCAACTCCAACATGGCGGCGCAGTGGGAGTCAGCCTCCTCAATTCTTTTCAGAAGAGTGGGCCTGGTTGGCAGACATCTGCCAGGTCCTTCGAAACTTTGATCAGTCTACCCAGGTGGTGAGCGGCGATGCTGCAATCATTAGCGTCACCATTCCTCTGCTATGCATCTTGAGAAGTTCCCTGCAAACCATAAAGGCAGCCACTTTGCGCTCGGAAACAGAGCCGGGGGAAGACAGTATGTCGCTGGATAGTCAGAGCACCCTCCTGTCTATATTTCAGCGCGTTCAGGAGGAGGAGGAGGAGGATGAGGAGGAGGGGGAAGAGACAGCTTGGCCCACTGCTGACGGTACCCATGCTGCTTGCCTGTCATCATTTCAGCGTGTATGGCCTGAGGAGGAGGAGGAGGATCCTGAAAGTGATCTTCCTAGTGCGGACAGCCATGTGTTGCGTACAGGTACCCTGGCACACATGGCTGACTTCATGTTAGGATGCCTTTCTCGTGACCCTCGCATTCAACGCATTCTGGCCACTACGGATTACTGGGTGTACACACTGCTCGACCCACGGTATAAGGAGAACCTTACCAGTCTCATTCCCGAAGAGGAAAGGGGTTCGAGAGTGTTGCTATACCACAGGACCCTGGCGGACAAGCTGATGGTAAAATTCCCATCCGACAGCGCTAGTGGCAGAAGGCGCAGTTCCGAGGGCCAGGTAGCAGGGGAGGCGCGGAGATCGAGCAGCATGTACAGCCCAGACAGTGCAACAGTCTTTAATGGCCTGGCCAGCTTTATGGCTCCCCAGCAAGACTGTGTCACCGCTCCCCAGTCAAGGCTGAGTCGGCGGGAGCACTGTAAAAGGATGGTGAGGGAGTACGTAGCCGATCGCACGACCATCCTCGGTGACGCCTCTGCCCCCTACAACTACTGGGTGTCGAAGCTGGACACGTGGCCTGAACTAGCGCTGTATGCCCTGAAGGTGCTTGCTTGTCCTGCGGCTAGCGTCTTGTCGGAGAGGGTGTTTAGTGCGGCTGGGGGAATCATCACAGATAAGCGTACCCGCCTGTCAACCTACAGTGCCGACAGGCTAACACTCATCAAGATGAACAAAGCCTGGATTTCCCCAGACTTTTCTTCTCCACCAGCGGACAGCAGCGATACCTAAGCAATACGTAGGCTGCACCCGCGGATGGAAGCTACGTTCTCTCTCACCATCCAAAACGGGGACATTTCTGCTTCATCAATCTGTGTCTAATATTCCTCCTCCTCCTCCTGCTCCTCCTCCTGAAACCTCAGGTAATCACGCTGAACGGGCAATTTTTCTTAGGGCCACAAGGCTCACTCATCTAATTTTTCGAAACAATTTTTATATGTTTCAATGCTCTTAAAAGCGTTGAAACTTTAACTTGAACCAATTTTTCGTTAAACTGGGCTGCCTCCAGGCCTAGTTACCACTTAAGCCACATTAACCAAAGCGATTAATGGGTTTCACCTGCCATCTTGGTTGGGCATGGCCAATTTTTCTGAGGTACATTAGTACTGTTGGTACACCAATTTTTTGGGGCCCTCACCTACAGCGTAATCATAGCAATTTGTATGTTCTTCACCTGCACTCATGGTACAGAAGTGTGTGTGGGGTTGGCCTACACTTTAGCTACATAAATGTAACTTGGGCCTTGGCTATACTGCAGCTACTGAAATGGAACGAAGACTGCGCTCCCACTATACTGCTGCTTCGGAATTGTTACTGGGGCCTGTCTTGAGTGCTACTATTGCTGACATGGAACGAAGACTGCGCTCCCGCTATAATGCTGCTAGTGATATGTTAGTGGGGCCTGTCTTGAGTGCTACTATTGCTGACATGGAACGAAGACTGCGCTCCCGCTATAATGCTGCTAGTGATATGTTAGTGGGGCCTGTCTTGAGTGCTACTATTGCTGACATGGAACGAAGACTGCGCTCCCGCTATAATGCTGCTAGTGATATGTTAGTGGGGCCTGTCCTAAATGCTACGGCTGAAATGTTACAAATTCTGGGCTCTGCCTATACCGCTGCTAATGGTATGTCTTTGGGGTGTGGAAACAGAGGCTTCCCAAAGACATGATGGCGGCGAGGCCATTTTCCACCAACGCGGTTACTGTAAAGTTGCATATAACCACGGACACGTGTAGAGGACACGTAGTGCCTCAAAAACATCCCCCTCCTCCTCCAACAGGGAAAACAAACATTCTTGGCAAATGCCTTTGCATTGGTTCGTCTGGTGGCAGTCCAAGAATTTCACCTTTACCGACACTACAAGAGAGACCCCCCCCATCCCCCCCCCCCCGCCACGGCCCACTTAATCCTGGCCACATTCCGAAAACCAACAAAATAAAACCGCGCTACTAGGTCCGCAGTCACCACCACATTACCACCAACGCGGTTACTGTTAAGGTACATATTACCAGTCTGACTGGGGCATGCAGAGACACCTTGACAGAATGAATAGTGTGTGACACATAGGTTCCCCATTGCTATGCCCACGTGTGCAGCTCCTGATGGCGGTGGCACAGGATTCTATTTCTCATTGCTTCTGTACAGCATTGTGGGCTATCGCCCCGCCACTTTTAAAGAGGGTCGCTGCCTAGCCGTGCCAACCTCTGCAGTGTGTGCCTGCGGTTCCTCCTCATGGCAGACGCACTTCTAAATAGACATGAGGGTGGTGAGGCATTAGGGCAGCTGAAGGCTGCGCAGGGACACTTTGGTGTGCGCTGTGGGGGGGAGGGGGGGCGGTTGGGCAGCATGTAACCCAGGAGAAGTGGCAGTGGAGTGTCATGCAGGCAGTGATTGTGCTTTGTTGGAGGTAGTGTGGTGCTTAGCTAAGGTATGCCATGCTAATGAGGGCTTTTCAGAAGTAAAAGTTTTTGGGAGGGGGGGTCCCCACTCTTGCCGCTATTGTGGCTTAATAGTGGGACCTGTGAACTTGAGATGCAGCCCAACATGTAGCCCATCACTTTCTTGAATTGCCCAGATTTTCACACAAGGAAACCTTAGCGAGCATCGGCGAAATACAAAAATGCTCGGGTCGCCCATTGACTTCAATGGGGTTCGTTACTCGAAACGAACCCTCGAGCATCGCGAAAAGTTCGTCCCGAATAACGAGCACCCGAGCATTTTGGTGCTCGCTCATCTCTAATGGTTATCAAAAAATAACGGATGGAAACAAATGAGCTAGACTGGACAAGATATCAGTGGGGAATTGATCAGGTCTTATATATACGGTGTCATATTGAATTCCAAATTCAGGCCCTCAGGCGACAAGGAGTTTAATTCGTAGATCCATTTAAGTTCGAGGAGTTTTAACTTCCCCTCTCGATCACCCCACCTAGGGGAATCACGAACTTCGTCTATGATCCGATAGCGGAGCTGACTCACATTATGTCCAGCTTCTTCAAAATGTTTCGATACCGGAGCATCCTTGTTTTTTGTGCGGACAGTGCTTTTATGTTTGGAGATACGCTGGCGTATCTCCATCGTTGTCTCCCCAACGTAAATCAGCCCACACGGGCACACAATGATGTAGATTACATGCGTTAAACGACACGAAAAAGAACCCTTAATACGATATCTTCGTCCCGTTCTGGGATGTGTGAACACATCTCCTTTAATCATATTCCCACATGAGGCGCAGCCCATACAGGGGAAACACCCCCGACTACGGGCATTCTGAACATCAGATGTATTGTGAGAAATAACTCTGTTAGTACAGACTACTTTGTCTCGTATGTTAGGTCCTCTTCGGTATGACATGAGGGGAGGCGCCTGGAACTCCTGAATAGTAGGATGACTAATCCTCAGGAGATGCCAGTGTCTTCTCAGAATGTTTTTATGATAGATGGACTTACCATGGAGAAGGTAGTGACAAAAGGCATACGGCAACAACCCCTCTTAGATTCCTTAATGGATAATAAATCCCCTCTCGATTTATCTCTTACTCTATCTTTATATTCCTGTACCAGCTCGCAAGGGTATCCCCGATTCAGAAATCTGGCCGCCATCTCCTCAAGTCTGGTTTCAAAAAATTCATCGTTTGTGATTCTCCTTACACGGAGCATTTGGCTCCATGGAAGGGACCTTATAGTGCCTGGAGGATAGAAACTGGAATATTGTAAGACATTGTTTTTGTCTGTCCGTTTTCGGTAGATGTCAGTAATTAGTGTATTATTCTGCCTCAATACTTTGACATCTAGAAATTGTATCTCCTCACGTGAATGTGTCATGGTAAATTTAAGTGAGGACAACAGTGCATTTAGTTCGGCATGAAAAGATTTCAAATCGTCCTCCAAGCCCCTCCAAATAAAGAATATGTCATCAATATACCTCCACCAAGCCTGGACAAAGGTCCAGGCTGAGGAGTTATAGATGAACAATTCTTCCACATGGGCGAGAAACAGGTTGGTATAATTGGGGGCCATATTAGACTCCATGGCCGTCCCCCGTTGCTGCCTATAGAGACTGCCGTCATATGCAAAAACGTTTTTACAAAGCACGTCTTCCAACAGGCTTAACGTGAAATTTAATTGGTTATTAGTTAATTGGTACTTAGTAAGATGCCATTTTACTGCTTCCAAGCCATGTTGGTGATCTATGATAGTGTATAGGGAGACCACATCGAACGAGCCCAGAATGCAATCGCCACTGATTTCGACATCCTGAATGTTATGTAAAAATGACGTAGTATCACGGATATATGACTTGCTGTTCTCCACAAATGGTTTCAAAACCTTGTCCAGAAACATGGATACGTTGGAGAACAGTAAGCCCCGGCCAGAGATGATAGGACAACCTGGTGGGTCATTTAGACATTTGTGCACTTTTGGCAGGGTATATAAGATGGGTAGGATTGGATATTTTGGGCACAGAAAATTAGCTAATTTTCTATCAATGACTCCATTTAGGACCGCTTCATCAACATCCAATTTTAACTGCATGTGATATTGATGGGTGGGGTTGGTGGTGAGTGACTCATAAACTTAATGTTTGTAGTGCTTTATTCTCTTCCCTTGTTAGATTATACACTCTATTGCTTCTATTGCCTTTCTTCAGTTTTACAATATCGTTATGGACCAACTTGCCAAAGGTACTGACGGCTGCATCCTTGGATGGTGGGTTAAATGTGCTCTTAGGTCGTAAACTCAACCCTTTTGAAGAAAAACAACCATCCAACTCGGAGCCGCCAGTCTCCCGTCCGCGGGTATTACTAGAATCTGAAAAGAAGCATTTCAAGTTAAGCAGACGGAGAAAACGTTTACAGTCTAATTCGATATTAAACCAGTCAGGTTTGTTATTCGGGCAAAAGGTTAAACCTTTAGATAGCAGTTCTATCTCAGTAGTAGTAAGAGTCTTAGATGAAATGTTGATTACAAGGGATTTGTCAGAAACAGCGTCTGATGTAATCTCACCTCCTATTTCCGTATGCGAGAGTTCGAGCCTGTTGGGATTCTTCTGCTCCTCTCTTCTGTTGCGGCGATGCTTGCGCCCCCCACGTCTCCTCGATGGTTTCTTGTGCGTGGGTAACCACGGCCTCTCGCAGATGGATGTGTCTCTAAAAAAAACCTGTCCTCTCTCCTACTCCCGCAGCAGCCGGCTGCGATTCACCTGGACCAGAAACTCGACCTATGCCCACACCCTCACTTGGGACTCTGCGTCCTCGACTGCGACCGCGTCCACGTCCTCTGCCCCTACCCCTACCCCTCAGCATGCTGGATTAAGAATCGAGCTGAGACAGAGCGGTGTAAAAATGTTTGTGAATTATTGCCACGCAGTTGCTGGCTGCCAGCGGTAATATAACACTAAATGAAGCCAGAGATAAATTATAAGGAAGGATGCAAGCAGTACTAGCTGTGCACTATGCAGTTGACATTCACCTCCAGTCCCACAGGCCACGCAGTTATGCGCACTGGGTTACTAGCAGACGTACAAAAGGATCCCTTTTTTAAAATTTTTATTTTCCAATGCAATGCAGGCAATGGAGCGTGTATTGGACTCTCCCTCTATGGCTGTCTGGCACCGTACACTGCGCCGGCAGCTGACTGGTAACACAGAGCGGAGAAAAATATTAGTGCTTTTTAAACGTGCACATGGATGCAGAGAGCGCTTACGTAACGCTAACTGCCCCCAGCAAAAAATGACACGGAAGCGTGAACTGAGACCTGAGGTACTACAACTCTCAGCAACCACGGAGTTAAATGCACAGTTAGACAGGATTCTACACTACCACTGTCCCTGCCTCACCAATACTTCCCCTATACTACTTAGTACAGACTGCAGCCTGAGAACGCTATAGCTGTAATGGGGCTGCACGCTCGATATAGCAAAAAAAAAAAATGGCTAAACTGCTCCCAGCACCCACAACAGTAGTGCACTAGGTGAGCTGTGGCCCTAAGAAGGACCGTTGGGGTTCTTGTAGACGCTAACACTCTCCCTAAACCAGCAACAGCAGCAGCAGCACTGTCCCTCATCTATCTTTGTGTGTGTGTCTGTGGCGAGCCACGGGCGGGGCAGATTTAAATACTCGGGGGTCACTTGATCTCACCAGCCACTCACTGCAGGGGGGAGGGATAGGGCTGGAACATCACAGGAGGAAGTTGTAATGCCTTCTCTGTCTTTCTATTGGCCAGAAAAGCGCGCAAATTTCTCAGGGAAGGAAATGTAATGGAGTCGAGTGTCGCGTGGTGCTCGCTTCGAGTAACGAGCATCTCGAACACCCTAATACTCGAACGAGCATCAAGCTGGGACGAGTGTGCTCGCTCATCTCTATTAAAGACCCATCATTTCAAAAATGCCCTTCCTTTATACAATTACATGGCAAATTGAAATAGGATAATGGCCCAATATCAATTTTTGAAAACAGAATTGTATTTGTACCCAATAATAAGTCTTCCACAACAATGTTTTGTGTTACCAAGTCTTTTTATAATCCAACATAAAATGTAATCAACACAAAATGCCTTTATTGGCCATATATTTAATAACGAAACCAAATTTGTTTAGTTCTAGTGCAAAATTTACCAGAAAACCAAAATGAAAGTAAAAGCCCATGTCCATCACTTTTCCTGACGGCTCATTGCTTGTTGCTAGAGGCTTGGATGGGCCTCGGGAATGACCACTTTTCCGTGGCCGAGACCATGGCCTTCTATTAGGAGGGCTGCCCTGCCCCAACACCTCCTGGGACTAGCCTTCTCAGGATTATTATCTCCTTCTGCCTCAACCATACATTCCTTGAGTGGCACTCGGGGTGGTGGAGACTGCAGAGATGCCTGAACAGCATCTCTTGGTTCTGGGCCGCCTTCTAAATTGCCCACAATATTGGGGCCAGCAAATGCAGATTCTGCCTTATGCACGGCAGAGTCCCTGCCTTGCCCTGGCTGCCTGCTTTTACAGGGCTCTTGGGGTAAGCCTGGCAGGGGCACAATCTCTCAAGGGCCCGGAACCAGGGAGGGCCAGGGGGTTGACACAGGAGGTGCAGGGAGAGCAGAGTCCTCTGTTGGAGGTGCTGCCTCAGTGGGTGACTCTTTAGAGAGGAGTGTGTGTGTATCACTCTCCTCACTCAAAGAGCCAGGACCCTGACCTACAGGCCACGGAGAGGCATATTCTGAGGGACTGGAAACAAAGGGTGGTGGTGTATACGCATCCTCCTCTGACTCCTCTGCATATAGGTCAGGAGAAAAATCAGTCCTTTGATCCATTGCATCACGGAGCCAGCGTTCATAGACCCACCTCTGGTGGTGCCTTCCCCTGCCATTGAGGCACCACAGGTCCAGCATCCAGAACACTTCATGTGCTGGTTCCGGCTGCAAGTTTGCCTCAAGGACGGCCTCAAGGGACCTTCTCACTGTCCCCTGCAGCATTGGGGGGACCTGTCGACAGTGAGGGGGTAGCCCCCGGCAGAAACGGTCAGCCCCATCCTCATCCGTCTGCATTCCCAGGTACTGCAACACTTCCATCTCTACCTGAATTCTGGATGGAGGAGGATTGGGCGGACCTGCCGGGGGAGCCTAAGGGGGAACCCTGGATCCACAATGCAAGGAACCCCGCTGAGGTGGCTTGTCCAACACAGGGCTCTGCTCTTCCCGTCCAGCATCCTGTGATCCAGCATTTCCTGCCTGCAGTGTTGTTGCTCTTGCTCGTGCTCTGGTTCTTGATCCTCCTCCTCCTCCGGAGGCTGTTCCAACAGCTTCCCAAGAATAATGGATCGTCTGGTTAAAGAGATTGTAAATGTCAAACATTCGTTTCCAACCGACATTCTGTGCTAAACAATAAAACAATATGCAGTATGAAGGGAGGGCAAGGATCATTGTACATGGATAATTATAATGTTAGAACTGTAGTTTTTTTAATTGTCTATCTATCTATCTATCTATCTATCTATCTATCTATCTATCTATCTATCTATCTATCTATCTATCTATCTATCTATCTCCCTATGTGCTTATGGCAGTTTTGCAATTGGTTAGTCATACATAATGATTAGAGATGAGCGAGCACCAAAATGCTCGGGTGCTCGTTACTCGAGACGAACTTTTCGCGATGCTCGAGGGTTCGTTTCGAATAACGAACCCCATTGAAGTCAATAGGCGACCCGAGCATTTTTGTATATCACCGATGCTCGCTAAGGTTTTCATTTGTGAAAATCTGGGCAATTCAAGAAAGTGGTGGGAGCGACACAGAAATGGATAGGGCAGGCGAGAGGCTACATATTGGGCTGCATCTCAAGTTCACAGGTCAAACTATTAAGCCACAATAGCGGCAAGAGTGCCCCCCCCCCCCTCCCAACAACTTTTACTTCTGAAAAGCCCTCATTAGCAATGGATACCTTAGCTAAGCACCACACTACCTCCAACAAAGCACAATCACTGCCTGCATGACACTCCGCTGCCACTTCTCCTGGGTTACATGCTGCCCAACCCCCCCGCACGACCCAATGTCCACAGTGCACACCAAATTGTCCCTGCGCAGCCTTCAGCTGCCCTCATGCCACGCCACACTCATGTCTATTTATAAGTGCGTCTGCCATGAGAAGGAACCGCAGGCACACACTGCAGAGGGTTGGCACGGCTAGGCAGCGACCCTCTTTAAAAGGGGCGGGGCGATAGCCCACAATGCTGTACAGAAGCAATGAGAAATCCAATCCTGTGCCACCTCCATCTGGAGCTGCACACGTGGGCATAGCAATGGGGAACCTATGTGCCACACACTATTCATTCTGTCAAGGTGTCTGCACGCCCCAGTCAGACCGCGTTTTTTTATAAATAGTCACAGGCAGGTACAACTCCGCAATGGGAATTCCGTGTGCACCCACGGCATGGGTGGCTCCCTGGAACCCACCGGCTGTACATAAATGTATCCCATTGCATTGCCCAACACAGCTGAGGTAGTAATGTCGTGCTTAATGCAGGTGGGCTTCGGCCCACACTGCATGCCCCAGTCAGACTGGGGTTCTTTAGAAGTGGAAACAGATGCATTTACAACTCCCTGTGGACCGACAGTATGGGTGGGTGCCAGGAAGCCACCGGTGTTACATAAAAATATTGCATTGCCCAACACAGCTGAGGTAGTAATGTCGTGCTTAATGCAGGTGGGCTTCGGCCCACACTGCATGCCCCAGTCAGACTGGGGTTCTTTAGAAGTGGAAACAGATGCATTTACAACTCCCTGTGCACCCACAGCATGAGTGGCTCCCTGGAACCCACCGGCGGTACATAAAAATATCCCATTGCATTGCCCAACACAGCTGAGGTAGTAATGTCGTGCTTAATGCAGGTGGGCTTCGGCCCACACTGCATGCCCCAGTCAGACTGGGGTTCTTTAGAAGTGGAAACAGATGCATTTACAACTCCCTGTGCACCCACAGCATGGGTGGCTCCATGGAACCCACCGGCGGTACATAAAAATATCCCATTTCATTGCCCAACACAGCTGAGGTAGTAATGTCGTGCTTAATGCAGGTGGGCCTCGGCCCACACTGCATGCCCCAGTCAGACTGGGGTTCTTTAGAAGTGGAAACAGATGCATTTATAATTCCCTGTGGACCCACAGCATGGGTGGCTCCCTGGAACCCACCGTCGGTACATAAAAATATCCCATTGCATTGCCCAGCACAGCTGAGGTAGTAATGTCGTGCTTAATGCAGGTGGGCTTCAGCCCACACTGCATGCCCCAGTCAGACTGGGGTTCTTTAGAAGTGAAAACAGATGCATTTATAATTCCCTGTGGACCCACAGCATGGGTGGCTCCCTGGAACCCACCGGCGGTACATAAAAATATCCCATTGCATTGCCCAACACAGCTGAGGTAGTAATGTCGTGCTTAATACAGGTGGGCTTCGGCTCACACTGCATGCCCCAGTCAGACTGGGGTTCTTTAGAAGTGGAAACAGATGCATTTATAATTCCCTGTGGACCCACTGCCTGGGTGGGTGCCAGGAAGCAACCGGCGGTACATAAATATATCCCATTGCATTGCCCAACACAGCTGAGGTAGTAATGTCGTGCTTAATGCAGGTGGGCTTCGGCCCACACTGCATGCCCCAGTCTGACTGGGGTTCTTTAGATGTGGTTTCAGATGCATTTATAATTCTCTGTGGACCCACAGCATGGGTGGGTGCCAGGAAGCCACCGGCGGTACATAAATATATCCCATTGCATTGCCCAACACAGCGGATGTAACGTCAGCTGTAATGCAGGTGGGCTAAAAATTCATTTGATTACACTGTAGACGAGGGCCCACAAAAATTGCTGTATCAACAGTACTAATGTACATCCAAAAAATTGGCCATGGCCAACCAAGAGGGCAGGTGAAACCCATTAATCGCTTTGGTTAATGTGGCTTAAGTGGTAAGTAGGCCTGGAGGCAGCCCAGTTTAACGAAAAATTGGTTCAAGTTAAAGTTTCAACGCTTTTAAGAGCATTGAAACGTATAAAAATTGTTTAGAAAAATTATATGAGTGAGCCTTGTGGCCCTAAGAAAAATTGCCCGTTCGGCGTGATTACGTGAGTTTTCAGGAGGAGGAGGAGGAGGAATATTATACACAGATTGATGAAGCAGAAATGTCCCTGTTTTGGATGGTGAGAGAGAACGATGCTTCTATCCGCGGGTATTGCTTAGGTATCGCTGCTGTCCGCTGGTGGAGAAGAGAAGTCTGGGGAAATCCAGGCTTTGTTCATCTTGATGAGTGTAAGCCTGTCGGCACTGTCGGTTGACAGGTGGGTACGCTTATCCGTGATGATTCCCCCAGCCACACTAAACACACTCTCTGACAAGACGCTAGCCACAGGACAAGCAAGCACCTCCAGGGCATACAGCGCGAGTTCAGGCCACGTGTCCAGCTTCGACACCCAGTAGTTGTAGGTGGCAGAGGCGTCACGGAGGACGGTCGTGCGATCGGCTACGTACTCCCTCACCATCCTTTTACAGTGCTCCCGCCGACTCAGCTTTGACTGGGGAGCGGTGACACAGTCTTGCTGGGGAGCCATAAAGCTGGCAAAGGCCTTGGAGAATGTTCCCCTGCCTGCGCTGTACATGCTGCCTGATCTCTGCGCCTCCCCTGCTACCTGGCCCTCGGAACTGCGCCTTCTACCACTAGCGCTGTCGGATGGGAAGTTTACCATCAGTTTGTCCACCAGCGCCCTGTGGTATAGCATCATTCTCGAACCCCTTTCCTCTTCGGGAATAAGAGTGCAAAGGCTCTCCTTATACCGTGGATCGAGCAGTGTGTACACCCAGTAATCCGTAGTGGCCAGAATGCGTGTAACGCGAGGGTCACGAGAAAGGCATCCTAACATGAAGTCAGCCATGTGTGCCAGGGTACCTGTACGCAACACATGGCTGTCTTCACTAGGAAGATCACTTTCAGGATCCTCCTCCTCTTCCTCCTCCTCAGGCCATACACGCTGAAAGGATGACAGGCAAGCAGCATGGGCACCGTCAGCAGTGGGCCAAGCTGTCTCTTCCCCCTCCTCCTCATCCTCCTCATGCTCCTCCTCCTCCTCCTGAACGCGCTGAGATATAGACAGGAGGGTGCTCTGACTATCCAGCGACATACTGTCTTCCCCCGGCTCTGTTTCCGAGCGCAAAGCATCTGCCTTTATGCTTTGCAGGGAACTTCTCAAGATGCATAGCAGAGGAATGGTGACGCTAATGATTGCAGCATCGCCGCTCACCACCTGGGTAGACTCCTCAAATTTTCAAAGGACCTGGCAGATGGCTGCCAACCAGGCCCACTCTTCTGTAAATAATTGAGGAGGCTGACTCCCACTGCGCCGCGCAAGTTGGAGTTGGTATTTCACTATAGCTCTACGCTGCTCATAGAGTCTGGCCAACATGTGGAGCGTAGAGTTCCACTGTGTGGGCACGTCACACAGCAGTCGGTGCACTGGCAGATTAAACCGATGTTGCAGGGTCCGCAGGGTGGCAGCGTGCGTGTGTGATTTGCGGAAATGTGCGCAGATCCGGCGCACCTTTCCGAGCAGGTATGACAAGTGGGGGTAGCTTTTCAGAAAGCGCTGGACCACCAAATTAAACACATGGGCCAAGCATGGCACGTGCGTGAGGCTGCCGAGCTGCAGAGCCGCCACTAGGTTACGGCCGTTGTCACACACGACCATGCCCGGTTGGAGGCTCAGCGGCGCAAGCCAGCGGTCGGTCTGCTCTGTCGGACCCTGCAGCAGTTCGTGGGCCGTGTGCCTCTTCCCTCCTAAGCTGAGTAGTTTCAGCACGGCCTGCTGACGCTTGCCCACCGCTGTGCTGCCACGCCGCGTGACACCGACTGCTGGCGACGTGCTGCTGACACATCTTGATTGCGAGACAGAGGTTGCGTAGGAGGAGGAGGGTGGTTTAGTGGAGGAAGCATACACCCCCGCAGATACCACCACCGAGCTGGGGCACGCAATTCGGGGGGTGGGTAGGACGTGAGCGGTCCCAGGCTCTGACTCTGTCCCAGCCTCCACTAAATTTACCCAATGTGCCGTCAGGGAGATATAGTGGCCCTGCCCGTCTGTGCTTGTCCACGTGTCTGTTGTTAAGTGGACCTTGGCAGTTACCGCGTTGGTGAGGGCGCGTACAATGTTGCGGGAGACGTGGTCGTGCAGGCCTGGGACGGCACATCGGGAAAAGTAGTGGCGACTGGGAACCGAGTAGCGCGGGGCCGCCGCCGCCATCATGCTTTTGAAAGCCTCCGTTTCCACAAGCCTATACGGCAGCATCTCTAGGCTGATCAATTTGGCAATGTGCACGTTTAACGCTTGAGCGTGCGGGTGCGTGGGGTCGTACTTGCGCTTGCGCTCAAACTGTGGCGCTAGCGACGTCTGGACGCTACGCTGAGAGACATTGCTGGATGGGGCCGAGGACAGCGGAGGTGAGGGTGTGGGTGCAGGCCAGGAGACGGTAGTGCCTGTGTCCTCAGAGGGGGGTTGGATCTCAGTGGCAGGTTGGGGCACAGGGGGAGAGGCAGTGGTGGAAACCGGAGGCGGTGAACGGGCATCGTCCCACCTTGTGGGGTGCTTGGCCATCATATGCCTGCGCATGCTGTTGGTGGTGCCTCCCCAGCTGATCTTGGCGCGACAAAGGTTGCACACCACTGTTCGTCGGTCGTCAGGCATCTCTGTGAAAAACTGCCACACCGTAGAGCACCTTGACCTGTGCAGGGTGGCATGGCGCGAGGGGGCGCTTTGGGAAACAGTTGGTGGATTATTCGGTCTGGCCCTGCCTCTACTCCTGGCCACCGCACTGGCTCGGCCTGTGCCCACACCCTGACTTGGGCCTCCGCGTCCTCGCCCGCGTCCACGTCCTATAGGCCTACCCCTACCCCTCAGCATGGTGTATTACCAGTGATTTGATTTCCCAGGCAGGAAATAAATTGGCGCAAGCCTGCTGTTAAACGTAGCTGGCTGCGTATGATTTGTTTACTATCTCCACCCACCACACACGTACACAGAACGCTGAGGACTGACAGAGGCAGGGCACATAGAATGTTTCCCTTTTTTTAAAAAGAAAAGGCCCACTGACTATATTCAATCAGATAAGATATGTGTTGCACAGAAATGCAGTTATATGAAGTGCAGCACAGCGGAGACTTTTCCCAGGCAGGAAATAAATTGGCGCAAGCCTGCAGGACAAATAGAATGTTTCCCTTTTTGGGAAACGGAGGGCCCACTGACTATATTCAATCAGATAAGATATGTGTTGCACAGAAATGCAGTTATATGAAGTGCAGCACAGCGGAGACTTTTCCCAGGCAGGAAATAAATTGGCGCAAGCCTGCAGGACAAATTGAATGTTTCCCTTTTTGGGAAACGGAGGGCCCACTGACTATATTCAATCAGATAAGATATGTGTTGCACAGAAATGCAGTTATATGAAGTGCAGCACAGCGGAGACTTTTCCCAGGCAGGAAATAAATTGGCACAAGCCTGCAGGACAAATTGAATGTTTCCCTTTTTGGGAAACGAAGGGCCCACTGACTATATTCAATCAGATAAGATATGTGTTGCACAGAAATGCAGTTATATGAAGTGCAGCACAGCGGAGACTTTTCCCAGGCAGGAAATAAATTGGCGCAAGCCTGCAGGACAAATTGAATGTTTCCCTTTTTGGAAAACGGAGGGCCCACTGACTATATTCAATCAGATAAGATATGTGTTGCACAGAAATGCAGTTATATGAAGTGCAGCACAGCGGTTACTTTTCCCAGGCAGCAAATAAATTGGCACAAGCCTGCAGGACAAATTGAATGTTTCCCTTTTTGGGAAACGGAGGGCCCACTGACTATATTCAATCAGATAAGATATGTCTTCTGGCCCTGCCTACACAATTCTCTCCCTGTAGTATTACTGCAAGGCGCAATGCTCTGCAGACAGCCGATTTTGAAAAGAAAAAAAATGCAACACTGCTGACAGCAGCCTGCACAGTACTGCACACGGATAGATGTGGCCCTAAGAAGGACCGTTGGGGTTCTTGAAGCCTACACTCACTCCTAACACTCTCCCTGCCTAACCACCACTTCTGTCCCTGTACTATTAATGCAAGGCGCAATGCTCTGCAGACTGCCGATTTTGAAAAAAAAAAAATTTGTGCAACACTGCTAACAGCACCCTCCACAGTACTGCACACGGATAGATGTGGCCCTGAGAAGGACCGTTGGGGTTCTTGAAACCTACACTAACTCCTAACACTCTCCCTACAGCAGCTCCAACACGATACCACTGTCCCTCAGCTAACTCACAAGACATCTGAGGCGAGCCGCGGGAGGGGCCGACTTTTATACTCGGGTGACATCTGATCGCCCCAGCCACTCACAGCAGGGGGGTGGTATAGGGCTTGAACGTCACAGGGGGAAGTTGTAATGCCTTCCCTGTCTTTCAATTGGCCAGAAAAGTGCGCTAACGTCTCAGAGAGGAAACTGAAAGTAACCGGAACGAGTTACGAGAGTAACGAGCATCCCGAACACCCTAATATTCGCACGAATATCAAGCTCGGACGAGTACGTTCGCTCATCTCTAATAAACATAAATAACATTTTATATATTATGAAATATTCCTACAGATGCTGAGAGCTGTATTGAATGCCAAAGTGATGAATGGCCAAATGAGAAGAGAGACGAATGCCTACCCAAAGTCCTGGAATTCATCTCCTACCAGAATGATACAATGGCTTCTATATTTTCCGGTGTCTCAGTCTTTGGATGTCTTGTGACCGGCTTCATATTGAGAATATTTATTTCCCACCGGGACACTCCTATTGTTAAAGCTAATAACCGGAACCTGAGTTATCTCCTCCTGGTCTCCATCATTCTCAGCTTCCTCTCCATCTTCTTGTTTCTTGGTTGTCCCACTGACATAACTTGTAGATTCCGGGAAACCAGTTTTGGGATTTTTTTCTCAGTAGCTGTCTCTTCACTTCTCGCCAAGACTGTTATGGTCTGTGTAGCTTTTAAGTCTACAAAGCCTGGAAGCCCCTGGAGAAAATGGCTGAATGTGAAGCTGCCCTATACCATAGTGCTGTTGTGTTCATCTATACAAGTTGTCATCTGTGTTATCTGGTTGTCTATTTCTCCTCCATTCCAGGACTTTGACACTCAGTCTTATCCTGGAAAGATCATCATTCAGTGTCATGAAGGCTCAGATGTTTGCTTCTACTCCATGTTGGGTTATATGGGGCTCCTGGCAGCGGTGAGCTTTGTTCTGGCTTTCATGGTGAGGACATTACCGGACAGTTTTAATGAAGCCAAGTACATCACCTTCAGCATGCTGCTGTTCTGCAGTGTCTGGATCTCCATGATCCCAGCTTATCTTAGCACCAGAGGGAAGTACATGGTAGTGGTGGAGATATTTGCAGTGATGATGTCCAGCATTGGACTTTTAGGTTGTGTGTTTTTCCCAAAATGTTTTATTATCATGTTTAAATATGAAATGAATAGAAAAACTGATTTGCTGGTAAAAAGGAAGTAATCTTGAAAAAATATGACCCCCTGATAATAAAGATTAGTACAGCTTGAACATATCTTGTCAAAGTGCCTACTTCTGGTAAAGTGACAGGTAACCCACCAACTTATCATATCTCCTCAACCCACCTCCTTCTTGTAGAAATGTAAGTAGCCATACCTGTTACGTGTGCTGCTGGGATCTGTAGTTATAAGCTTCCTAGCAGCACAGCCCTTACAGGGTTAATTGATTGACCTGGCTGGTGTGGTACTTCCTGCTAGCCAATCCCCTGGGCCTGTGCTCACATATAAACCCAGCATCTGGCTAGTCTCTGGCTGGGTTCCAGGGTGAGCAGTCATGTTATTTCTGTGTTCTGTAACTTGTTATCAGGTATATATAATTTGTTCCCACTCTGAACTGTGTTTACAAGTAGGTCTGGTTGTGTCTCTGAGCTTCCCCTAGACGGTTTGGCACCTATAGTCCTGGTCTGCAGCACATGCAGCTCCCTTTTCCTTCCCCCTTTACAGGTGCAGCCTCCAAACATCTTATGTCTTACTCTGTGTCAGACGGTGGATTCCTGACACCGTTCCCTATGTCAGCTTGTGTGGCTGACTGTCTATCTCCCCTGTATGAGGACACATGGACTTGCTGTGAGTTTCATCTGTGTGCATGTGAGTTCTGGGTGGAGTCTGTGTGGTTTCTACTATATGTTGTAGTCTGCTATTAGCCTGTGCCTGTAAGCAGGTATTCTGTACTCTGTCCTGTTCCTGTTGCAGCTGGCTGTGTGATCTGTGCTCTGTCCTGTTCCTGTTGCGGCTGGCTGTGTGATATGTGCTCTGTCCTGTTCCTGTTGCGGCTGTGTGATCTGTGCTCTGTAGTGTTCCTGTTGCAGCTGGCTGTGTGATCTGTGCTCTGTCTTGTTCCTGTTGCAGCTGGCTGTGTGATCTGTGCTTTGTCTTGTTCCTGTTGCAGCGCGCTGTATGAACTGTGTCCGGTTCTTCTAGACTCCTGGTTAGTGAGGAACTAGCGGTATAACCAGGAGCCGTGAAGTTGGCCTGCTAGCTTCCATGTTTTTTACAAAATGTCAACTTATACCTGGTATTTATAATCAGCTTATCTTCTGTTACTAGTGTTTGCATAGTAGCTGCTGCATGCTGTGTATTCTGGCTCTGTGTCCTGTTGTTCAGTCTTTGTCATGTGGCATGTGAATATGGCCTGTACTGGTGCGTGGCTCCTAGGATCAGCTAGATCCGAAGACAGCTGGGCCGCCCTTTATTGGGGTGAATCCCCCGCTTAGGTAGGGTCATGCCATCCTCGCATGTAGCACAGGGTCAGTTGCTTGAAACCCGTGTGAGCCTAGTGCTACCTGTGTGTGTGCATCCATTCCCTTTTTGGGCACGATCATGTGGGCCCCATGCTTAGTTTGCCCACACGATTGTAACAATACCCTTAGGTACAATTCATCAACCCACTCTATCCCTGGAGTAGTGAAGGTCCCAGCCTATGAATTACCATCATTCTCCTAAATCACTGAAGCCCTTCCTATTCTCTGTACCATCTTCAATTGTTATTATCGTAGCCACCATATAAAAATTCACACAGCACACTGTTACAAAGTTTAATTGAGCAATCACAAGTATACAACAGGCTCATAAAAGTGTGTGAAACTTCCCACAATAAGATATTTTCTTTTGAGTAATACAGCAGCTAGAATTTATAGGCAAATATCATATTATATATATATATATATATATATATATATATATATATATATATATATATATATATATATATATATATACTAGCTGATATACCCGGCTTCGCCCGAGTTAGTTTAGTACTGGTGCTTATCTGGTGTTCACACGGAAAACATATGTTCACCATTTTGCATAGTTCTCTGCGTTACCCAGGAAACACCGCAGAGAGGTAACCATGCAACGTTTCCTTTATATAAAATTACATCAGGAAGTGAGAGAATTAGATTCCATATGTAAAATTTGGACGCTAATTCTTTTGCACTTAGAATTGAATAATTGAGTTGGGACCCATTAACTTTCCCTATTTATGACATATTCAATGCTTATGGCAAATTTCATGTTTCTATGATATTGGGAAGTGAGAGATTTAGATTATGTGCTTAAAATTTCGAAGCTAATTCTTTTGCGCTAGAATTGAATAATCGAATTGTGACCCATTAGCTTTTCATATTTATGACACAATCAATGCCCGTGCCAAATTTCAAGTTTCTATTACACCAAGGAGTGAGAGAATTAGATTTCGTACGTAAAATGTGGACGCTAATTGTTTTGCGCTTAGAATTAAATAATCGAGTTGGGACCCATGAACTTTTCCAATTTATGACACAATCAATGCCCGTGCCAAATTTCACGTTTCTATGACACAGGTAGGGAGAAAATTAGATTCTGCATGTAAAATTTGGACACTAATTCTTTTGCGCATAGAATTGAATAATGGAGTTGGGACCCATTAGCTTTTCCTATTTATGACATAATCAATGCTCGTGCCAAATTTCCCGTTTGTATGACACCGGAAAGTGAGAAAATTAGATTCCGTACGTAAAATTTGACACTAATTCTTTTGCGCATAGAATTGAATAATGGAGTTGGGACCCATTAGCTTTTCCTATTTATGACACAATCAATGCTCGTGCCAAATTTCATGTTTCTATCACATTGGGAAGTGAGAGATTTAGATTATGTACGTAAAATTTGGACGCTAATTCTTTAGCGCATAGAATTGAATAATGGAGTTGGGACCCATTAGCTTTTCCTATTTATGACATAAGCAATGCTTGTGCCAAATTTCACATTTCTATGACACCAGAAAGTGAGAAAATTACATTCCGCGCATAAAATTTGGACGCTAATTCTTTTGCGCATAGAATTGAATAATGGAGTTGGGACCCATTAGCTTTTCATATTTATGACATAATCAAAGCTCGTGCCAAATTTCACGTTACTATGACACCGGAAAGTGAGAAAATTAGATTCCATACGTAAAATTTGGACGCTAATTCTTTTTCACATAGAATTGAATAATCGAGTATGGACCCATTAACTTTTCATATTTATGACATAATTAATGCTCGTGCCAAATTTCTCGCTTCTATGACACCAGAAAGTGAAAAAATTAGATTTTGCACGTAAATGGTCAACGCCAATTCTTTTGCGAATAATCGAGTTGGTGCCTATGAACTTTTCCTATTTATGACATAATCAATGCTCGTGCCAAATTTCCCGTTTTCATGACACCGGATAGTGAAAAAATTAGATTATGTACGTAAAATTTGGACGCTAATTCTTTTGCGCATAGAATGGAATAATGGAGTTGGGACCAGTTAGCTTTTCCTATTTATGACATAATCAATGCTCGTGCCAAATTTCCCGTTTCTATGACACCGGAAAGTGAAAAAATTACATTCCGCACGTAAAATTTCGACGCCAATTCTTTTGCGCTAGAATTAAATAATCGAGTTGGGACCTATGATCTTTTTCTTTTTATGACCTAATCAATGCTCGTGCCAAATTTCACGTTTCTATGACACCGGAAAGTGAGAAAATTAGATTCCATACGTAAAGTTTGGACGCTAATTCTTTTGTGCATAGAATTGAATTGAGTTGGGACCCATTAGCTTTTCCCATCTATGACATAAATCAATGCTCGTGCCAAACTTCCCGTTTCTATGACACCGGAAAGTGAGAAAATTAGATTCCGTACGTAAAATTTGACGCTAATTCTTTTGCGCATAGAATTGAATAATCGAGTTGGGACCCTTTAACTTTTCCTATTTATGAAATAATCAATGCTCGTGCCAAATTTCCCGTTTCTATGACACAGGAAAGTGAATAAATTACATTCCGCACGTAAATTTTCAACGCCAATTCTTTTGCGCTAGAATTGAATAATCGAGTTGGGACCTATGAACTTTTCCTATTTATGACATAATCAAGGCTCATGCCAAATTTCACGTTTCTATGACACCGGAAAGTGAAAAAATTACATTCCGCACATAAAATTTTGACGCCAATTCTTTTGCGCTAGAATTGAATAATCGAGTTGGGACCAATGACCTTTTTCTATTTATGACCTAATCAATGCTCGTGCCAAATTTCATGTTTCTGTCACATTGGGAAGTGAGAGATTAAGATTATGTACGTAAAATTTGGACGCTAATTCTTTTGCACATAGAATTGAATAATGGATTTGGGACCCATTAGCTTTTCCTAATTATGACATAATCAATGCTCGTGCCAAATTTCCCGTTTTTCTATGACACCGGAAAGTGAAAAAATTACATTCCGCACGTAAAATTTCAACGCCAATTCTTTTGCGCTAGAATTGAATAATCGAGTTGGGACCCATTATCTTTTCCTATTTATAACCAATGCTCCTGCCAAATTTCGAGTTTCTATGACACTGGGAAGTGAGGGAATTAGATTCCGTACGTAATATTTAGACGCTAATTCTTTTACGCATAGAATTGAATAATCGAGTTGGGACTCAATTACCTTTCCTATTTTAAAGGTAATCTATGCTTGTGCCAAAATTCATGTTTCTACGACACCGGGAAGTTGGAGAACTTTTGGCGAGTCAGTGAGTGAGTCAGTGAGGGATTTTGTCTTTATATATGCACTAGCTGATATACCCGGCTTCGCCCGAGTTAATTTGGTACTGGTGTTTATCTGGTATTCACACGGAAAATCTTATGAAGTCGTGGTTACTTTAGAGATACTGAGGAAAAACATATGTTCACCATTTTGCATAGTTCTTTGCGTTACCCAGGAAACACCACGTGGAGGCAACCATGCGACGTTTCCTTTATATAAAATGACATCAGGAAGTGAGAGAATTAGATTACATGCATAAAATTTGGACGCTAATTCTTTTGCGCTTAGAATTGAATAATCCCATTAACTTTTCATATTTATGACACAATCAATGCTTGTGCCAAATTTCATGTTTCTATGACATTGGGAAGTGAGAGATTTAGATTATGTACGTAAAATTTGGACGCTAATTCTTTTGCGCATAGAATTGAATAATCGAGTTGGGACCCATTAGCTTTTCCTATTTATGACATAATCAATGCTCGTGCCAAATTTCCTGTTTCTATGACACCGGAAAGTGAGAAAATTACTTTCCACATGTAAAATTTGAACGCTAATTGTTTTGCGCATAGAATTGAATAATGAAGTTGGGACCCATTAGCTTTTCCTATTTATGACATAATTAATGCTCGTGCCAAATTTCCAATTTCTATGACACAGGAAAGTGAGAAAATCAGATTCCGTACGTAAAATTTGGACGCTAATTCTTTTGCCCATAGAATTAAATAATCGAGTTGGGACTAGAGATGAGCGAGCACCAAAATGCTCGGGTGCTCGTTACTCGAGACGAAGTTTTCGCGATGCTCGAGGGTTCGTTTCGAGTAACGAACCCCATTGAAGTCAATGGGCGACTCGAGCATTTTTGTATATCGCCGATGCTCGCTAAGGTTTTCATTTTTGAAAATCGGGGCAATTCAAGAAAGTGATGGGAACGACACAGAAACGGATAGGGCAGGCGAGGGGCTACATGTTGGGCTGCATCTCAAGTTCCCAGGTCCCACTATTAAGCCACAATAGCAGCAAGAGTGCCCCCCCCCCAACAACTTTAACATCTGAAAAGCCCTCATTAGCAATGGATACCTTAGCTAAGCATCACACTACCTCCAGCAAAGCACAATCACTGCCTGCATGACACTCCGCTGCCACTTCTCCTGGGTTACATGCTGCCAAATCCCCCCCCCCCACGACCCAGTGTCCACAGCGCACACCAAACTGCCCTGCCCAGCCTTCAGCTGCCCTCATGCCACGCCACCCTCATGTCTATTTAAAAGTGCGTCTGCCACAGGAAAAGCAGGCACACACTGCAGAGGGTTGGCACGGCTAGGCAGCGACCCTCTTTAAAAGGGGCGGGGCGATAGCCCACAATGCTGTACAGAAGTAATGAGAAATCCAATCCTGTGCCACCTCCATCTGGAGCTGCACACGTGGGCATAGCAATGGGGAACCTATGTGCCACACACTATTCATTCTGTCAAGGTGTCTGCACGCCCCAGTCAGACCGCGTTTTTTTATATATAGTCACAGGCAGGTACAACTCCGCAATGGGAATTCTGTGTGCACCCACAGCATGGGTGGCTCCCTGGAACCCACCGGCAGTACATAAAAATATCCCATTGCAGTGCCCATCACAGCTGATGTAATGTCGAGCTTAATGCAGGTGGGCTTCGGCCCACACTGCATGCCCCAGTCAGACTGGGGTTCTTTAGAAGTGGAAACAGATGCATTTACAACTCCCTGTGGACCCACAGCATGGGTGGCTCCCTGGAACCCACCGTCGGTACATAAATATATCCCATTGCATTGCCCAACACAGCTGAGGTAGTAATGTCATGTTTAATGCAGGTGGGCTTCGGCCCACACTGCATGCCCCAGTCAGACTGGGGTTCTTTAGAAGTGGAAACAGATGTATTTACAACTCCCTGTGGACCCACAGCATGGGTGGCTCCCTGGAACCCACCGGCGGTACATAAATATATCCCATTGCATTGCCCATCACAGCTGAGGTAGTAATGTCATGTTTAATGCAGGTGGGCTTCGGCCCACACTGCATGCCCCAGTCAGACTGGGGCTCTTTAGAAGTGGAAACAGATGCATTTACAACTCCCTGTGGACCCACAGCATGGGTGGCTCCCTGGAACCCTCCGGCGGTACATAAAAATATCCCATTGCATTGCCCATCACAGCTGATGTTATGTCAGCTGTAATGCAGGTGGGCCAAAAATTTATTGGATTACACTGTAGGCAAGGGCCAACAAAAATTGGTGTACCAACAGTACTAATGTACCTGAGAAACATTGCCCATGCCCAACCGAGAGGGCAGGTGAAACCCATTAATGGCTTTGGTTAATGTGGTTTAATTGGTAACTAGGCCTGGAGGCAGCCCAGTTAAAATAAAAATTGGTTGAGGTGAAAGTTTCAACGCTTTTTTTTTTTTTGTAAATCAAATTTTATTGCAATTTTTTAAGAGTAAACAATACAAACAGCATCAACGTATCATATACATAATATGTCCAGGTCTGAATATTTATTGTTTCAAGAAGCGTTCAGCTTAGCTTTGGCCCGAGGGGGAAGGGGGAAGGCGCACTGCCATCTTCCTAAAATTCGGGACAAATTAGATATGTCCAGTGCGAGACCATCCGAATTCCCGTGGGCGTACGACACGACAGACCATCTACATATGCAGATAGAAAATAAAATAAAGGACAAATAAAGGACAAAATAATAAACACAATACGAAAAGAGGACATGGAAAGGAAAGCAGACTAGGAAGAGAAGAGAAAAGGGGAAAAAAGGGAGGGGAGGTGGTATGGGAAGGGAGGGAAGAAAGGTGGGGAAAGGGTCCCGGCCATCCTCAAATAGTGACTAGCAACATGGGACTGATGTCAGTCGTCTGGGTCCATACTTAAGGTATAAATCCACTACGTATGAATCTCGCCCAACTAGTTCTCCCGAGGCTTTCATGGTTGTGATTATGACTATCCAACTGGTAGCTAAGCCTGCCAGATGACCGCTCTCCACGGAGCCCACATATCAACATACTTGTGAAAGTTTCAACGCTTTAATGAGCATTGAAACGTATAAAAATTGTTTAGAAAAAATTATATGACTGAGCCTTGTGGGCCTAAGAAAAATTGCACGTTCGGCGTGATTACGTGAGGTTTCAGGAGGAGGAGCAGGAGGAGGAGGATGAATATTATACACAGATTGATGAAGCAAAAAGGTCCCCGTTTTGGATAGTGATAGAGAACGATGCTTCCATCCGCGGGTGCAGCCTACGTATTGCTTAGGTATCGCTGCTGTCCGCTGGTGGAGAAGAGAAGTCTGGGGAAATCCAGGCTTTGTTCATCTTGATGAGTGTAAGCCTGTCGGCACTGTCGGTTGACAGGTGGGTACGCTTATCCGTGATGATTCCCCCAGCCACACTAAACACACTCTCTGACAAGACGCTAGCCGCAGGACAAGTAAGCACCTCCTGGGCATACAGCGCGAGTTCAGGCCACGTATCCAGCTTCAACACCCAGTAGTTGTAGGGGGCAGAGGCGTCACCGAGGACGGTGCTGCAATCGGCTACGTACTCCCTCACCATCCTTTTACAGTGCTCCCGCCAACTCAGCCTTGACTGGGGAGCGGTGACACAGTCTTGCTGGGGAGCCATAAAGCTGTGAAAGGCCTTAGAGAGTGTTCCCCTGCCTGCGCTGTACATGCTGCCTGATCTCTGCGCCTCCCCTGCTACCTGGGCCGCGGAAATGCGCCTTCGGCCACTAGCGCTGTCGGATGGTAAGTTTACCATCAGTTTGTCCACCAGCGCCCTGTGGTATAGCATCATTCTCAAACCCCTTTCCTCTTCGGGAATGAGAGTGCAAAGGCTCTCCTTATACCGTGGATCGAGCAGTGTGTACACCCAGTAATCCGTAGTGGCCAGAATGCGTGTAACGCGAGGGTCACGAGAAAGGCATCCTAACATGAAGTCAGCCATGTGTGCCAGGGTACCTGTCCGCAACACATGGCTGTCCTCACTCGGAAGATCACTTTCAGGATCCTCCTCCTCCTCATCCTCCTCTGGCCATACACGCTGAAAGGATGACAGGCAAGCAGCATCTGTCCCCTCAGCAGTGGGCCAAGCTGTCTGTTCCCCCTCCTCCTCATGCTCCTCCCCCTCCTCCTCAACTCGCTGAGATATAGACATGAGGTTGCTCTGACTATCCAGTGACATACTGTCTTCCCCCGCCTCCGTTTCTGATTCCAAAGCGTCTGCCTTTATGCTTTGCAGGGAACTTCTCAAGAGGCATAGCAGAGGAATGGTGACGCTAATGATTGCAGCATCCCTGCTCACCATCTGGGTAAACTCCTCAAATTTTCCAAGGACCTGGCAGATGGCTGCCAACCAGGCCCACTCTTCTGTAAATAATTGAGGAGGCTGACTCCCACTACGCCGCCCATGTTGGAGTTGGTATCCCACTATAGCTCTACACTGCTCATAGAGTCTGGCCAACATGTGGAGCGTAGAGTTCCACCGTGTGGGCACGTCGCACAGCAGTCGGTGCACTGGTAGATTAAACCGATGTTGCAGGGTGCGCAGGGTGGCAGCGTGCGTGTGGGATTTGCGGAAATGTGCGCAGAGCTGGCGCACCTTTCAGAGCAGGTATGACAAGTGGGGGTAGCTTTTCAGAAACCGCTGAACCACCAAATTAAAGACATGGGCCAGGCATGGCACGTGCGTGAGGCTGCCGAGCTGCAGAGCCGCCACCAGGTTACGGCCATTGTCACACACGACCATGCCCAGTTGGAGGCTCAGCGGCGCAAGCCAGCGGTCGGTCTGCTCTGTCAGACCCTGCAGCAGTTCGTGGGCCGTGTGCCTCTTATCTCCTAAGCTGAGTAGTTTCAGCACGGCCTGCTGACGCTTGCCCACCGCTGTGCTGCCACGCCGCGTGACACCGACTGCTGGCGACGTGCTGCTGCTGACACATCTTGATTGCGAGACAGAGGTTGCGTAGGAGGAGGAGGAGGGTGGTTTAGTGGAGGAAGCATACACCCCCGCAGATACCACCACCGACCTGGGGCACGCAATTCGGGGGGTGGGTAGGACGTGAGCGGTCCCAGTCTCTGACTCTGTCCCAGCGTCCACTAAATTCACCCAATGTGCCATCAGGGAGATATAGTGGCCCTGCCCGCCTGTGCTTGTCCACGTGTCTGTTGTTAAGTGGACCTTGGAAGTAACCGCGTTGGTAAGGGCGCGTACAATGTTGCGGAAAACGTGGTCGTGCAGGCCTGGGACGGCACATCGGGAAAAGTAGTGGCGACAGGGAACCGAGTAGCGCGGGGCCGCCGCCGCCATCATGCTTTTGAAAGCCTCCGTTTCCACAAGCCTATACGGCAGCATCTCTAGGCTGATCAATTTTGCAATGTGCACGTTTAACACTTGAGCGTGCGGGTGCGTGGCGTCGTACTTGCGCTTGCGCTCAAACTGTGGCGCTAGCGACGTCTGGACGCTACGCTGAGAGACATTGCTGGATGGGGCCGAGGACAGCTGAGGTGAGGGTGTGGGTGCAGGCCAGGAGACGGTACTGCCTGTGTCCTCAGAGGGGGATTGGATCTCAGTGGCAGGTTGGGGCACAGGGGGAGAGGCAGTGGTGCAAACCGGAGGCGGTGAACGGGCATCGTCCCACCTTGTGGGGTGCTTGGCTGCGCATGCTGGTGGTGGTGCCTCCCCAGCTGATCTTGGCGCGACAAAGGTTGCACACCACTGTTCGTCGGTCGTCAGGCGTCTCTGTGAAAAACTGCCACACCGTAGAGCACCTTGACCTCTGCAGGGTGGCATGGCGCGAGGGGGCGCTTTGGGAACCAGTTGGTGGATTATTCGGTGTGGCCCTGCCTCTACCCCTGGCCTCCGCAGTGGCTCGGCCTGACTTGGGCCTCCGCGTCCTCGCCCGTGTCCACGTCCTATAGGCCTACCCCTACCCCTCAGCATGGTGTATTAGCAGTAGTGCAGAAACTGAACGCTGTAATTAAATGTGCCGCTTATTGGCCTGTGGTTGGAGGCTGACTTCGTTTACGGAACCTCAGGAAATAATTTGGCGCAAGCCTGCTGTAACACTTAGCTGGCTGCGTATTTATTTGGAGAAATACTACCCCCCAGCAGACACGGACCCAGAACACTGAGCAGAGTGACAGGCAGGCCAAATAGATGTTTTTCAAATATTTTTTTCTCAAGGACCACTGCGTATATTCAATCTATAATATATGTCTTCTGGCCCTGTATACACAATTCTGTCCCTGGACTGTGTGACGGAACTGCAGTGTTGCACTGTTATTAACTGCAACAGAGCGGTGATTTCAGAGCCAGGAAATAATTTGGCGCAAGCCTGCTGTAACACTTAGCTGACTGCGTATTTATTTGGAGAACTACTACCCCCAGTAGACACAGACCCAGAACACTGAGCAGAGTGACAGGCAGGCCAAATTGATTTTTTTCAAATATTTCTTTGAAAAGGACCACTGCGTATATTCAATCTATAATATATGTCTTCTGGCCCTGCCTACACAATTCTATCCCTGGAGTATTACTGCAGGGCGCAATGCTCTGCACGGCCGATATACCAAAAAAAAAAATTGTGCAACACTGCTAAAAGCAGCCTCCACACTTCTGTCCCTGGACTATTATTGCAGGGCGCAATGCTCTGCACGGCCGATATACCAAAAAAAAAAAAAGTGCAACACTGCTAAAAGCAGCCACCACAGTACTGCACACGGTTAGATGTGGCCCTAAGAAGGACCGTTGGGGTTCTTGAAGCCTACACTAACTCCTAACACTCTCCCTACAGCAGCTCCAACACGATACCACTGTCCCTCAGCTATCTCACAACGCAACTGAGGCGAG
The DNA here is from genome assembly GCF_035609145.1 of Eleutherodactylus coqui. Taxonomy (NCBI): domain Eukaryota; kingdom Metazoa; phylum Chordata; class Amphibia; order Anura; family Eleutherodactylidae; genus Eleutherodactylus; species Eleutherodactylus coqui. The sequence goes on along the minus strand of NC_089843.1, from coordinate 202,844,134 downwards.
CCGCGGGAGGGGCCGATTTTTATACTCGGGTGACACCTGATCTCCCCAGCCACTCACTTGAATGTCGCAGGGGAAGTTGTAATGCCTTCCCTGTCTTTCAATTGGCCAGAAAAGCGCGTTAACGTCTCAGAGAGGAAAGTGAAAGAAACACGAACATCGCGTGGTACTCGTTACGAGTAACGAGCATCTCGAACACGCTAATACTCGAACGAGTATCAAGCTCGGACGAGTACGTTCGCTCATCTCTAGTTGGGACCCATTAGCGTTTCCTATTTATGACATAATCAATGCACATGCCAAATTTCCCGTTTCTATGATACCGGAAAGTGAGAAAATTACATTCCGCACGTAAAATTTTAACGCCAATTCTTTTGCGCTAGAATTGAATAATCGAGTTGGGACCCATTAGCTTTTCCTATTTATGACATAATCAATGCTCGTGCCAAATTTCCTGTTTCTATGACACCGGAAAGTGAGAAAATTACATTCCACACGTAAAATTTTAACGCCAATTCTTTTGCGCTAGAATTGAATAATCGAGTTGGGACCCATTAGCTTTTCCTATTTATGACATAATCAATGCTCGTGCCAAATTTCCTGTTTCTATGACACCGGAAAGTGAAGAAATTACATTCCGCACGTAAAATTTTGACGGCAATTCTTTTGCGCATAGAATTGAATAATCGAGTTGGGACCCATTAGCTTTTCCTATTTATGACATATTCAATGCCCGTGCCAAATTTTAAGTTTCTATGGCATTGGGAAGTGCCAGATTTAGATTATGTACGTAAAATTTTGACGCCAATTCTTTTGTGCTAAAATTAAATAATCGAGTTGGGACCCAATTACTTTTCCTATTTTCGAGATAATCTATGCTTGTGCCAAATTTCATGTTTCTATGACATCGGGAAGTTGGAGAACTTTTGGCGAGTCAGTCAGTCAGTGAGTGAGTGAGTGAGTCAGTGAGGGCTTTCGTCTTTATATATATAGACTAGCTGATATACCCGGCTTTGCCCAAGTTAATTTAGTACTGGTGTTTATCTGGTGTTCACACGGAAAATCTTATGAAGTCGTGGTTACTTTAGAGATACTGAGGAAAAACATATGTTCACCATTTTGCATAGTTCTCTGCGTTACCCAGGAAACACCACGTGGAGGTAACCATGCGACATTTCCTTCATATAAAATGACATCAGGAAGTGAGAGAATTAGATTAAGTACATAAAATTTGGACACTAATTCTTTTGCGCTTAGAATTGAATAATCGAGTTGGGACCCATTAGCTTTTCCTATTTATAACATAATCAATGCTCGTGCCAAATTTCATGTTTCTGACATTGGGAAGTGAGAGATTTGGATTATGTACGTAAAATTTGGACGCTAATTCTTTTGCGCATAGAATTGAATAATCGACTTGGGACCCATTAGCTTTTCCTATTTATGACATAATCAATGCTCGTGCCAAATTTCACGTTTCTATGACACCGGAAAGTGAGAAAATTACATTCCACACGTAAAATTTGGACGCTAATTCGTTTGCGCATAGAATTGAATAATGGAGTTGGGACCCATAGCTTTTCCTATTTATGACATAATCAATGCTCGTGCCAAATTTCCCGTTTCTATGACACCGGAAAGTGAGAAAACTAGATTCCGTACGTAAAATTTGGACGCTTATTCTTTTGCGCATATAACTGAATAATGGAGTTGGGACCCATTAGCTTTTACTATTTATAACATAATCAATGCTTGTGCCAAATTTCCTGTTTCTATGACACTGGAAAGTAAAGAAATTACATTCCGCACGTAAAATTTTGACGCCAATTCTTTTGCGCTAGAATTGAATTTTGGAGTTGGGACCTAATAACTTTTCCTATTTATGGCATAATCAATGCTCAAGCCAAATTTCATGTTTCTATGACACCAGAAAGTGAGAAAATTAGATTTCGTACGTAAAATGTGGACGCTAATTCTTTTTCACATAGAATTGAATAATCGAGTTGGGACCCATTAGCTTTTCCTACTTATGACATAATCAATGCTCGTGCCAAATTTCCCATTTCTATGACACCGGAAAGTGAGAAAATTACATTCCGCACGTAAAATTTCGATGCCAATTCTTTTGCGCTAGAATTGAATAATGGAGTTGGGACCCATTCGCTTTTCCTATTTATGACATAATCAATGCTCGTGCCAAATTTCACGTTTCTATGACACCGGAAAGTGAGAAAATTACATTCCGCACGTAAAATTTGGACGCTAATTCTTTTGCGCATAGAATTGAATAATCGAGTTTGGACCCATTAGCTTTTCCTTTTTATGACATAATCAATGCTTCTGCCAAATTTCACGTTTCTATGACATTGGGAAGTGAGAGATTTAGATTATGTACATAAAATTTTGACGCCAATTCTTTTGCGCATAGAATTGAATAATCGAGTTGGGACCTATTAACTTTTCCAATTTATGACATAATCAATGTTCGTGCCAAATTTCCCGTTTCTATGACATTGGGAAGTGAGTGATTTAGATTATGTACGTTAAATTTCGACGCTAATTCTTTTGCGCATAGAATTGAATAATCGAGTTGGGACCCAATTTCTTTTCCTATTTTGGAGATAATCTATGCTTGCGCCAAATTTCATGTTTCTACGACATCGGGAGGTTGGAGAACTTTTGGCGAGTCAGTCAGTCAGTGAGTCAGTGAGTCAGTGAGGGCTTTCAGCTTTATATATATAGATATGTCAATCGTCGGGCGCGCATGCGCAGATGGGCACTTAGGGTCCCGGGACATCGCAGAGGACCCGAGGTGAGTATTTTCACCTCCCCTCATGAATCCGATCCATGAGGGGAGGTGAAACTTAACTTTTTTAAAACTTCCTTTAACTTTTTCGCGATCGCCGCTATCCAATGGATAGCGGCGATCGCGTGCCCGGGGACCGCTCACAGCCGGGGGCTCCCGGGCTTCTGCGCGTGACGTCATCGACTGGCGCGCATGCGCAAAAGGCCGGTGGCGGGTGCGGGAGGACCAGATCGTCAGCGGGCAGCGGGAAGAAGGCAGGTGAGTATTTTCAGCTGCACTGGTGGATCCGATCCATCAGGGCTGCTGAATAACTAACTTTTTTCACTGTTTTATTTACTTTTTTGCGATCGGCGCTATCCATTGGATAGCGCCGATCGCAATACCGGGGGGGGGGGGGGGGACTGCCCGCATTCTGGGATGACAGCTCCATGCTGTCGGCTACCTGCGGGCATCGACAGCATGGAGCTGTCACGTCCTCAGGCAAGTGGGCATTAATCCAAAGAGGATGCATAAAACTACGTCCTCTAGGATTAAGCCTGGGTTCACACAGGGTGGATTTGGTGCTTATTTGCCGCGGTTTACCGTTGCATATCCGCATTGTGGCCATTCCGTCGCGGTTGCAGTGCAATGCAGTGCCAATGTGTTTGGCCAAAATCTCATTCTCACAGGGCGTAAAATTTACCGCAGAGCTGCAGTGCGGATAAGCAACTGCGTCACGGTTTTGAAAGATGCAGCATGTCCAATCTTTCGACGTTTCCGCAGCGGATTTTTTTCCATAGGGCCCCATGAACGCAGCTAAAACCGCAATGAAAACCGCTATTGCTTGTTTTGTAGCGGTTTTTCCAAGCGGTTCCGCAGCAGATTGTTCGCATGAGAAAGAGGGGCAATCAAGTTTGTTCACAGGAAGTGGTTCAGCGTCCATTTTAGTCGCTTGGCGCCATTTCAGCCTGGACTTCATGGAGAGTGGAAGCAGCGAGCAGGAGCTCTGCCGGCAGCACCAGACCCGTCCACAGCGGCACTAGACCCCTCCACAGCGGCACCAGACCCCTCCACAGCGGCACCAGACCCCTCCACAGCGGCACAAGACCCCTCCACAGCAGCACCACAGCGATTGGCAGCAGCACCAGCCCAGGGGAAAATACTGGGCCACGGCCGGGAAACTCCACCACGTGAGTGGCGGGAAAAGCACCGCCATCAGCGGAGGCACCACCACTACAACCCCCCACAGGGGCACCACCACTACCCCCAGCGGGGCAAGCAACCCAGCGACACGAGCAGCGGGAAAATCCTCAACCTCGGATAAAGAAGGTAATGCACTACTTCGCCAATCATTGCAGGCAAGACGCATCCAGCTCCACCGCACCATATTTTGCTCTCGCCTGCCCGCTTCGCGCTCTTTTGCGTCTTTTTTCTTTTGCATTGCAACGCATGTTATACGTTTTTTTCCTCCCTTGCTTTGCTCCACAATTTATGGCCTTTTTCTTTTGCATTGCAACGCATGTTATCCGCTTTTTTCCTCCCTTGCTTTGCTCCACAATTTATGGCGTAACTGTTCGTGGGGCACGGTTGGCGTTAAGTCGGTCCTTTCCACCATTATATGGCCCCCCACCCGGTTGCATGGCATTCCTTTGCACGGGCGAGGCCACGCGTTTCGTCCCTTTTTGCATTGCCTACCCTTACAAATAGGAAGCTGAAAATTTTTTAAATCACTTTTTATCCTTTATTGCTCACCCTTCGGCATCTCATGTGTAGATGTGAGCCTCGTTGTTATTTTTGGCGACTTGCAATTGTGCGCTAGTGGGCAATAATGTTGTGTATCTAATGAAATGTAACCATTTTCTGATTACTCACAGGACGAAAACCATTTTCTGTTGTCGCCAAGCACATTTCCGGACAATGGCGTGGTATCAGCGAATGGGGATCAACGTTGCCAGGATGATAACATTGGTGAGTGTAGTGTGCGCTGACACAACCATATCCACCCCCCTCGGAATGCTATTCAACTTGTTTTCTTCTTTCCTTTCCCCTGCAGGTTGAAAGTAGGCCTGAGATTTGGGACCCAGCCGAGCCGGGCTACAGTGACCGAGATTTAAAGGCAGACACCTGGCTTGCGGTCTGCACAGGGATGTGTCCCGATTGGGACTCCACTACTGCTGCCGTCCACAGTGAAATCCGTAAGTTTACACTATTGGTAACGATTTGTTGTTTCTTTCTTGGATGTACTCAGAACTGTACTGCATCTAACCACACTGTTTATTGCAGCTGTCGGTGGATTGCATCCTTTTGCACACTGCTTGTACCACGTTTAATTGCCATCTGTAATTTTGCAGTTAAAGACGTCAAAAATCGGTGGCGGTCTGTTCGGGACCGCTACAAGAAGCACGAAAAGGATTGTGAAAAAAGCGGCATGTCCCCGTTACAAAAAAAGTGGCCATACCAGGAGGTACTGCGCTTCCTCAGAACAAGTCGAGCTTTGCGTGCGTAAGTGCAAATATCTAAGCTAGCTCGGCTTCGATGGCGTCGCATTTTGAGGTTCTATGTCTCTAAACGGTACTCTTGTTTCGTCCACAGATCCAGCGGGAACATCACGGCCGCGCCTCCCACGCTCACAACCACTTCACCCGACAAAGATGGGCCGGGACAGGAGTCGCGGGATGATGTGCCCAGAGAAGGTACCCCAGCCTTGGAAGACAGCCAGCGTAGCACGCCCGATTTGAACCCCACTTCAGTAACTCCGGAAGTGGGGGAACAAAATGTGTTGTGTGGCAATACTACTGCCCCTGCCAGCAGAGCATGTCGTAGCAGGGAGGTGAGTTCCAAGCGGACGAGCCGCTGCGTTGCTGCTCGCCCGCGTCGGAAGAATAACAAGCCAGATGCCACCCAAGAGGCGCTGTCTTTATTGCGGCGGTCTGAGACGGAGGGTCAGTGGGACACAATGGGTACCACCATTGCGTCACGCATTCGTGAACTGAGCTCGGAGCGTCAGTGGACTATTCCGCCAGTTCTTTACACTGTGTTAGAGACTTTTGGTTCTCAAAGACCCATTGCCGATAGCACTGCTATTATTGTGGCAATGAAAAATGCAGCCTTTCCAGTACCACCCTCAAACCGCATGTTGCCTGCACCCCAATCTTTCCCTGATCAACCTGCCAGGGTTTCTAGGACAACGCTATACCCCATGCACCATGGCTCTCCTGACACTGGCTACGGCGACACGGTCTCTGGCGGTTCCCCGTCACAATCATCATTTCTCTCACTGATGAACAGCCCTCTACAACAGGCATCGCAACACTCAACCGCGCGACTGTGCTCGCCACCAAATGCATCTCAATGCAGTATAGGAGAAGGCTCTTTTAGTTATACGACATTGCAGTGATCACAAACGTTTACTTTGGGATAACTGCAATGTCTTAGATGCTACCATTGGAAAGTGCAGGTTCCGTTGTGCTGTTGCCTTGTCTCACACTGCATGGAGTTGGCTGGTGTCCCAGAAATCCTACGGATGGTCATGGGAAACATTGGGGTTGCAATTTCTTAACATCGCTCACTGCCAGCTACTATGTGCTCTGCTGCAAAAAAGGCTAGGCGCACTGATTCCTTCCCGTCAGTGGCATGACCGTTAAGTTCTTCGACGGCTGTGCCACTGTACGAGAAGGACTGAGTTTGCGCGTGTTTTTTTGTTTTTTTCCGCTGCCTTGCTGTCCTCCAAGGTTGGGGTAAATCACTTCTCGGACTCATTGTCCTTTGTTTTCCTTTATTTATTTTACTGTCTATCTTCATGCTCGCTCTAGTGTAATGTATGTTAGGGGAGTTTGAGCATGAAAAAAAAAAAAGGTGATGAGAACAGGGGCAGTCTGCGTGCCTGTTCCCATTATCATTTTCGCTTGCGGCATGTCCGTCAAGTGTGGCCAAAGCTAAACTGGTTGTGGATTGGCCAGTTATGGAGAAAAACTTTACACCACATAGTACCGTTACCACGTGCGAAATGTGTGCAACTACAGGCCCTCCTTATTTGTTGCTAGAAATATAAAGCAAACACACACTACCGCTATCCGACATTGATGTAAAATAGTGTCTGGATGAACGTGTTTTAAAAAACGTAGCAAGGAAAAAAAAAAGGGGTTTGATGCACTCCCGGTGCGTGGCTAATGTAACGCTACACAATGGTGTGTCGTCAAGCTTGCGAAACTGGTTCCATTGCTTGTGCAAAATGTGTTCAATTCATGTAGTGGTAATCGTTAACTACGCTGAAAAGAAGAATACGGTTCAACTCATGCAATGTTCATTTAGCTATTAATAAACCATCATAGCCTAACAATTTTCATGAATTTTACAATAAAGTTTATGTATTTTGTGCGGCGAAAAAAATGGAAGAACAAATTTTTTTCTTGAAATATAAACACATTTTATTATGCAAACGGTTGAACAATTTCTGAAAATTTAAAATTAAAGGTGGAGGAGTGACCTTTTTGTGTCTTTAATAAAATATGTTTTTCTCCACGTACTTTGTTTTCCGTGTCCTTCTGGGGCTGGGCGCCGGGGGAGGGTCACACTGCAGTTAGGGCTGCACACCACCGACACAGGAGAACTGCCATGGCACGGTGCCTTCGTGACTAAGGAAATAGTCAGTGAAGAGTTCTCGTATCTGCACTGCAGTAGCAGGCGTCCTACCTCCCCCCCAGTTGATGACCATGTCAAAGGCAGAATCGAGTTCTTCCACATCTCCCGGAGGTAGTTGTGAAGAACACAACATGCCTTGACAAGGTCATCAACTGTGGTAGGGTCTACCATTAGGGTAGTCCCTAGAACTCTCCACTGACTTACCATAATCCCGAAGGCACACTCAACCACACGACGTGCCCAGCTCAGCCGATAATTAAAAATCCTTTTCCGGGCATTCAGTCCTCTTCGCGGTTATGGGCGCAACAGGTTTGGCATCAACGGGAAAGCCTCATCCGATACCATCACAAAGGGGACTGGATGTGTGGTTCCCGGGAAAGGTTGTGGGGCTGGGAGCGTGACGCCATCTCGGAGAATTTGCATCCCAATCTGAGATGTTCGCAGCACCCGAGAATCTCCTGTGCTGCCATAGGCGCCGACATCGATGCAAACAAATTTGCTATGTGCATCAGCCACGGCCATCAGGACAATTGAAAAAAAATTTTTGTAATTGAAAAATTTGGAGCCTGAGTGGGGTGGCTGAAGCACACACATGTTTGCCGTCGACGGCGCCTACGTAGTTAGGAAATTTGGCAACATCTTGAAAGCCTGCTGCAACACATTGCCAAGTGTCCTTGGTAGGTGAAGGCATCACGATGGGCTGCAACTTCTGCCAGATGGCGCTGCATGTGCACCTCACAATTTCGGTGATGGTAGATTTACCAACACGAAATTGGAGATGCAGGGATGCATAGCTCTCTCCTGTGGCCAAGAAGCTGAAAAGAAGCAGGGAAGAGAAACAAAAGTTAGTACACAATGAAGACTTGCATTACATCAACACTTCTATGCATACAGTATTCAGATATTGTTCTCAACACGAAATTGATTGAGAACGCAGTAGAATTCGTGTGAAGGAAATAAGATTTGCAATTGAAAGGTATACATGGGGGGGGGGGTGAAATTCTCACTTTCCACGCCACACATGGTTCAGATTTCCATTCTCCCCATCCACAACAAAAGGGGAGAGAGAATGAGAAAATGCAAACATGTTCCTGCCACACTCAGGAAGGTAACTTGGTCCCGTTCACTGCCGGTGCACAACAAAGGTTGCCCAAGTTTGCTGGTATGGTAAGTTCAACAATCTCGGTGCTGACACTGTATCTCAAGTCAACCAGCCACAAGATGATGCTGTTCTGGTGCCACGCACGGGCAACCAAACACCCACCCGCCCGGTGAGATCGGGGTAGCCGTGCAGGTGTCATGATGGGCGTGGTGCTAATAAAAGGGGTGCTCGATAGCCTAGCTGTCAAAAAGCAGTGTGATGTAATGCTATAGCATTACGTCCTACTGCCGGAGCAAACAGAGCATAAAAACTGGTACTGCGCAAAAATCACGGAAACAATAAAATAAAAAAAAACAATTGGCTGCACATTCACAAATTACATTACACATAGAACAACAGTGACAGGATAAGAAAGGTTACTTACCGAAGGGTGATGAGCAGCCTTTCTTCTGCAGTGATCGCCTTCCTCATCCGCGTATCCTGGTAGGTCAGATCCCGGCGCACCAGCTCCAGAAGGCGCTCAAAGGCCTCCATAGGCAGGCGACAAAAAGAAACGAACTTCTCGGGATGGCTGCAGAGAGAGAGAAAGGGAGAGCGGGCTAAAATTAATAAAAATTCTTAGCGCAACATCAAACCTATTCCCATGCTACACTTCACTTACTTTTTAAGATCTTGGTAGAGGCTTGCAAAATGGCCCTTCGTCCCCCTCTGTGTCGGTAGGGGATTAACCCAATAGCGTCTCTGACGCCGGGAAGCACGATCAGTCTGTAAAAGAATATTAGCAGGAATTAAAGCACATGAATTAAAGCACATGGCCGCAATCGCACTCTAGTCCACAATGCATCAACAAACAACAAGGAAACTAAGCACACAATGACCATAAAAAAAAAAACGCTCACCTTTTCAGATTGTTCTCTATCCATCAGAAGCACAAAGGCAGTCAGTCTGCGTCGGTAGGCGCGCCTGAGACGGACAGTTCCTCGCTCCATGTCTGCTGACAAAATGGCCACAAATACAAAGCTCTTCCTACCCTATGCAGAAATGGGTGGGAACGATGACCTCACAGGAAAGAGTTTTTTTTAGAATCTGCACCTAGTAAAATACGCAAGCAAATCAGCAACAAAAACCGCACCTCTCCCAAAACAACCGCAGCAGTTTTTTCCGCAGCAAAGGGCCTGCGGATTTACCAGCGGTAGAACCGCTGATAAATACGCGGTGCAAACCGCGTCTAAATTTGGCCATAGCATGCGGATTTGCCGCAGAAACGGAAAGGTTGCAGCAAAACCGCAGCGGTAAAACCACGACATTTCCGCGACAAATCCGCCCTGTGTGAACCCAGCCTAAAGCCCAGTTGCTGAGGACTTAGTTTCCCGATGGGGCAGTCGTAAAGGGGTTAAATACTCAGCCCCTTGATCTCGCCAGCCACTCACTGCAGGGGGGTGGGATAGGGCTGGAACGTCACAGGAGGAAGTTGTAATGCCTTCCCTGCATGTCTATTGGCCAGAAAATGGCGCAAAACATGCAAGGAAGGAAATGGAATTGACTCAAACATCGCGTGGTGCTCGTCTCGAGTAACAAGCATCTCGAGTACCCTAATACTCGAACGAGCATCAAGATCAGACGAGTACGCTCGCTCATCTCTAATCAAGACCATCTCATATAGCTATCATATATACAATTTTTATTCTACATTTATATATTTATACATCATAGTAGGTTTTATCTGCTTTTTATATTAATATATCATGTATTGTGATGTTTATATTGTTTTATATCATTTTATATTATATTATTACTAGAGATGAGCGAGCATACTCACTGCTCATCTGCAAAGATTTGGGTGCCGGTGGGTGGCAGGGGGCGGCGGGGGAGAGCAGGTGAGAACAGGGGGGGGAGATATCTCTCTCTCTCTCTCTCCCCACCCCCGCTCACCCCTGCTCACTCCCGCAACCCACCGCTCACCCCCGCCAGCACCCGAATCTTTGTAGATGAGCAGGCAGATACTCGAAAAGGACGATACTCGCTCAAGTATTTGTCCTTAACGAGTATGCTCGTTCATTTCTAATCATATTACATGCAAATTGATTTTATAAATGGGGAATATCACTATTTACAAATGTATACAATTTGGTAGTTAGTAAACATCGCAGGATCTGAAGCTTATATTGTAATATAAGAAAACCATATATGTTTTATTATGTTGAACAATATTATATATGTTATGCTAGTGAGTAAAATGAAGTAAGGTAGATGGTGAGGCAAACATGCAATATTATCATAAGAACAATACACCTAATGGTACAACTTAAAGTTAGTACGAATCGCCGTGTGTCCATTTTGATTGAGTTTAATAAAGTTTGTTCAAATAATGGAACGCACAATGCATTCCAAAATTCCTAGTAATGTATGACGTATCCACCCTCAAGTCAGAGAGGGAAGTGGTTCTCTCCCTGCAATTACTCTGAAGCTGGGTAGCAGCACTAACGAACAACATGAAATGTAAGTGTTTTTGCTTGTATTTAAATTCGTTTGTGTTTTATATGTATCTTTAGCTTGAGAATGGCATAATATGTTTGCCGAAATGCGTAGCTAATAAGGAAATTGTATTTGGACTTGATATCTTTATCAAAGTATTAAGTCCTTTCCCTGCGGCTAGGCACGGAGGGGGCACTACTTTTACTTTTTTCATATTGGTGTACCTATCACAGCTCCTGGTTATCCAGGTATCTGGCAGTGACCCAGGACATCTCCCTAGTTCCACTGTATTACAGCCTCCAAAGATTATATTTATACACCTGCTTGGACAGCGGGTGCCGGTGGGAACCTCTTACGGGGTTAACCTACCAAGCACCGGATGGATAACCATTCACTTTCCAAATATGGTTCATACATCCAACAAGGCGCAATTCTAACTTCCTTCATTTATGATTATTAATATGTCTGTTGTTCCCCATTTGAATAAAATACAATGTGAGGATGAGATTGCCCTGCCGGCAGCAGTTCATCAAATTAGTTTTTTTAATAACCTTCAAAATCTCTCCTTCCTACAAGCTGACTGTTGGAGGACTGGTGGAGTATTACATGTTCCCCAGACTTGATAAAGCCTCGCTCAGAATGGTTTCTGAGTTACTGATTTTATTTAGCTTTTGGGGCCCAAAATTATATAAAATCATTATACTCAACATCGCTGTGGACCGTCCAGAAGGTCTGGTGAAGTTCTGTAAACCTACTGTGTGGACTTCTACATTAGATGCCCCAAGCAAGTTTACAGGACGTCACTGGTGATGTCCCTGTTTGGCCTCCTATTGGCTGCAGCGGTCACATGGGTAAACAACCCATGCGACTACTAAAGCACTTGTAAATAGAAGCCTGGAGTGCTGTGAGCGGCAGCGGGGAAGCAGAGGCGAGTATTGAGTATTTTTTTCTTATTTACAGTTTCCACCACCCCCACACTGCCAACAATGTTAGGGTACTGGGAAAACCCCTCTAAACATTTTGTACCACCAAGTGTAACTTGCAGTCATCAAGCGCATTGTATCAGTGTGAATTGTATCCATTAAGCATTTATGTTATGTAAGATGTAAGCAATGCCTCAACTATCACATTCTGTGACCATTCTTAAAGGGGAACACCCATTACATTCTCTTCTATAGCTCCTCTCACAGCGGCACAAGAGTGGAGAAGAGCAAACTGCATTAGAGAGAGGAGTAAAGCACATTTATATAGATCCAATAAAAAGTAAGTGAACTCTTTGTTATTACCTGGGTTTCTTGATTGATTACCAATAACATGTGATCTGATTGTTATATGTCACATTTATAGACAAACGTGATCTAACTAAACTAATATATAAAGTGTTCTACCAGTGTTCTACCAGTGCCGGATGTGTTCTACTAAAAATGTTTTGATCCTCCTTAGAATTTATTGTTCTATGAATGAACATAAAACGTAATTAATAAGTTTTTACAAAAGATGGATTGGGCTCCAGAATGCGCCACATTTGCCCTGTCGCTGCTGGAGTACATCCTTACCAATAACTACTTTTGTTTTGGTGGGGTGTACTACCGGCAGCGGCAGGGCACCGCAATGGGTGCGAACGTCGCGCCAACATATGCTAACGCGTACATGAGGTCTTTCGAAGAGGAGTTGCTACGTACACTTGAATTCTGGCCGTTAGTCAGTAAATGATACAGATACATTGATGACATTTTCCTAATGTGGAATGGTAATGACAAGCAGCTACAGAAATTTTGTGAAGAAATTAATACCCTAGATACAGATTTAAAATTCACTGTGAACCACTCATTCACCGACATCCAATTTTTGGATGTCATGGTGATCAAGAGAGCAGGAAGATTACGTATGGATCTATTCGTGAAAACGACAGATATAAATAATATTCTTAGGTACGAGAGCAATCATCCCAGAAGGACTCTCAAATCCCTCCCCTGGAGCCAGTGCCTGAGGGTACGGAAAGGAACAGATGACGAATTCGTTGACACACGCCTACAACAAATGGCCAAAAAATTTCATGATAGAGGGTATCCTAAATCCTTAATTAGGAAGACGGTCAATAAAATTAAAGCCACGCCAAGATTGGAAGTACGTAGAACTAAGAATCGCCGAGAGAATAATAGGATCCCCCTAATTTCCACTTTTGGTCCTGATAGTGAGAATGTCAGAAAAATAATCAAAAAACATTGGCCTATTATAGAAAGAGGCCGTAATTTGAGGGACTACTTAGTATAACCCCTTGTCCCACAGAAAGAAAGTTTGAATCAGCAAGTTTTAGCACCAATCAAAAAAGGCAATTTTCCATGCTTGTCATGCGCTTGCTGTGGTAATCTGGTAAAAGGTGATGAGTTCTCACACCCCTTGACAGGGAAGAAGTTTAAAATCAAGGGGAGATTTTCCTGTCGGTCAGCGTATGTGGTATACCTACTTACCTGCACATGTGGGCTGGGTTATGTGGGGCATACCACCAGAGAGGTCCGTGAAACAATCAACGAGCATAAAAGTACAATCCGAACTAATAATAAGGAGCTTCCCATCCCGAAACATTTTTTTGAACATAAGCATTCAGTGAGTCAACTGAGATTTAGGGAAATAGATTCAGTCCCACCCCTCCAGAGAGGTGGAGATAGAACTCTTCTGCTGCAGAAATGTGAACTACGCTGGATCTTCCTATTGGACACAATGTCACCAAAAGGTCTAAATTTGGACTATGATTACATGCCACACATCTAACTTCTGTTCCGTCACAGTTTGGGAATATGTGATAGTGGACATTTATATAACATCTACCACACTACCATTTGATGCTTTTTAACTGATGTTTTTATACATTACAGATTCCATAGTGCAGAATACCAAGGCTCCCTTCATAGGTCCTGGATATGTTGGATACAGATAGGGACGTTCCCCCGACTCTCCCCATGTGTATGAGAAATTAAAGGGAAGAAAAGATCCCCGGCTGAAATAGATTTGGAGGCATTAATGTCTTATTATGTTGGTGGAGATGATAGATGTGCCCTCTCTCACCTGGAATTGTTTTTAAGCAGATTCGGAGGTCCCCTTTAAATTCCCCCCCCCCCCTTTTCCCTCCTCTTTTTCTTTCTTCTTTTTTATGTCGTGATATGTTTTGTGCTCCAAGAGTATGAGGTGTGATATGAAGTATAAAGATTTCCCTTAAGAAATAAATTTGATTAAGCATTGAGAATGCAGTTGATATTGTTTCTTCATTTATTTTATAAAGAAGGTAATGAGGAGAATACTAGGAGGTGTTAGTCATTATGAGGGGTGTTCTGTATAACTAAACTGTGGTTGATATGAATTCCCTGCTGTTCGGATGTATGTTCTCGGCATCGGGATACAGGCTTCATCTGTATACTGCTATGGTCCGACGGCTTGAAGCACGGAGCTTTAACCCCGCCCACATACAAAGGACTGCGCTGACACTGGAGTAATGAGAGAGTGCAGCGCTCTGTGAGGTAATCCAGCAATGTATCGCGAGATTAAGCATTAGCTCCACGCAGAAGCACTAATACACAGGATTCCCGATACATGGAGGGCGGAAGAAGGGCGCTCACGGGACTTGGTATATCCAGCGCATGCGCAGTTGGATAGAGATAACGCAGGACACTAGTAGAGCACATACTTCACATGGGGACAGCCGTGGAGAACGTATCCTACGTTGACATTAATGGAAAGTTACCAGACCAGGAGGTTGAGCCATAAGGTAATGATGATTGCACACATATGTGATTCTGTAAAGGTGATTGGCGGTGGTAAAAATTGTAGTTGTGTTATATGTTGGTGTCTGATGTACGATACTTTTATGCTTGACAAAGACCCCAAGAGGGTCGAAACGTAGCAAGATTTTGGAGGAATAAATCACTGTTTTGAATTACGCCTTGGATGCTGCCATTCTGTTATTGAGAGAGTGGAATATACCTTTGTTGGGGTCTTGGAGGCTCTGACCCCTATACCTTTGGTGTGCATCCTATGGACTTATTAGTCATCTTCAACGGGTCTAAAAATCCTGAGGTGTGCTGTAAGTTAATTGGAGTGAACTGCGGACTGGTGGAGTATTGCATGTTCCCCAGACTTGATAAAGCCTCGCTCAGAATGGTTTCTGAGTTACTGATTTTATTTAGCTTTTGGGGCCCAAAATTATATAAAATCATTATACTCAACATGGCTGTGGACCGTCCAGAAGGTCTGGTGAAGTTCTGTAAACCTACTGCGTGGACTTCTACATTAGATGCCCCAAGCAAGTTTACAGGACGTCACTGGTGATGTCCCTGTTTGGCCTCCTATTGGCTGCAGCGGTCACATGGGTAAACAACCCATGCGACTACTAAAGCACTTGTAAATAGAACCCTGGAGTGCTGTCAGCCGCAGCGGGGAAGCAGAGGTGAGTATTGAGTATTTTTTTTTTATTTACAGCTTCCACCACCCCCACACTGCCAACAATGTTAGGGTAGTGGGAAAACCCCTCTAAACATAACTTGCAGTCATCAAGCGCATTGTGTCAGTGTGAATTGTATCCATTAAGCATTTATGCCGCTGTTATGTAAGATGTAAGCAATGTCTCAACTATCACATTCTGTGACCATTCTTAAAGGGGAACACCCATTACATTCTCTTCTATAGCTCCTCTCACAGCGGCACAAGAGTGGAGAAGAGCAAACTGCATTAGAGAGGGGAGTGAAGCAACATTTATATAGTTTCAATAAAAAGTAAGTGAACCCTTTGTTATTACCTAGGTTTCTTGATTGATTACCAATAACATGTGATCTGATTGTTATATGTCACATTTATAGACAAACGTAATCTAACTAAACTAATAAATAAATTGTTCTACCAGTGCCGGATGCATATTAGCACTTTCTGCTTAGGTTAAGAAGCGCTGCTGATTAGAGCCACCTGATTGGCTCTTCGGCACCACGGGACTGCACAGCGTGCACCAATCAGGTAGCTCTAATCAGCAGCGCTGCTTAACCTAAGCAGAAAGTGCTAATATGCCAGCAGCAGGCAGACACTCACTCCGCTGGTATATGAAACCAGGAAGTGAGTGTACTGCGCATGCGCCGACCGGCGGCGCGCGTCCCCTGCAATGATTCCTGAAAGAGCGTGGTCCCGGCGGAAGAACGGCCTACTGCGCATGCGCGGAGGGGAAGAGGCTCGTTCCCGCACCTACGAGAGCTGCTGCCGCCCCGACAAGAAAACCAAAAGATTTCTTGTCGTAACCAGGAGCGACCGAGGAGCAACACGGGAGGGGGGGGGGGGCAAGGTAAGTCAATAACTTCTGTTTGCATCATTTTCCATGCACAATGTATATTACAAAGTGCATGGAAATGGGCAAACAGAAGTAATGACATTTAATGTTTATGGCCGGACAACCCCTTAAGGGCGCCTACCCACTTGCGATTTTTTTTCCTTTGCGTTTTGCATTTTTTCTGAAGAGCAATTAGGATAGAATGTGTTCCTGTCCACTTGCGTTTTTTTTTTTTCGGTCCGTTGCAATTTTTAACATAGGAACTGTCAGTTGCATATGTGTCCTTATTTTTCTCTTAATGCACCCATGAATGGAAATTAACGGAAAAGGTGCAAAAAAGCCGCAAAAATGCAGCGACAAAGCCGTGGAAAATGCCGCGAAAAACGCGCCCAAACCCCGCGGAATACGCTGCATTTTTCTCGCACGAAAATCGCAAACACCAGTGGGTGGGCGCCCTTAATGTTCTCAAAATTGTTACTAATGAAAACTTCATCTCATCCCACAAGAACAAGCCCTCACAAACTCCCCAGATGGGCAAATAAAGAGTTATTGATTTCTGAATATGGTGATACAAAAAAATCTTTCTATGAAGAATACTTTTAGGCCTCATGGATATGGGCACGCACAGATTCTGTGTGGGAAAACCCATGTGGAATCCTCCCATGCCCACTGCTGGCGATGATATTACAGGATATAGACATTAGGCGACCAGCGGGTTGTTGTTCCAGGTCTTACAGTCAGGTAGGAACTATCAAAGGTTGATCCAGGGATTATTCTGACTGCCATTATGAAGTCGGAAAATAATATTTCCCCAAAATGGGCTAATTGGCTTCTGCCTCTTGGGGTTTTTTTTCCCTTTCTCTGGATCATCAAGGGTGTTGAAACAGGCTGAACTACATGGACATTGTCTTCATTCAGCATAACATACTATGTTACTATGACCCTGCATACCTGTCAGATTTCTTCTTCTTCTAAACTGAGGATGTGCCGCCGGCGCTCCGATGCACATGCTCAGTAGAGATCTCCCCACGCTGTCGCCTAGCTGATGCAGATCCACAACACTTCTGCAAAGTTCATTACAGAAGTACCGCGGGAGGGATGGATTCTATTGACTTCAAAGGAAGCCTTCCCTGTGTATCCGCTCTAAAAATAGACCATGTAGCGGCCGCAAATAAAATCTTCTTGTGTGCAGAGGAATCTCCACACACATTGATGGGCACATTGAGCAGCGGATCGCCCGCGCCTGTTGACAAGCGCAAAATCCGCTGCTCAATATGCCCCGTGTGCATGAGACCTTATTGTGTAAGAGTAGCACAACATAAAAACTGCATAATTATCATGCTGTTATAACGATCTGCATAGAAAGGTCAACATATCACGTAGGCTTCATTCAGACGAGCGTTTTTGTAGCGCTGCTTAGAAGCATTAAAAACATGCTTCTATAGGAACCATTAGGCTCCTATAGAAGCGTTCACATTGACGATTGTTAGACCTGCTGAATTAGTGCATCTAACAAAGATAGGACATGTGTGGCTACAATGTCCGCATCGCAGGTCCGTGCTGCGCGATATGCAGGAGTTTCCATTGACTCCTATGGGAGCAGGAGTTTATGGAAACTCCTGCACAGGGAATAGATTCTCCGCTGCTTACAGCAGGACATTTAAAGCGTGCCACTCAGGAGCACATTTTAAATGTCTTGCTGTAAATTCCTGTTAGTCCCTGCGGAGATGAGGCCACTCACCGAGGGTTCCCTTAATCCCTGCAGCGTCTAACAGGAATTAACAATGGGACATTTAAAATGTGCTTTTGAGCAGCACCTTTTAAATGCCCTGCTGTAAGCAGCAGGGTATTCCTCTTGTCATCCTGCTGGGCCATTCCGCAGAAGCAATGGGCAGTAGGGATCTCTCTCCACCTTTTTCCCCAAGGGTTTTCTCTATAGCAGGGAGAGAGAAGGCAGCAGGGGTTACAGGGCTTCCCCTGAGAGCGTGTGATGAGGTGCAAGGCTATAGGGCTTCATTCTCTATCCTCACCCCTCTATCTTTGCTATGGGGGGATCTCTAGATAAGCCCTGCCCCCTCTCACTGTGCCATGAGGATATCCCTCAGGGATCTTTAGAGCAGGGAGAGAGAGAGCAGGGCTATAGGTTAATCCCCCATAGCAGAGAGAGAGTGTGGAGCTATGGGGGATTTAACCCATAGCAGAGAGAGACAGAGCATGGCTATGAGTTAATCACCTGTAGCCCCGCTCTCACTCTCCTTGCTATGGGGAAGTCCCGGAGCCTTGTGGGGCTTCTTCTCTCTCTCCTCCTGGACCACCTGCGCTTTTTCAAGTGCAGTTGCTCCAGTGAGCAGCTGCCCATTCCTACAATCTGTTACCGTTGATAGCAGTGAGATTTTCTTGCTGCTATCAGCACTAAAAGAACACTTGTATGAATGAGGCTTTAGGTCCCTTTCATACTACTGTATGCATGTTTACTTTCGCCCATATACGCCATAAAATGGCATGAATGAAGAACAGCTGTGATCAAGTCCCAATCTTAATTAGTGTATTTTTGGCCATTCACACGAGCGGCTGCTGCATAATAGAAAAGAAAATTCATCGCTGGACAGAAAGCCTCGGAATAACTACTAATGTTTAACTAGAGCAAGCTGTCTTCTTTTCCCAGTGTTAGATGCAGATAAACTCCCTCTCCTCTCTTTTTTTTCTCCACTTACATAGACGTCTATAGGAGCTTCCAGGGTATCTCAGCAGAAAATAGGGCAATCTGCTATTTTTCCTGATGCATTTTCTTTCGTTTGTCTGAATGAATAAATCAGAATCCAATGCTTCAGATGGTCGTGATTTTTGCCCAGATATTTTATGCAACTACACAGAACCGTTATACGGTCTTGTGAGTAAGGCCTTACAATGTACTGAAAGAATGCTGTTAGAACATAGTCCAAAAACCAAACCCTCCAAATTGTGAAATTGCTGTTTTTTGGATTTGTTAATGCCTCCAGAAAACATTTTCTAAAGTTTATGAACGCATTATTTGTACCCCAAAATAGTCCAATCATAAAAAAACAGCTTATCCCAGAAAATAGCAAGCCTTCATACAACTTAAGCTAGTTCCACATGGTGATTGCTATTTAGTGGTAAGAAAATCGCGGCAAAAATCACATCTTTATTCAGTATGATTTGTGAAAGATAGAGCAAGACATGATTTTTTTTCTCTCTCGACATCTTCACAGTGAAAACATCGCAGATGGGAAGGAAACTATTGTAAATCATTGGTTTCATATTCTGCTTTTTTAATGACTATCGCAGCAGGTGAAAATTGCACAATGCACTCGCCCGTGTGAAACCACGCTTAGTTGATGTACATGTATAGTGCTGTTGGAAAGCAGTTCCTGAAACCCACTGTAAGTACAGAAGTAGCAAACGTTAACCTGACATTTAACGACTCGTGGTAACTTAATGGAACTTTCTGAGAACCCCCAAGGCATTGGCTGCAGTGGGGGAACAGAGTACCTAATAAAATAAGAAACTTACATAGCACCCGCTGCTCGCTGCTCCCCTGCTGCTCTTTTCTCTGGTTACATCAGAGACAGCCGTCACATAGTAATTTACTGCAGCCAATGGGAGGCTGGTAGGGACATCATCAGGGACGTCTCATAAACCTGAGTTGGGGTTTTTACCTTAGAAGCATCATCAGGCCGGGTGACGTCATCTGTCAGATGTCAAGCTGGCAGATCGCTGCCATGATGAATAAAACGCTATAAAACTATTAACTTGGAGAACACCTTTAACTATAATGTACTACAATGCTGTAAATCAAGTTTTTAATTTGTCATTAAAGCAGTTTTGAATGCTTTGAGGAATGACATTTTTACAATAAGGTGATTTAAAGGGTTTCTGATAAATAGGCCCCTCAATGCCACTGCAGAATGAAATTGGTGCCTAAAAGATGTTTTGGAAATTCTCTTGAAATTTTTCTGCTAAACTTCTGAACCTTTCAATGTCCTAAAAAAGGTAAAATAAAATAATTATTAAAAATGATGCCAAAATAAAGCAGACATATAGTAATGTTAGTCATTAGCAAATTTATTTACTATGACCGTTGTTGACAAAATTAAATTTACATTTTGAAAACTGTTAATATTTAAAAAAAATTAGGTTTAGATTTTTTCTATATAAACCAAAGATGTTTTGACTAAAGATGAGTGAGAACCAAAATGCTCGGGTGCTTGTTACTCGAGTTGAACTTTTCGTAATGCTTGAGAGCTCGTTTTGAGTAACAAACCCCATTGAAGGCAATGGGAGACTCAAGCATTTTTCAAGCTGACCGATGTTCCGCATGGGGGAGGTTGTGTGAAAGACCTGAAAACATGAGAAAGTCATGGAAACACCACAGAAATGGATAGGGAACGGCATATGCAGCATGCATGGGTGCATCTGAGGCTCCCAGGTCCCACAATTAAGTCAAAATGGGGTCAAGAGTCTGGCGGTCACCCCTCTAACAATTTACTTGGGATAGACCATAGGCAGCAAGGCACACATGCTGGCACATCTTAGCTAAGCACCACACTAGCTGCAACCAAGGACAATCATCGCCTGCGGGTGACACCACTGCCTCTTCTCCTGAGTTACATGCTGGCATTGCTGTCCAAACCCCTGCACGACCCTGTGCCCACAGCGCACACAAAATTTTCCCTGCACAGCGTTCAGCTGCCCTCATGCCACACACTCGCTTGATAGCCACACCACCCTCATGTCTATTTATAAGTGCGTCTGCGATGAGGAAGAACTGGAGACACACACAGCAGAGGCTTGGCAGGGCCAGGCAGTGACCTTCTTTTAAAATTTGTGCGATAGCCCACAATGTTGATGAGAATTGATGATAAATTGACGTACGATCATAATTCCAATCCCGTGCCACCTCCGTCACAAAATTGTCAGCAAAGGTGGGCATAAAGGGGACTCAGGTGCCAGTAGTTCTACACATCTCCACAATGCAGCAGCATATACTAACATCAAAGATTGGTTTGAAGCAGGAGGTATCGCAAAAGTAGCCACCACAGGTATACAGTGACCCTGGGAAAGTCTGATTAAATCACTAACGCTTCCTGCGAATGCTCCAATCCAGTATCTCAGATAACTGTGATAATTTGTAGCACGAGAGATAATACATGTCGCCCAGCGCTGATCCCCAGACCACAAGCAGGAGGAGGAGGTGGCATAATAAGCCCCAGAAACTATGACTGTAGAAGTAGAATCCGCAATCCTTTGTGTGGGAAGCACGTGAGTGGGCCCAGGGTCAGGCTCGGTCTCAGCCTCCACCTTGTGTGACACAAGGTGCCGCAAGTTACATAGCTATGGGAAATCCATGAGTCCCCATACATTCATTCTGTGTATGTGTCAGATAGCTGAACAATGCAATGGGAAAGCCATCTGCACTCTGCACCCTACCTGAGTCATTCAATGTATTTGTGCCAGATAGCTAAAACAACAAAATGGGAAATCTTTGTGCACCCACAGCTTAGGCGAGCCCTTGCAACCCAGAGATAGTATTAAATATGAAGAAATCAGAGTGCCCAAACATGGCAGAGTTTCACCCCCTAATGACCTCGGCCTCTGCCCACACCCTTAGCAATCGTGGGCCTAAAGCGGAATCGGACTAGTACTGCTGTGAATGTCTCATTAGTTCACTTATGCTTCTTTCAAATGGTCCAAACCAGTGTCCCAGATAACTGTGGTAGCATAAAAGCAAATACATGTCGACCAGCGCTGATCCCCAGACCCCAAGCAGAAGGAGGAGGTGGCATAATAAGCCTGAGAAACAATGACCAAGGTAGGACCCTCAATACTCTGTGTGGGAAGCATATGAGCGGGCCTGGGGTCAGGCTTGGTCGCAGCCTCCACCTTGTGTGACCCAAGGTGTCATAAGTTACATAGCAATGGGAAATCCATGTGTCCCCAAAAACTTCCTTCTATGTAGGTGTCAGATAGCAGAACACCGCAATGGGGGAAGTCTTCTGCACCCTACCCAAGTCATTCAGTGTATTTGTGGCACATAGCTAAAACATTGCAATGGAAAATCTCTGTACACCCACAGCATAGGTGAGCCCTTGTAACCCACAGTATTAAATATTAATAAATCAGAGTGCCCAAACATGGCAGAGTTTCACCTTGCCTAGGACCTCGGCCTCTGCCCACACCTCTGCCCGATTCATTCTGTGTACATGTCAGATAGCAGAACACCGCAATGGGAAAGCCTTCTGCGCCCTACCCAAGTCATTCAGTGTATTTGTGCCACATAGCTAAAACAGCGCAATGGGAAATCTTTGTGCACCCACAGCATGGACGAGCCCATGAAACCCAAGAAAAGTATTAAACATGCACCCTACCCAAGTCATTCAGGGTATTTGTGCCAGATAACTGAACACTGCGCTGGGCAACCTTTGTGCACCCACAGCGTAGGCGAACCCATGAAACCCAAAGACAGTATTACACATGAAGAAGTATGAGTGCCCAAACATGGCAAACTTTTACCTGGCCCAGGACCTCAGCGTCGGCCCACACTTCTGCCCAACTCATTCAGTGTATTTGTGCCAGACAGCTGAACACAGTTATGGGAAACATTTGTACACCCACAGTTTAGGCAGACCCCTGAAACATTTCTGTTGCAAGAGTAGAGACTAACCCCTTAAACCTTCCTGTAGCAAGAGTTTAGGTGAACCCTGGAAACAATCTGTAGCAAGATTATAGGCAGACCCATGCAACTTTTCTGCAGCAAGAGTATAGGCGAACCCCGGAAACATTTCTGTAGCAAGAGTATGGGCCAACCCTCAAAACGTTTCAGTAGCAAGGCAATGGGCAGACCCGGGAAACATTTGTGTAGCAAGAGTTTAGGCGAACCCCCTCAAACCTTCTTGTAGCAAGAGTATAGGCGAACCCCTGAAACTTTTCTGAAGCAAGAGTATAGGCAGACCCCTGAAACTTTTCTGTAGCAAGAGTGTAGGCGAAACCCCTCAAACATTTCAGTAGCAAGTGTATAGGTGGACCCTTGAAACATTTCTGTAGCAAGAGAAAAGGCGAACCCCTGAAACATTTCTGTAGCAAGAGTATAGGTGAACCCCTCAAAATGTTCAGTAGAAAGACGATGGGCAGACCCCAGAAACATTTCTGTAGCAAGAGTATAGGTGAACCCTTGAAACTTTTCTGTAGCAAGAGTATAGACGAACCCCTGAAACTTTTCTGTAGCAAGAGTATAGGTGAACCCCTCAAACTTCCGGTAGCAAGAGTATGGGCCGACCCTCAAAACCTTTAAGTAGCAAGACTATGGGCGGACCCCGGAAACATTTCTGTAGCAAGAGTATAGGCGAACCCCTGAAACCTTTCTGTAGCAAGAGTATAGGCGAAACCCTGAAACTTTTCTGTAGCAAGAGTATAGGCGAACCCCTCAAACCTTCCTGTAGCAAGTGTATAGGCAAACCCCTCAAACCTTCCTGTAGCAAGAGTATAGGCAAACCCCTCAACTCTTTCAGTAGTAAGAGTATGGGCGGACCCCTCAAAATTTTCAGTATCAAGACTATGGGAGGATCACGGAAACATTTCAGTAGCAAGAGTATAGGCGAACTCCTGAAACGTTTCTGTAGCAAGAAAATAGGAGAACCCTGAAACCTTTTGTGTAGCAAGAGTATAGGCAAACCCCACAAGCCTTTTTAGTATCAAGACTATGGGCGGACCCCGGAAACATTTCTGTAGTAAGTGTTTGGGCAGACCCCTCAAACAATTCAGTAGCAAGACTATAGGCGGACCCCAGAAACATTTCTGTAGCAAGAGTATAGGCGAACACCTGAAACCTTTCTGTAGCAAGAGTATAGGCGAAACCCTGAAACTTTTCTGTAGCAAGAGTATAGGTGAACCCCTCAAACCTTCCTGTAGCAAGTGTATAGGTGAACCCCTCAAACCTTCCTGTAGCAAGAGTGTAGGTAAACCCCTCAACCCTTTCAGTAGTAAGAGTATGGGCGGACCCCTCAAAAATTTCAGTAGCAAGACTATGGGAGGACCCTGGAAACATTTCAGTAGCAAGAGTATAGGCGAACTCCTGAAACCTTTCTGTAGCAAGAGTATGGGCGAACTCCTCAAACAATTCTATAGCAAGAGTATAGGCAGACCCCTCAAACCCTTCAGTAGGAAGTGTATAGGTGGACCCTTGAAACATTTCTGTAGCAAGAGTATAGGTAAACCCTTGAAACTTTTCAGTAGCAAGACTATGGGTGGACCCCTGAAACTTTTCTGTAGCAAGAGTATAGGCGAACCCCTAAAACCTTTCTGTAGCAAGAGTATGGGTGGACCCCAGAAACATTTTTGCAGCAAGAGTATTGGCGAACCCCCCAAACCTTTTTGTAGCAAGAGTATAGGCGAACCCCGGAAACATTTCTGTAGCAAGAGTATAGGCGAACCCCGGAAACATTTCTGTAGCAAGAGTATAGGCGAACCCCTGAAACATTTCTGTACCAAGAGTATAGGCGAACACCTGAAAAAATTTGTTTACCAGGAGTGTAGACGAAGCCCGGAAAAATTACTTTGCTAAGAGTATAGGCGAATGCCTGAAAAATTGGTGTACGAAGAGTACAAGTGTACCTCTGAAAAATTGGTTTACCCCGAGGGCAGGTGAAACCCATAAGCATTTTTTAAACATACAGGTTGTTGTTACTTAATTTGTAGCAGAGCCTGGAGGCAGGGCTCCGAAAAAATTGAGTTTGGCATAGCCTCTTGGGCTGCAGAAAAATTGGCAGTTTAGCGTAATGCTATGCTGTTTTAGGAAGAGGAGTAAGATCCGAAAGGGATAGACCAAGCTACTTCTCCCATTTTTGGGGGTTAGAGAGAGGATGCATATTTCTCTTGTTACAGCTAAAAGAATCTTTAGAATCTGCTTTACACAGGTGGAGAAGAGAAGTCTGGGGAAATCCAGCCTTTATTCATCTTTATGAGTGTACGCATGTCGGCGCTGGCAGTTGACAGGTGGGTATGCTTATCTGTGATGATCCCTCCAGCTGCAGTAAACACCCCCTCTGAAAAGACGCTAGCGGCAGGGCAGGCCAGCACCTGCAGGGCGTACAGCGCAAGTTCGTGCCACGTTTTCAGCTTTAACATCCAATAGTTGTATGGAGCAGAGGCATCACTGAGGATGGTGGTACGATCGGCTATGTACTCCATCACCATCTTTTACAGTGCTCCCTTCGATTCAGCCTTGACTGAGGAGTGGTGATACAGTCTTGCTGGGGAGCCATAAAACTGGCAAAGGCCTTGGACAGTGTTTGCCTGCCTGCGCTGGATATGCTGCCTGATCTCCGCGCTTCCCCTGCTACTTGGCACTCTGAACTGCATCTTCTGCTGCTAGCGCTGTCAGATGGGAACTTTAGCATCACTTTTTCCACCAGGGCCCTCTGGTATTGCATCACTCTCATACCCCTTTCTTCTTCGGGAATGAGAGTGAAAAGGTTCTCCTTATACTGTGTGTCGAGAAGGATGTACACCCAGCAATCTGTGTTGGCCAGATGCGTTTAATGTGAGGTCACGGGAAAGGCAGCCTAACATGAAGTCAGCCATGTGTGCCAGGGGCCCAGTACGCAACACATCGCTGTCCTCACTAGGAGGATGACTTTCAGGATCCTCCTCCTCTTCAGCCCATACAAGCTGAACAGATGAGAGGCAAGCAGCATGGGTACCCTCTACAGTGTGGCCAGCAGTCTCTCCCCCCCTCCTCCTCCTCCCCCTCCCACTTTAAAACACACTGAGATATAGACATGAGGGTGGTCTGGCTATCAAGTGGCATACTGTCATCCCCCGTCTCCTCTTCTAACCGCAAAGCGTCAGCCTTTATGCTTTGCAGTGAACTTCTCAGCAGGCAAAGCAGCAGGACAGTAACTCTGATGATGGCCGCATCGCTGCTAACCATTTGGGTACACTCCTCAAAGTCTCTGAGGACCTGGGAGATCCATGCCCACTCCTCTGTAAAGAACTGCGGAGGCTGACTACCACTCCCTTGCCCATGTTGAAACTGGTATTCCAGTATTGCTCTACGCTGCTCGTACAGCCTGGCCAACGTGTGCAGCGTAGAATTCCAGAGTGTGGGCACGTCAAACAGCAACCAGTGCTCTGGCAGCTGAAACCGACGTTGCAGTGTCCTGAGGGTGGCAGCATCCGTGATGGACATGCGGAAATGTGCACAGACGCAGCGCATCTTGCCGAGCAGGTCAGAGAAGTGGGGGTCGTTTTTCAGAAAGCGCTGAATTACCAGATGTAAGAAGTGGGCCAAGCATGGCACGTGTGTGAGGCTGCCAAGCTGCAGAGCCACCACCAGGTTACGGCCGTTGTCACACACAACCATGCCCAGTTTGGAGGCTCAGCAGCGAAAGCCAGAGGTCGGTCTGCTCTATCAGACCCTGCAACGACTCAGGCGCCGTGTGCCTCTTGTCACCTCAGCTCATTAGTTTCAGCACGGCTTGCTGACGCTTGCCCACCATTGTGCTGCCGTGCACTACCAACTGCTGGTGATGTGCTCACACTTCTAAATTGAGAGGTGGAGGTGGCGGAGGAGGAAGGTGGTTTGGAGGTGGCATAATAAGCCGCAGATACCAGCACCAAGGTAGGACCCATTATTCTTGGTGTGAGTAGCACGTGAGCAGTCCCAGCCTCCACCAAGTTCACCCAATGTGTCGTCAGGGAAATATAGTGGCCCTGCCAGCGAGTACTTGTCCATCTGTCCGTGGTAAGTGGACCTTCCCAGTAACTGTGTTGGTGAGGGCACTGTTAATGTTGCGGGAGACGTGCTGGTGTAGGGCGGGGATGGCACACCGGGTAAATAGTGGCAACCGGGGACCGAGTAGCGCAGGACCGCCATCACCATCATGTTTTTGAAAGCCTCTGTTTCCACAAGCCTGTACGGCAGCATCTCCAGGCGGATTAATTTAGCAATGTGCACGTTTAAAGCTTGTGCATGCGGGTGTGTGACGGCATATTTCCGCTCTCACTACAACGCTTGTGTTAGCGACAGCTGAATGCTGCGCTCAGACACATTGCTGGATGAAGTGGAGGACCGTGGATGTGAGAATGGAGGTGAGGGTGTGGGTGCAGGCTGAAAGGCGCTCGTGCCTGTTTCCTGGGAGGTGGATTGAATCTGTGTGGCAGGTTGTGGCACAGGGGAAGAGGCAATGGTGTGACCCGGATGCGGTGAATGGCCTTCGTCCCACCTTGTGGGGTGCTTGTCCATTATATGCCTGTGCATTCTGGTGGTGGTGAGGCAGGTAGTGGTGGCTCCCTGGCTGATCTTGGTTTGGCACAGAGTGCACACCACTGTTTGTCGATCTTTCGCTCTCTCACTAAAAAAATATCCACAACTTTGAACACCTATCCCTTTCCATGGAAGCTTGCCACGAGGGGGTGCTGTGGGCCTCTCACCCTGGTCACTCCACTGCCTCTTCTAACCTGTCCTGCTGATGCACTTGCCTCCCCCTTTGAAGTCCTGTCCTCCGTAGGCTTAGCAAACCTGGTGGGGTCAGTCACCCCATCGTCCAGCTGCTCTTCCTCCGAATCCTCTGTGCGCTCCTCCCTCGGACTTACTGCCCTTACTATTACCTCACTGACAGACAACTGTGTCTCATCATCCTCATCCACAAAAAGCTTTTGAGACAGTTTCCAGAAGTTCCCAGCCTCATCACCCAGACTCCGGGAACTTTTTAAATGGCATCAGTCACGACAAACTCCTTAGGTGAGAGAGGAACTGTTTTTTTCTACTCAGGGCAGGGACCCCAGAACAGTTCCTGGGAGTCTGCCTGCACAGAATATGTCATTTTCATGGAGTGAGGAGGCTGGGAGGAAGCAGCCAGAGGGTTCAGAGGTGCAGTCCCTAGGCCGGGAGTAGTGGACTGCGTAGAAGACTGGGTGTTTGATACATTGCTGGATGCGTTTTCTGCCATCCTCAGGACGCCTGCATCCACGTCCTCGACCCTTACTCCTACTTCTCATCATGTCGGATTAAGGATAGAGCAGGGCCCAAATATATTACCCCACTGTACAGAGCTGAGTACTGTGGCTAATTCACCGCACACAGAGACTTGCTCTATGCTGTGACCGGAAAAAATTAAAACACTGTCTTGCACTGATACCTAGGGGTCATTTACTGCTCACAGTGAATTGTAGATAAGAGAGGCTGTATGGAGTGGCAAAAAACTATAAAGCCAGTGGATAATGCTGATAACTGCGGCTACTTCACCGCACCCAAGGAAAGAGTATTGTGGGACGCTCTGCACAGGGGCAGAAAGCTATACAGCCAGTGGACAGTGCTGATAACTTCAGCTACTTCACCCAACACAGAGAATGGTATCTGTGAAATGCTGTTCTGCAGTGGCCCAGGAAATATTAGAGTAATGTGTTTAGCGATGAGACCTCTGCCTGTTGCACTTCACACATAGAACGGTATAGCTGAAATGATCTGCAGTGGCCCAGGAAAAAGTTGCGTACTATTTATCAATGAGACCTCTGCCTAATGCACTGCACACATAGAATGGTATAACTGAAATAATCTGCAGTGGCCCAGGAAATATTTGAGTACTACATTTAGCAATGAGACCTCTGCCTAATGCACTGCACACACAGAATAGTATAGCTGAAATGGCCTGCACAGGCCTAGATGCTTAAAAAAAAATTGGTGTACTACCGCTCCCAGCCAGCCACAACATTAATGCACACAATGAGGAGAAGCCCTAAGAAGGACTGTGGGGGTTCTTGAAGAGAGGATCCTGACTATAACACTTTCCCCTCAACAGCCTTTTCCCTAAACTCTGCGTAATGCACTGCAAACTGAGAATGAAATAGCTGTAATGCTCTGCATAGGGCTAGATGCTTTAAAAAAAATTGGTGTACTACCACTCCCAGCCAGCCACAACATTAATGCACACAATGAGGAGAAGCCATAAGAAGGACCATTGGGGTTCTTGATGAGAGGATCCTATGCTAACATTATCCCTGTATAAGCATCAGCACTTTCCCTAGCCACTGCCAGCATGCGTGTGAGGCGAGCCGCAGGCGGGACCAGTTTAAGTACTCGGCGGTCACCTGATCGGCCCAGCCACTTTAGTGCTGTAGGCATGCAGAGGCCTCACAGCAGGAAGTGGTAATACCTTAACACATGTTTGTTGGCTAGAAAATGGCGCTAAACATGCAGGGAAGCGAAATGAATTTGACTCGAGTACCGCGTGGTGTTCGTCTCGAGTAACGAGCATCTCAAGTACCCTAATACTCGAATGAGTATCAAGCTCAGACGAGTGTGTTCGCTCATCTCTAGTATTGACCAAAAGTTACCAATAAAATAAAACACAAAATGTCACAAAAAAGTAAAAGCATTAAAAGTTCATCACTACACATGCTAAATTTGAAAATGAGGCTGTGTCCTGAAGTCCAAAATATGCTGCGCTCCTGAGGGGTTAATCTAAAGATGAGAGAGGAGTGAAGAATGGAGGAACAGGGGTATTTAGAGAGGGGGCAGGCTACAATGGTGTTTGGAGACTTGGACTCTAGGGAAGCTTAGGTCAATGGATAAGGAGTTCCATGTGTTACAAATCAAATCTTGTTAAAGGAAAAGTACAAAATAATTGACGGAGAAAATAGCTACTTTCTCACAGAATGGCCACGCATAGGATAGACCACGGAGTCATATTCACTTCCCTAACAAATGCATAAAACTGTTTGAATGAAGTTATCTTATAGCAAACCTGAGAAATGTGCTGCGGGGTCACTACTCTTGTCTCCCATCACTGGGGTAGGGAACTTACATTTGACCAAGTACAACATCTACAAGAAGATTACTTGGGTTCCTCCAGGTTTTCTAGTTTAGTCTCCCCCTAGAATTCATAAATTTCCTGATGGGCTAAAACTAGAGATGAGCGAGCACCAAAATGCTCGGGTGCTCGTTGCTCGAATCGAACTTTCCACGATGCTCGAGCGTTCGTTTCGAGTAAAAAAAAAAGACACAGGCAGGTACAACTTCCCTATGTGAAGTCCGTGTGCACCCACAGCATGGGTGGCTCTCTGGAACCTACCGGCGGTACATAAATAAATCCCATTGCAGTGCCCTGCACAGCAGAGCTAAAGTTACATTAAATACAGGTGCGCTTTGGCCCACACTGCATGCCCCAGTCAGACTGGGTTTTTTCATAAATAGACACAGGCAGGTACAATTCCCCTATGGGAAGTCTGTGTGGACCCACAGCATGGGTGGATCCCAGGAAGCCACCGGCGGTACATAAATAAATCCCATTGCAGTGCCCTGCACAGCAGAGCTAACGTCAGATTAAATACAGGTGGCCTTTGGCCCACACTGCATGCCCCAGTCAGACTGAGTTTTTTTATAAATAGACACAGGCAGGTACAACTCTGCAATGGGAATTCCATGTGCACCCACAGCATGGGTGGGTCCCAGGTAGCCGCCAGCGAAACATAAAGAAATCCCATTGCAGTGCCCCGGATAGCTGAGCTAACATCAGATAAAATGCAGGTTGGCTTTGGCCCACACTGCATGCCCCAGTCAGACTATTTTTTTTAAATAAGTCACAGGCAGGTACAACTCAGCTATGGGAATTCTGTGTGCACCTACAGCACGGGTGGCTCACTGGAACCCACCGACGGTACATTACTATATCCCTTTGCAGTGACCCGGATAGCAGAGCCAACGTCATATAAAATACAGGTGGGCTTCGGCCCACACAGCATGGCCCAGTCACACAGTTTTGGTTTTTTTTGGGTCGGATACGTAGAACACCGCGATGTGAGATCTTAGCCATACTATGCACAGACCCCTGTAGTATTCATGTAGCAAACAGATAAGCTGACCCCAATAACAGTTATGTTGCAGAAGTCTAGGTAGACCCCAGTAACATTTCTGTAGTTACAGAATAGACAGACCCCAGTAACATTTTAGTTGCAGCAGTATAGACTGACCCCAGTTACATTTATGTAGCTGCGGTATTGGCAGACCCCTGTAACATTTCTGCAGCTGAAGTATAGGCAGACCCCTGTAACGTTAATGCAGTTACGCTCCTCTCCTTTGGCCCAAACAAGTTTCTCTGATAACTGTGGTAACACGAGAGAAAATACATGATGCGCTTTGCTGACCCCCTAACCCCAAGCGGGAGGAGGAGGTGACATTACAAGGCGAAGACAGCATGACCAGGACCCGCCATAGTCTGTGTGGGAACCACGTTAGCGGGCCCAGGTTCAGGCTGGGTTCCGGGCCTCCACCGTGGATTTTGCCTCTATGGGCAAAATCAAACCTTCAGATCCGCATAACAGCCAATGGACCAAAGTAAAGCCACAGAATAAAAGTGAAAGCGACAACAGCTATGTGGAAAAGCTAGTATTTTCTGAGACAGGAGGGGCATTTGATAGCAATGAAAAGGATATTCTAGGAACTAAACGTCGACACTCCTCCTCATCTCAATGAGAAATATGGAAAGGCTTCATTCATATGTTTTCTGTTGACCATTGCAAAGTGTTAGCAATGCTAGTTTCTGGCTATACCACTCATCTTTGTCAGGAATTATCAAAGATGATCACAAGTAAAGGCCTCTTCCAACAGTCCAAAATCAAACCGGGAGTATGTGGCTCTCAGCTGGCCTGCTTTCACCAACGATAGGTGCCTGCTGCTACTCTGTCCACAGCCCTGCACGGATGCTGTGTTCGAGATTCGTCTCTCTTCTTACCTCAGCATGACACTACACTATGTATTATTTGCTCCAACAAGATGGAAGCCGCAATTGCTCTACCGCTCGGCTGAATGCTTCAGCTAGGGATAATCGAATAGCACCCCGGTTGTATTTCTTTGGTTTTCAGAAATGTGCCCAGGATTAAGAGGGGAGGGGGGGGGGGGTGCATTCCTACTGTGCCGGTTAAGGTGAAATTCTTGGACTGCCGCAAGAAGGACCAAAGCTTTACCATTTGCCAAGAATGCTTGCATTGTTGGAGGAGGAGGGGGAGGGTTTAAAGGAGGTGGCATTACAAGGCCAAGACAGCATGACCAGGACCCGCTATAGTCTGTGTGGGAACCATGTTAGTGGGCCCAGGTTGAGGCTGGGTTCCGCGCCTCCACCTTGAATTGTGCCTCCATGGGCAAAATCAAACCTTCAGATGCGAAGAAGAGGCAATGGACCACAGTGAAGCCTCAGAAGAAAAGTGGAAGCGACAACAGCAATGTGGTAAAGCTAGTATTTTCTGAGTCAGGAGGGGCATTTGATAGCAATGAAAAGGAGATTGTAGGAACTAAAAGTTGGAACTCCTCCTCCTCTTAATCAGAAATATGGAAAGCCTTCATTCACATGTTTTCTGTTGACCATTTCAAAGTGTTAGCAATGCAAGTTTCTGGCTATACCACTCATCTTTGTCAGGAATTACCAAAGAAGATCAAAAGTAAAGGCCTCATCAATCAGTCCTAAATCAGTCCGGGAGTATGTTGATCTCAGCTGGCCTGCTTCCACCCAGGATATGTGCCTGCTGCTACTCTGTGCCGAGCCCTGCAGGGAGGCTGTGTTCTATAGTCGGCTCTATTCCTACCTCAGCTGTACATATCAATATGTAATTATTATCTGCACCGACAAGATGGAAGCCGCTATTGCTCTACCGGTCGTCTGAAAGCTTTAGCTAGGGATAATCGTGGAATACGACCCCGGTTGAATGTAGTTGGTTTGCGGAACTGTGGCCAGGATTTAGAGGGTCGGGGGGGGGGGGGGGGGCAATCCTATGGTGCCGTTTTAGGTGAAAATCTTGGGCTGCCGCAACAGGGACCAAGGCTAACCATTTGCCCAGAATGTATTCATTGTTGGAGGAGGAGGAGGGGGAGGCTTCAGAGGAGGTGGCATTACAAGGCCAATACACCATGACCAGGACCCGCAATAGTCTGTGTGTGCAGCACGTTATAGACAGACCCAGTAACATTTCAGTAGTAACAGTAGGGACAGACCCTAGTAACATTTCATTTGCAGCAGTATAGACAGTCCCCACTAACATTTCAGTAGCAACAGTAGGCACAGACCCCAGTAACATTTTATTTGCAGCAGTATGGACAGACCCCAGTAACATTTCAATAGCAACAGTAGGGACAGACCCCAGTACCATTTCATTTGCAGCAGTATAGACAGACCCCAGTAACATTTCAATAGCAACAGTAGGGACAGACCCCAGTAACATTTCTTTTGCAGCACTATTGACAGACCCCAGTAACATTTCATTTACAGCAGTATAGACAAAATCTAGTAACATTTCAGTTGTAACAGTATAGACAGACCCCAGTAACATTTCTGTAGTAACAGTAGAGACAGAACCCAGTAACATTTCATTTGCAGCAGTAGAGACAGACCCCAGTAACATTTTAGCAGTAGAAACAGTATAGACAGACCCCTTTAAAATTTCCATAGTAACACTAGGCAGAGACCCCAGTAACATTTCAGTTCCACCAGTTCAGACAGACCCCAGTAACATTTCAGTAGCAACAGTAGGGACAGACCCCAGTAACATTTCATTTGCAGCAGTAGGACAGACCCCAGTAACATTTCAGTAGCAACAATAGGGACAGACCCCAGTAACATTTCATTTGCAGCAGTATGGACAGACCCCAGTAACATTTTATTTACAGCAGTATAGACAAAACCCAGTAACATTTCAGTAGCAACAATAGGGACAGACCCCAGTAACATTTCATTTGCAGCAGTATGGACAGACCCCAGTAACATTTTACTTACAGCAGTATAGACAAAACCCAGTAACATTTCAGTAGTAACACTATAGACATACCCCAGTAACATTTCAGTAGTAACAGTAGCGGGAGACCCCAGTAACATTTCATGTGCAGCAGTATAGACAGACCCCAGTAACATTTCAGTAGTAACAGTAGGGAGAGACCCCAGTAACATTTCATTTGCAGCAGTATAGACAGTCCCTAGTAACATTTCAGTAGTAGTAACAGTATAGGCAGACCCCTTTAACATTTCCGTAGTAACACTGGGCAGAGACCCCAGTAACATTTCAGTTCCAGCAGTTCAGAAAGACCCCACTAACATTTCAGTAGCGACAGTAGAGACAGACCCCAGTTACATTTTATTTGCAGCAGTATAGACAGACCCCAGTAACATTTCAGTAGCAACAGTAGGGACAGACCCCAGTAACATTTCATTTGCAGAAGTATAGACAGACCCCAGTAACATTTCATTTGCAGCAGTATTGACAGACCCCAGTAACATTTCATTTACAGCAGTATAAACAAAATCTAGTAACATTTCAGTTGTAACAGTATAGACAGACCCCAGTAACATTTCTGTAGTAATAGTCGGAACAGGCCCCAGTAACATTTCATTTGCAGCAGTATAGACAGACCCCAGTAACATCTCAGTAGTAACAGTAGAACAGACCCCAGTAACATTTCCTTAGCAGCAGTATAGACAGACTCCCGTAACATTTCAGTAGTAGTAACAGTATAGACAGACCCCTTTAACATTTCCAAAGTAACACTAGGCAGAGACCCCAGTAACATTTCAGTAGCAACAGTAGGGACAGACCCCAGTAACATTTCATTTGAAGCAGTATAGACAGACCCAAGTAGCATTTCATTTACAGCAGTATAGACATACCCCAGTAGCATTTCAGTAGTAACAGTATAGGTAGAGCCCAGGAAAATTTCAGTAGCAGCAGTGTAGGCAGACCCCTGTAGCATTACTGTGGCAGAAGCATAGGCAGGCAGACCCTTGTGACATTTCTGTAGCAAGAGTGTAGGCCGACCCCAGACAGACTGGTGTACCATGAGTGTAGGCGAAGGCCAGAAAAATTACTTGGATTACAGTGTAGGCGAGGGCCCAAAAAATTGCTGTACCAACAGTAGAAATGATCCCCAGAAAAATTGCTCAACCGAGAGGGCAGGTGAAACCCATTAATATTTCAGCTTACTGTGTCTTAATTTGTAACAGAGCCTGGAGGCAGCCCTGTTACAAACATTGGTTCATGTTGAAGTTTCAGTGCTTCAGTTTGAAACGTAGAAATATTGTTTGAGAAAAGTTATATGAGCCTTTGGGCCGCAGAAAAATTGGCAGTTCAGCGTGATGACAGGATTTCTCAGGAGGAGGAGGACTAATATCATACACCGATTGACAAAAGGTAAATGTCCCTTTTTTAATGGGGATAGAGAAGAGTGCTTTTATCTGTGGTTGCAGCGAAAAAATTGTTCAGGTAACGCTGCACTCCACTGGTGGAGAAGAGAAGTCTGGGGAAATCCAGGCTTTGTTCATCTTTATGAGTGTAAGCATGTCGGCATTGTCAGTTGACAAGCGGGTACGCTTATCTGTGATGATTCCCCCAGCTGCACTAAACACCCTTTCTGACAAGACGC
Source organism: Eleutherodactylus coqui (assembly GCF_035609145.1). Taxonomy (NCBI): domain Eukaryota; kingdom Metazoa; phylum Chordata; class Amphibia; order Anura; family Eleutherodactylidae; genus Eleutherodactylus; species Eleutherodactylus coqui. The sequence goes on along the minus strand of NC_089843.1, from coordinate 202,808,415 downwards.
TAGCCACAGGACAAGCAAGCACCTCCAGGGCATACAGCGCGAGTTCGTGCCACGTGTCCAGCTTTGACATGCAGTAGTTGTACGGAGCAGAGGCGTCACGAAGGATGGTGGTACGATCGGCTACGTACTCCCTCACCATCTTTTTACAGTGCTCCCTCTGACTCAGCCTTGACTGGGGAGTGGTGACACAGTCTTGCTGGGGAGCCATATAGCTGGCAAAGGCCTTGGAGAGTGTTCTGCTGCCTGCGCTGAACATGCTGCCTGATCTCCGCGCCTCCCCGGCTACTTGGCCCTCGGAACTGCGCCTTCTGCCGCTAGCGCTGTCAGATGGGAAGTTTACCATCAGTTTGTCCACCAGGGCCCTGTGGTATTGCATCGCTCTCGAACCCCTTTCCTCTTTGGGAATGAGAGTGGAAAGGTTCCCCTTATACCGTGGGTCGAGCAGTGTGTACACCCAGTCATCTGTAGTGGCCAGAATGCATCTAACGCGAGGGTCACGAGAAAGGCATCCTAACATGAAGTCAGCCATGTGTGCCAGGGTATCTGTACGCAACACATCGCTGTCCTCACTAGGAAGATCACTTTCTGGATCCTCCTCCTCCTCCACAGGCCATGCACGCTGAACAGATGAGAGGCAAGCAGGATGGGTACCTTCTGCAGTGGGCCCAGCTGTCTCTTCCCCCTCCTCTTCCTCAGGCTCTTCTCCCTCCTCCTCCTCCTCCTCCTCCAAAACGCACTGAGATATGGACATGAGGGTGTTCTGACTATCCAACGATATACTGTCTTCCCCTGTCTCCTGTTCTGACCGCAAAGTGTCAGCCTTTATGCTTTGCAGGGCACTTCTCAACAGGCATAGCAGAGGAATGGTGACGCTAATGATTGCAGCATCGCCGCTCACCATCTGGGTAGACTCCTCAAAGTTTCCAAGGACCTGGCAGATATCTGCCATCCACGCCCACTCCTCTGTAAAGAATTGAGGAGGCTGACTCCTACTATGCCGCCCATGTTGTTATTGGTAATCCACTATAGCTCTACGCTGCTCATACAGCCTGGCCAACATGTGCAGCGTAGAGTTCCACTGTGTGGGCACGTCACACAGCAGTCGGTGCACTGGCAGATTAAAGCAATGTTGCAGGGTCCGCAGGGTGGCAGCGTCCGTGTTGGACTTGCAGAAATGTGCGCTGACCTGGCGCACCTTGCCGAGGAGGTCTGACAAGTGTGGGTAGTTTTTCAGAAACCGCTGAACCACCAAATTAAAGATGTGGGCCAGGCATAGCACGTGCAATAGGCTGCCAAGCTGCAGAGCCGCCACCAGGTTACGGCCATTGTCACACACGACCATGCCTGGTTGCAGGCTCAGCGGCTAAAGCCAGCAGTCGGTCTGCTCTATCAGACCATGCAACAGTTCGTGGGCCGTGTGCCTCTTCTCTCCTAAGCTGATTAGTTTCAGCACGGCCTGCTGACGCTTGCCCACCGCTATGCTGTCGCGCAACACTGACTGCTGGCGACGTGCTGCTGACACATCTTAATTGTGAGGTAGAGGTTGCGCAGGAGGAGGAGGAGGGGGAAGGTTTAGTGGAGGTGGCATACAGTGCCGCAGATACCACCACCGAGCTGGGGCCCGCTATTCTGGGGGTGGGTAGGACGTGAGCGGTCCCAGGCTCTGACTCGGTCCCAGCCTCCACTGAATTCACCCAATGTGCTGTCAGGGAGATATAGTGCCCTGCCCGCCTGTGCTTGTCCACGTGTCTGTTGTTAAGTGGACCTTCCCAGTAACCGCGTTGGTGAGGGCACGTAGAATATTGCGGGAGACTTGGTCATGCAGGGCTGGGACGGCATACCTTAAAAAATAGTGGCGACTGGGGACCGAGAAGCTTGGGGCCGCCGCCGCCATCATGTTTTTGGAAAGCCTCCGTTTCCACAAGCCTGCATGGCAGCATCGCCAGGCTCATCAATTTGGCGATGTGCACATTTAAAGGTTGATCTTGGCGTGACACAGGTTGCACACCACTGTTCGTCGGTCGTCCGCGCTCTCAGTGAAAAAATGCCACACTTTTGAGCACTTTGGCCTCTGCGCGGTGGCTTGGCGCAAGGGGGTGCTTTGGGAATCCCTTGGGGTATTATTCGTTCTGGGCCTGCCTCTACACCTGCCCACCCCACTGCCTCTTCCAACCTGTCCTGCTGCTGCACTTGCCTCCCCCTCTGAAGACCTGTCCTCCATTGGCTTAGCAAACCAGGTGGGGTCAGTCACCTCATCGTCCAGCGGCTCTTTCTCCGAATCCTCTGTGCGCTCCTTCCTCGGACTTACTGCCCTTACTACTACCTCACTAATAGACAACTGTGTCTCATCATAATCATCGACCTCCCCACCTCCTGAAAGCTCTTGAGACAGTTGCTGGAAGTCCGCAGCCTCATCACTCGGACCTCGGGAACTTTCCAAAGGTTGGGCATCGGTCAGGACAAATTCCTCAGGTGAGAGAGAAACCATTTTTTCCCAGTCAGCGCAGGGGCATGAAAACAGCTCCTGGGATCCGGCCTGCTCATCCGAATGTGTCATTTTCATGGAGTGAGGAGGCTGAGAGGAAGGAGGAGCAGCAGCGAGAGGTTTCAGAGTTGCAGCAGTGGACGGCGTAAAAGACAGGTTGCTGGAGACACTGCTGGGTGCTGTTTCTGCCATCCACGACAGGACCTGCTCACACTGCTCATTTTGTAATAAAGGTCTACGACGTGGACCCAAAAATTGTGATATAAAGCTCGGGACCCCAGAAACTTTCCTCTCTCCTAATCCCGCAGCAGCCAGCTGTGATTCACCTGGACCAGGAACTCGGCCTATACCCACACCCTCACTTGGAACTCCGCGTCCTCGCCCTCGTCCACATCCACGTCCTCTAGCCCTACCCCTACCCCTCAGCATGGTGGATTACGAATAGAGCAGACACAGAGCGGTGTAAAAAATGTTTGAATTGTTATTGGCGTGCAGTTGGAGTGAGACAGCGCTTATATAACACAAACTGCAGCCAGTAAAAAAAATTATTGGGAAGACTGCAAGCACGCCTAGCTGTGCAATATGCAATACTGATACACCTGAGCTCACACCAGCCACGCAGTGAAATGCAGAGAGTCACAGCTAGCCGTAAGGATTTTTATTTTTTTTTGGTAATTTTTGTTCAATGCAATGCAGGCTATAGTGCACCAATGTGAGTTTCCCTGTATGGGGGTCTGCCACCATGCGTGCAGTTTATAGCAGACACACAGCAGTGTAAAAAATGTTTGAATTCTTATTGGCGTGCAGTTGGAGTGAGACAGCGCTTATGTAACGCAAACTGTAGCCAGGAAAGAAATTATTCAGAAGACTGCAAGCACGTCTAGCTGTGCAATATCTAATACTGATACACCTGAACTCACACCAGCCACGCAGTGAAATGCAGAGAGTCACAGCTAGCCTTAGGGTGCATTCAGATGATCGTATATCGGCTGGGTTTTCACGCCCAGCCGATATACGGCGTCCCTCTCTGCAGGGGGAGGAAGCTGGAAGAGCCGGAGCAGTGCACTGAGCTCTCGACTCCTCTCCACCCCCTCTCTGCCCCTTGCCACTATTTGCAATGGGAGGGGGCGGAACGGGGCGGAGCTACACCCATGAACTTAGCTCCGCCGCTGTCCCGCCTCTCCTCATTGAAAATAGTGCAGGGGGGGTGGAGAGGCTCCCGCCTCTTCCAGCCTCCTCCCCCTGCAGAGAGAGACGCCGTATATCGGCTGGGCATGAAAACCCAGCCGATATACGGTCGTGTGAATGCACCCTTAAGAATTTTCTTTTTTTTTTTGTAATTTTTGTGCAATGCAATGCAATGCAGGCTATATTGCGCCAATGTGAGTTTCCCTGTATGGGGGTCTGTCACCGTGCGTGCAGTTTACAGCAGACACACAGCAGTGTAAAAAATGTTTTTAATTCTTATTGGTGAGCAGTTGGAGTGAGACAGCGCTTATGTAACGCAAACTGTAGCCAGGAAAAAAAGTATTCAGAAGACTGCAAGCACGCCTAGCTGTGCAATATCTAATACTGATACACCTGAGCTCACACCAGCCACGCAGTGAAATGCAGGGAGTCACAGCTAGCCGTAAGGATTTTCTTTTTTTTTTTTGTAATTTTTGTGCAGTGCAATGCAATGCAGGCTATATTGCGTCTATCTGAGTTTCCCTGTATGGGGGTCTGTCACCGTGCATGCAGTTTACAGCAGACACACAGCAGTGTAAAAAATGTTTTTAATTCTTATTAGCGTGCAGTTGGAGTGAGACAGCGCTTATGTAACGCAAACTGTAGCCAGGAAAAAAATAATTCAGAAGACTCCAAGCACGCCTAGCTGTGCAATATGCAATACTGATACACCGGAGCTCACACCAGCCATGCAGTGAAATGCAAAGAGTCACAGCTAGCCGTAAGGATTTTCTGGGGGATTTTTTGGTAATTTTTGTGCAGTGCAATGCAGGCTATATTGCGCCAATGTGAGTTTCCCTGTATGGGGATCTGTCATCGTGCGTGCAATTGACAGCAGACACACAGCGGTGTAAAAAATTTTTGATTTCTTATTGGGGTGCAGTTGGAGTGAGACAGCGCTTATGTAACGCAAACTACAGCCAGGAAATTTTTTTTTCGGAAGACTGCAAGCACGCTTAGCTGTGCAACAATGAGGTACTACAACTACCAGCAGCCACGGAGTTAAATGCACACGGTCACAGATAGCCCTAAACAGGTGTTTTTTGGGGGTACTTGTTGACAGAATTCTACAGTAGCACTGTCCCTGACTCACCAATACTGCCCCTATACTCTGTATAATTGGCTGCAGACTGAGAAGGCAATAGTCTGCAGAGCCCAAGATGAAAGAAAAAATTTGGTGCAAAGCTGCTCCTAGCAGCAACAACAGTAATTCACGCGGTAAGATGTGGCCCTAAGAAGGACCGTTGGGGTTCTTCTAGACAGGATTCCACACTACCCACTGTCCCTGCCTGACCAATACTGCCCCTATACTACGTAGTACAGACTGCAGCCTGAGAACGCTATAGCCTGCACGTCCGATATAAAAAAAAGAAAAAAAATGTGCAAAACTGCTCCCTGCAGCCACAACACTAATGCACACGGTGAGATGTGGCGCTAAGAAGGACTGTTGGGGCTCTTGAAGACGCCAACACTCTAACTATAGCAGCAGCAACCTCCCTAATATCTGCCAGCGTGTGTCTGAGGCGAGCAGCGAGCGGGAGAGATTTAAATACTCGGGGGTCACCTGATCTCGTCAGCCACTCACAGCAGGGGGCTGGGATAGGGCTGGAACCTCACTGGAGGAAGTTGTAATGCCTTGCCTGCATGTCTATTGGCCATAAAATGGCGCAAAAATTTCAGGGAAGGAAATGTAATTGACTCGAGTAAGGCGTGGTGCTCGTCTCGAATGACGAGTATCTCGAACACCCTAATACTCGAACAAGCATCAAGCTCGGACGAGTATGCTCGCTCATCCCTAGTTAAAACTCTTTATCTAGTTACCGGACAACCCCCTTTAATAGGGCTGCTTGTATTAAAATAATAAACTGATCTATACTTATGTCTACACCAAGATGCAGCGCTGCAGCCCCGCTGGGGTCCTCATGTTTGCCTGATAGCTGCCATCATCAGGAGTCAGGTGACTACTGCAGCCAAACAGAGGCTACATTGCGACCGCTCATTCTTTTAGCATCGGTGCTCACATCCTGGGCATCATGATGCCCGGAGTTCGGGAACGTGGTGCTATGGCCTTTGATTTGCTGCAGCAGTCACCTGATTTCATGGGACATCAAATGTTGGGACCAAAGCGGGGCTGCAGTGCTGGATACCAGCGGCGATGGAGGAGGAAGTGTAGCTTAGCTAATTATTTTAATACAGGCAGCCCTATTGAGGGGATGGCGGGGTGTCTGGAAACCAGATAATGTCTTTAATTATCTTAATATAAAACTGCCCAGAGTCATGTGAGTCCTTAAGAGTGAACATTAGATTGTCAGCTTTGCCGGTGAGAGGGGTTAATGTGAGTGATGACAATCCTGGTACAGCGCTGTGGAATATGCTTAGAAAGAAATGGTCTGTATAACACAAGGACGGCTGACAATGGTTATTTCTGTGTCTTCTTCTTGTTCTGCATTTATCTGTTGTAAAGCCGGTTCAGGCCACAATCATCGGGGAGCGGATCCAGAATGATGTGTGATGAGAGCGGGCAATGTAAAATATATCCCATCATACTGTATAAAAAGAGGGGAGATGATAGCAGTCAGCATAATGTCACTGATCCTGTCAGCTCTCGGTGTCGCTGCTGTTCTTGCTGCTTCCACTCATCATGAATGACTTATAATATTATATACTTCCTCTTCATCATCATCCCATTCCTACAAGGAGATGTTTAGTCTCATTATTATATTGGTTCTTCCATGGCTTCCTGTAACACAATTATTCTGTGATCTCAAGATTAGTGAATATCATCAGATGGAGACAAAAGAATACAAGGATGGAGACCTCATCATTGGTGGCTTGTTGACAATATCCGCATCTGGAAAACATGAACAAGATCCAGAGGAGAAGAACACGTATCTACACTCTACAGCGTAAGTCACAGTTTCATCTACATATTATACATGAGAAGAGGGGTGAGAATAGTGTGACGGCTGCAGATGTCACTTCACCGATCTACTGATACAGTACAAGTTTCTATATATGCTATTCCCAGTAACGAGTGATAAGGGTTATGGGGGTCCAGAATCACCAAATATTTGTAAATTCCTAGAAAATACATAAAAATAGGGGAGTTTTCCAGTGTCAATAAAAACTGGTGTATCTATGATATATTTGAAGTTGGAGGAACTTGGTTCTTGTGATTATTATTAGAGATGAGCGAACGTACTCGTCCGAGCTTGATGCTCGTTCGAGTATTAGCGTGTTCGAGATGCTCGTTACTAGAGGCGAGCACCACGCGATGTTCGAGTTACTTTCACTTTCATCTCTGAGACGTTAGCGCACTTTTCTGGCCAATAGAAAGACGGGGAAGGCACTACAACTTCCCCCTGCAACGTTCAAGCCCTATACCACCCCCCTGCAGTGAGTGGCTGGCGAGATCAGGTGTCACCCGAGTATATAAATCGGCCCCTCCCGCGGCTCGCCACAGATGCATTCTGACATAGCTCAGGGAAAGTGCTGCTGATGCTGGAGCTGCTATAGGGAGAGTGTTAGGAGTATTTTAGGCTTCAAGAACCCCAACGGTCCTTCTTAGGGCCCCATCTGACCGTGTGCAGTACTGTTGAGGCTGCTTTTTGCAGTGTTGCACCTTTTTTTTTTTTTTTTTTGTATATCGGCCGTGCAGAGCATTGCGTCCTCAGTCTGCAGTAATTTTACATAGTATAGGGCCAGTAGTGCTGAGGCAGGGACAGTGAAAAACGTGAAAGACATATACTGTCTATATAGGCAGTGGGCTTTTCCAAAAAAATTTGGGACAAAAAAATATATTTGGGCTGCCTGTGACCATCCTGACTGTACTGCGTCTCTGCTGGGGGTAGTTGTCCTAATTCATATGCAGCCAGCTAAGTGTTACAGCAGGCTTGCGCAAAATTCTTTCCTGCCTCTGCGTTGCCCGTTACATCATTGCTGTCATCCTGTCCAGAGGGAAACAGTCTGCACTGCAGTAATTTTACATAGTATAGGGCCAGTAGTGCTGAGGCAGGGACAGTGAAAAACGTGAAAGACATATACTGTCTATATAGGCAGTGGGCTTTTCCAAAAAAATTTGGGACAAAAAAATATATTTGGGCTGCCTGTGACCGTCCTGACTGTACTGCGTCTCTGCTGGGAGTAGTTGTCCTAATTAATACGCAGCCAGCTAAGTGTTACAGCAGGCTTGCGCAAAATTCTTTCCTGGCTCTGCGTTGCCCGTTACATCATTGCTGTCATCCTGTCCAGAGGGAAACAGTCTGCACTGCAGTAATTTTACATAGTATAGGGCCAGTAGTGCTGAGGCAGGGACAGTGAAAAACGTGAAAGACATATACTGTCTATATAGGCAGTGGGCTTTTCCAAAAAAATTTGGGACAAAAAAATATATTTGGGCTGCCTGTGACCGTCCTGACTGTACTGCGTCTCTGCTGGGGGTAGTTGTCCTAATTCATACGCAGCCAGCTAAGTGTTACAGCAGGCTTGCGCAAAATTCTTTCCTGCCTCTGCTGTGCGTTCCGTAAGCGAAGTCAGCCTCCAACCACAGACCAATAAGCTGCACATTTAATTACAGCGTTCTGTTTCTGCACTACTGGTAATACACCATGCTGAGGGGTAGGGGTAGGCCTAGAGGACGTGGACGCGGGCGAGGACACGGAGGCCCAAGTCAGGGTGTGGGCACACGCCGAGCTCCTGATCCAGGTGTATCGCAGCCGACTGCTGCGGGATTAGGAGAAAGGCACGTTTCTGGTGTCCCCACATTCATCTCACAATTAATGGGTCCACGCGGTAGACCTTTATTAGAAAATGAGCAGCGTGAGCAGGTCCTGTCGAGGATGGCAGAAAGTGCATCCAGCAATCTATCGACCACCCAGTCTTCTACGCCATCCACTGCTGCAACTCTGAATCCTCTGGCTGCTGCTCCTCCTTCCTCCCAGCCTCCTCACTCCATTACAATGACACATTCTGAGGAGCAGGCAGACTCCCAGGAACTGTTCTCGGGCCCCTGCCCAGAATGGGCAGCAATGGTTCCTCTCCCACCGGAGGAGTTTGTCGTGACCGATGCCCAACCTTTGGAAAGTTCCCGGGGTCCGGGGGATGAGGCTGGGGACTTCCGGCAACTGTCTCAAGAGCTTTCAGTGAGTGAGGAGGACGATGACGATGAGACACAGTTGTCTATCACTCAGGTAGTAGTAATTGGAGTAAGTCAGAGGGAGGAGCGCAGAGAGGATTCGGAGGAACAGCAGCAGGACGATGAGGTGACTGACCCCACCTGGTTTGCTAAGCCTACTGAGGACAGGTCTTCAGAGGGGGAGGCAAGTGCAGCAGCAGGGCAGGTTGGAAGAGCAAGTGCGGTGGTCAGGGGTAGAGGCAGGGCCAGACCGAATAATCCACCAACTGTTTCCCAAAGCGCCCCCTCGCGCTATGCCACCCTACAAAGGCCGTGGTGCTCAAAGGTCTGGCAGTTTTTCCCTGAGAGTGCAGACGACCGACGAACAGTGGTGTGCAACCTTTGTCACGCCAAGATCAGCCGGGGAGCCACCACCACCAACCTCACCACCACCAGCATGCGTAGACATAAGATGGCCAAGCACCTCACAAGGTGGGACGAAGGCCATTCACCGCCTCCGGTTTGCACCACTGCCTCTCCCCCTGTGCCCCAACCTGCTACTAAGATCCAACCCCCCTCTCAGGACACAGGCACTACCGTCTCCAGGCCAGCACCCACACCCTAACCTCCGCTGTCCTCGGCCCCATCCACCAATGTCTCTCAGCGCACCATCCAGCCGTTGCTAGCGCAAGTGTTTGCGCGCAAGCGCAAGAACGCCGCCACGCACCCGCACGCTCAAGCGTTAAACGTGCACATAGCCAAATTGATCAGCCTGGAGATGCTGCCGTATAGGCTTGTGGAAACGGAGGCTTTCAAAAGCATGATGGCGGCGGCGGCCCTGCGCTACTCGGTTCCCAGTCGCCACTACTTTTCCCGATGTGCCGTCCCAGCCCTGCACAACCACGTCTCCCGCAACATTGTACGCGCCCTCACCAACGCGGTTACTGCCAAGGTCCACTTAACAACGGACACGTGGACAAGCACAGGCGGGCAGGGCCACTATATCTCCCTGACGGCACATTGGGTGAACTTAGTGGAGGCTGGGACAGAGTCAGAGCCTGGGACCACTCACGTCCTACCCACCCCCAGAATTGCGGGCCCCAGCTCGGTGGTGGTATCTGCGGCGGTGTATGCTTCCTCCACTAAACCACCCTCCTCCTCCTCCTCCTACGCAACCTCTGTCTCGCAATCAAGATGTGTCAGCAGCAGCACGTCGCCAGCAGTCGGTGTCGCGCGGCGTGGCAGCACAGCGGTGGGCAAGCGTCAGCAGGCCGTGCTGAAACTACTCAGCTTAGGAGAGAAGAGGCACACGGCCCACGAACTGCTGCAGGGTCTGACAGAGCAGACCGACCGCTGCCTTGCGCCGCTGAGCCTCCAATCGGGCATGGTCGTGTGTGACAACGGCCGTAACCTGGTGGCGGCTCTGCAGCTCGCCAGCCTCACGCACGTGCCATGCCTGGCCCACGTCTTTAATTTGGTGGTTCAGCGCTTTCTGAAAAGCTACCCACACTTGTCAGACCTGCTCGAAAAGGTGCGCACATTTCCGCAAGTCCCACACGGACGCTGCCACCCTGCGCACCCTGCAACATCGGTTTAATCTGCCAGTGCACTGACTGCTGTACGACGTGCCCAAACGGTGGAACTCTACGCTCCACATGTTGGCCAGGCTCTATGAGCAGCGTAGAGCTATAGTGGAATACCAACTCCAACATGGGCGGCGCAGTTGGAGTCAGCCTCCTCAATTCTTTACAGAAGAGTGGGCCTGGTTGGCAGACATCTGCCAGGTCCTTGTAAACTTTGAGGAGTCTACCCAGATGGTGAGCGGCGATGCCGCAATCATTAGCGTCGCCATTCCTCTGCTATGCCTCTTGAGAAGTTCCCTGCAAAGCATAAAGGCAGACGCTTTGCGCTCGGAAACGGAGGCGGGGGAAGACAGTATGTCGCTGGATAGTCAGAGCACCCTCCTGTCTATATCTCAGCGCGTTGAGGAGGAAGTGGAGGAGCATGAAGAGGAGGGGAAAGAGACAGCTTGGCCCACTGCTGAGGGTACTCACGCTGCTTGCCTGTCATCTTTTCAGCGTGTATGGCCTGAGGAGGAGGAGGATCCTCAAAGTGATCTTCCTAGTGAGGACAGCCATGTGTTGCGTACAGGTACACTGGCACACATGGCTGACTTCATGTTAGGATGCCTTTCTCGTGACCCTCGCGTTACACGCATTCTGGCCACTACGGATTACTGGGTGTACACACTACTCGACCCATGGTATAAGGAGAACCTTTCCACTCTCATACCCGAAGAGGAAAGGGGTTCGAGAGTGATGCTATACCACAGGTCCCTGGCGGACAAGCTGATGGTAAAATTCCCATCCGACAGCGCTAGTGGCAGAAGGCGCAGTTCCGAGGGCCAGGTAGCAGGGGAGGCGCGGAGATCAGGAAGCATGTACAGCACAGGCAGGGGAACACTCTCTAAGGCCTTTGACAGCTTTATGGCTCTCCAGCAAGACTGTGTCACCGCTCCCCAGTCAAGGTTGAGTCAGCGGGAGCACTGTAAAAGGATGGTGAGGGAGTACGTAGCCGATGGCACGACCATCCTCCGTGACGCCTCTGCCCCCTACAACTACTGGGTGTCGAAGCTGGACACGTGGCCTGAACTCGCGCTCTATGCCCTGGAGGTGCTTGCTTGTCCTGTGGCTAGCGTCTTGTCAGAGAGGGTGTTTAGTGCGGCTGGGGGAATCATCATGGATAAGAGTACCCGCCTGTCAGCCGACAGGCTTACACTCATAAAGATGAACAAGGCCTGGATTTCCCCAGACTTTTCTTCTCCACCAGCGGACAGCAGCGATACCTAAACAATACGTAGGCTGCACCCGCGGATGGAAGCATCGTTCTCTATCACCATCAAAAACGGGGACCTTTTAGCTTCATCAATCTGTGTATTCTATTCATCCTCCTCCTCCTGCTCCTCCTCCTGAAACCTCACGTAATCACGCCGAGCGGGCAATTTTTCTTAGGCCCACAAGGCTCAGTCATATAACTTTTGTAAACAATGTTTATACGTTTCAATTCTCAATTGAATAAAGCATTGAAACTTGCACCTGAACCAATTTTTATTTTAACTGGGCTGCCTACAGGCCTAGTTACAAATTAAGCCACATTAACCAAAGTGATTAATGGGTTTCACCTGCCCTCTTGGTTGGGCATGGGCAATTTTTCTGAAGTACATTTGTACTGTTGGTACACCAATTTTTTGGGGCCCTCGCCTACATTGTAATCCTAGTAATTTTTAGCCCACCTGCATTAAAGCTGACGTTACCTCAGCTGTGCTGGGCACTGCAATGGGATATATTTATGTACCGCCGGTGGGTTCCAGGGAGCCACCCATGCTGTGTGTCCACAGGGACTTCACATTAGGGATTTGTACCTGCCAGTGTCTATGTATTAAAAACCCCAGTCTGAGTGGGGCATGCAGTGTGGGCCGAAGACCACCTGCATTTAATCAGACGTTACCTCAGCTGTGATGGGCAGTGCAATGGGATATATTTATGTACCGCCGGTGGCTTCCTGGGACCCACCCATGCTGTCGGTCCACACAGAGTTGTAATTGCATGTGTCCACTTCTAAAGAACCCCAGTCTGACTGGGGCATGCAGTGTGGGCCGAAGCCCACCTGCATTTAACATGACATTACCTCAGCTGTGATGGGCAATGCAATGGGATATATTTATGTACCGCCGGTGGCTTCCTGGCACCCACCCATGCTGTCGGTCCACACGGAGTTGTAACTGCATGTGTCCACTTCTAAAGAACCCCAGTCTGACTGGGGCATGCAGTGTGGGCCGAAGCCCACCTGCATTTAACATGACATTACCTCAGCTGTGATGGGCAATACAATGGGATATATTTATGTACCGCCGGTGGGTTCCAGGGAGCCACCCATGCTGTGGGTCTACAGGGAGTTGTAACTGCATGTGTCTACTTCTAAAGAACCCCAGTCTGACTGGGGCATGCAGTGTGGGCCGAAGCCCACCTGCATTTAACATGACATTACCTCAGCTGTGATGGGCAATGCAATGGGATATATTTATGTACCGCCGGTGGGTTCCAGGGAGCCACCCATGCTGTGGGTCCACAGGGAGTTGTCACTACATGTGTCTACTTCTAAAGAACCCCAGTCTGACTGGGGCATGCAGTGTGGGCCGAAGCCCACCTGCATTTAACATGACATTACATCAGCTGTGCTGAGCACTGCAATGGGATATATTTATGTACCGCCGGTGGGTTCCAGGGAGCCACCCATGCTGTGGGTCCACAGGGAGTTGTCACTACATGTGTCTACTTCTAAAGAACCCCAGTCTGACTGGGTCATGCAGTGTGGGCCGAAGCCCACCTGCATTTAACATGACATTACCTCAGCTGTGATGGGCAATGCAATGGGATATATTTATGTACCACCGGTGGGTTCCAGGGAGCCACCCATGCTGTGGGTGCACACGCAATTTCCATTGCGGAGTTGTACCTGCCTGTGACTATTTATAAAAAAAACGCGGTCTGACTGGGGCATGCAGACACCTTGACAGAATGAATAGTGTGTGGCACATAGGTTCCCCATTGCTATGCCCACGTGTGCAGCTCCAGATGGAGGTGGCACAGGATTGGATTTACCATTGCTTCTGTACAGCATTGTGGGCTATCGCCCCGCCCCTTTTAAAGAGGGTCGCTGCCTAGCCGTGCCAACCCTCTGCAGTGTGTGCCTGCGGTTCCTCCTCATGGCAGATGCACTTATAAATAGACATGAGGGTGGTGTGGCATGAGGGCAGCTGAAGGCTGCGCAGGGACAATTTGGTGTGCGCTGTGGACACTGGGTCGTGCAGGGGGGGGGGGGGGGGGGGTTGGGCAGCATGTAACCCAGGAGAAGTGGCAGCGGAGTGTCATGCAGGCAGTGATTGTGCTTTGTTGGAGGTAGTGTGGTGCTTAGCTAAGGTATGCATTGCTAATGAGGGCTTTTAAGAAGTAAAAATTGTTGGGAGGGGGGGGGCACTCTTGCCGCTATTGTGGCTTACTAGTGGGACCTGGGAACTTGAGATGCAGTGCAACATGTAGCCCCTCGCCTGCCCTATCCGTTTCTGTGTCGTTTCCATCACTTTCTTGAATTGCCCAGATTTTCACAAATGGAAACCTTAGCGAGCATCGGCGATATACAAAAATGCTCGGGTCGCCCATTGACTTCAATGGGGTTCGTTACTCGAAACGAACCCTTGAGCATCGCGAAAATTTCGTCTCGAGTAACGACCACCCGAGCATTTTGGTGCTCGCTCATCTCTAATTATTATCATATTATAGGTCATAGTAAATGCTGCTGATGTATTCATGTCACTATTCTGAGCCATAGACACATATTACTTCTCTTTACTTCTCATTATGGTTTATCAGTTTGCCCATAACAATGTTCGGGGGTTTCTGATTTTTTTCATGTTTAGCAGTATAAACTAAGAAATTCCGACTGACACCCTGATCGGTCTGATCTCAGAGAAGGTTTAATGTAGACAGAAGAGATTAGCTTTGGCATTGGGAATATACTATGGATGAAACAGTAATAATCAAGATCCAAGAAGCTTTATTGGTTGCCGATCGGGTATTTCTATAGTCCCCTTAAAGCAAATGAAGCACTAGTAACACGGCATTCTGTCTCCTCCTTCCTTAGGGGTGCAGTAACCCTACAGTGAGGAGGAATGGAAACACATGACCCTCATAACTTGTCATTTTGGCACAACGCCTTTAACAGAAACAGCTGAGTAGGAGGCTTCAAACTGGGTGAGGAGCAGCCAAACTGTGCTACAATGTTGAGGTGGTAGAAGACTGTTTCATGTCACAGGTCATACACCATGGCAAGCAGTGTTTTAGGGACAGCAGCTAAGGAGGGGACAGTTAGACAGGCTAGTCAGGTCTGCATTTGTCAAGGCACACCCTGAAGTAATGGGGATGACAGCAGGTGATGAATGTGTCTGTAAAGGGTCTTATATAGGTGCTTTCACACAGTGCAGAATTGTTCCACCAGACACAGCTATAGATAGAGCTTAATTTGCTGCTGCAGATTTCTGCTCAATAGCCCACATATATACATGGTGGTTTTCATGCTGAATCTTCTGCATCTCTAGGTGCCTCTTGCAGAATAATTCCGCACTGTGTGGAAGCACCCTATTAACACCTTAGTGATCACCCATATATGTTTTCACATCCTGGGCTTTATTCTACAGGGCCATAGACATGTGTTGGCCTTGTAGGATTACAAACACAGCTACATCTTGCTCATGGTGATCAGCTGCTTTGTTACTACTAGCAGTCAGGTACTTAGTTAAGCATAGGGTGTCTACCGAGGTATTAAATGACCATGTAACATTTGGGTCTAACCCTCTTACACTAGATCTGAACACCATTTAGTACTCCTCATATATTTCGATGTGTAGGGTGATTCCCTTGATTATATCATATTCTGCACAGGCATTTTGTGCTTGCTGCTATTAAGGTTACATCCACATTACTGTCAATGAACTACCACTTACTAGTACTTTCCAATGTATGACTCCTGATGATATTATTAATTTCGCTGAAACGTGTGTAGGGTCAAATACGTTTTAGCATATAACCAGCTACAGAGGGAGGTCCAGCCATTCTTAGTGTGTTTCCCCCCCCTCCTCCCTTCTTTTCTTTTGTGTTCTTGGTTTCTTTTACGTTTATACTCTTCTTGATATTATTGTCATCACTCTCAGCAATGATCAGGTCCTGATTTTTAATTAGAATTATTAAAAGTTATATTTTATTATCATCCGTTCAGTGATACTTCATTCATATGTGTGCTGTACAAAAAAAACCTTTTTTTAAATTGACACAATGGACAAAAAAATACAAACAGTAAATTTTTCCTTCTGTTTTGCTTAGATTCATTCAAAAACTATGGCGTCAAAATATGCAGTAAACACATTGTTAAATTTGTTAAGGGGTCTAGGTTTCAGAACAGTCACTTGTGGGGGTTCTCTGTCGTTTAGGGTGCTCAAGGGCTCTATAAGTGGGTAGTGGGGACTGAAACACCTTCAACCAAAATTTCGGTTCCTAAAGCCACCGGCTGCTCCTTTTATTTTGGGCCCCGTTGTAGATAGATACATAATATTAGGGCAACAAAAGGTATGTTTCTGAACACAGCGCAAACGGGGGTATCCTTTATGGAGTGCAGATCTTTATTTTCATGTGCACTATAGAGAAAAACTTGTCCTTAAAATGACATATGTTTGCAAATACATTAAATTTTATTCATACATTAAGAAGTGTATGTTTTAAAGTTCAGTCATTTGTGGGGGTATCTATCATTCAGACACCCATGAGACTTTGCAATCTTGGCTTGGTCCAGGAAAACAAAATGTTCCTCAAAATTGTAATAATTAATATTAAATTTGTACTAATCTCCTAAATGGTTGAAAAAATTAACATTTTCAAATGTGCTTCTAGAAAAAAGTAAACAGATGAAAATATATATCTTATCAAAAATTTCTACTGTATGCTTGCACATATTGCTCTAAAAACGCCCATATTCAGGGAGGCATACCATATCCCCTAAACCAAACCCCTCTGTACTCTGCCTAATAACATGTTCCCTGTCCCACAGACAGCAATCCCTGCTAGCCGTAATCAACCGGCACATGCAGTCATCCCGATTTCGCCACTATATGGCCTGACCATTGTCTGTGTGTATAGCCTCCCTCACTCTCTACCTCGCCATACCTTGCACATCCCCAGCCCCTTTACCTTCTGCATCACCCCACTATTTGTAGTATGTAAGCTCGTTGGAGCAGGACCCTCACCCCTACTGTTTCCATCAATTCATCAATTGATTACTTCATGTAACCATTGTCCTGTGTTATCTTCCCTGTATTGTAAGCGCTGTGGAATATGTTGGCACTGTATAAAAAAAATTATTATTATCATATTGCAGTTGAAAAATGTGAAAAAAATGATGTTTTCAAAATGTTCGCAATTTTGGTGCTTTTAATAAATGTATACAAATTTAATCAGTCTATGTTTATAACTAGAGATGAGCGAACGTACTCGTTACGAGTACTTACGCACCCGAGCACCGCCATTTTCGAGTACAGCAGTACTCGCGCGTAAAGATTCGGGGGGCGCCGTGGCGGCACAGGGGGTAGCAGTGGGGAGTGGGGGGGAGAGGGAGAGAGAGAGGGCTCCCCCCTGTTCCCCGCTGCTACCCCCCGCACCGCCGCGCCTCTCCCCGCCCCCCGGCGCCCCCCGAATCTTTACGCCCGAGTACTGAAGTACTCGAAAATGGCGGTACTCGGGTGCGTAAGTACTCATTACGAGTACGTTTGCTCATCTCTATTTATAACCTAAATGAATTAAAATATGTGGTGAAAAAAAAATTTCAGAATTACTTGGATAGCCAAAGCTTTACAGAGTTTTCCTATGTTAAATTGAAAGATTTCAGATATTCAAAATTTGGCCTGGTCTTTAAAGGGGTTTTCCGTGGAAAATACTTCTGATGATCTATCCTCAAGATAGGTTATTAATAGGGATGAGCGAGTATACTCGCTAAGGCACTACTCGCTCAAGTAATGTGCCTTAGCCGAGTATCTCCCCGCTCGTTCCAAAAGATTCGGGTGTCGCCGCGGGGCGGGGAGCTGCGGGGGAGAGCAGGGAGGAACGGAGGGGAGATCTCTCTCTCCTTCTCTCCTGCCCGCTCTGCCCCGCTCCCCGCCGCAACTCACCTGTCAGCTGCGGCGGCCCCCGAATCTTTATGGACGAGCGGGGAGATACTCGGCTAAGGCACATTACTCGGACGAGTAGTGCCTTAGCGAGTATACTCGCTCATCCCTAGTTATTAATAGTTTATCAGCTGAGCGGCCGCATGCTGTCAGCTTCGCAAATACACAGATTTTCTTTTAGGCAGCTTTATAAGGGCTCAGGACAGCAAAGATAGTAGCAGCATTAGATGGTGAATGTAAAATAAATCAACCTTTATTGCTCCATAATGTAAAAAACAGGCAACGTTTCGACTATAGGAAGTCTTTCTCAAGCCAGAGGTCGGTCTGCTCTGTCAGCCCCTGCAACATTTCGGGGGCCATGTGCCTCTTGTCACCTAAGCTGAGTAGTTTCAGCATGGCCTACTGACGCTTGCCCACCGCTGTGCTGCCGCGCCGCTCCACACCGACTGCTGTCGACGTGCTGCTCACATTTCTTAATTGAGAGGTAGAGGTTGCGTAGGAGGAGGGGGAGGGTTTAGAGGAGGTGGCATAGACAGCCGGAGATACCAGCAGTGAGGTAGGACCCGCTATTCTGGGTGTGGGTAGGACGTGAGCGGTCCCAGGCTCGGACTCGGTCCCAACCTCCACCAAATTCACCCAATGTGCCGTCAGGGAGATATAGTGGCCCTGCCCGCCATAACTTGTCCACGTGTCCGTGGTTAAGTGGACCTTCCCAGTAACCGCGCTGGTGAGGGCACGATTGATGTTGCGGGAGCTTTTATTTTTTTTAGTAAATGAATACAGGCCGTATACTGTGCATATCACTTTCCCTGTAGAAGTGGCTCTGGCCCTACGCCGTGCGTCAAATTCACTGCAGACATAAACCGGTGTAAATAATTATGGAATTATTTGCGTACACTTTCACGCTGACAGCGGTATTGTAACGCAAACTCCAGATAGAAAGAAATTATACGGAAGGCTGCAAACAGGCCTAGCTGTGAAATAGTGAAGCACTACAACCCCCAGTAGGCACCCAGCTAAATGGAGACGGTGAGATGCAGCCCAACGAAGGAGCTGTTTTTTTGGGGGGTTTGAAAAAGAATACAGGCTGTAAACTGTCTATATCACTTTCCCTCTAAAAGTGGCTGTGTTGGCCGCGGGCTGTGCGTAAAATTCACTGCAGACACAGACCGGTGTAAATAATTATGTAATTATTTGCGTACACTTTCACGCTGACAGCGTTATTGTAACGCAAACTGCAGCCAGATAAAAATTATACGGAAGGCTGCAAACAGGCTTAGCTGTAAAAAAAATAGTGAAGCACTACAACTCCCAGCAGACACCCAGTAAAATGCAGACGGTCAGAGGTAGCCCTAAGAAGGACCGTTGGGGTTCTTGTAGACAGGATCCTACACTACCACTGTCCCTATCTCAGCAGCACTTTCCCTATACTTTGAATAATAGACTGCAGACTGAGAACGCAACAGCTGTAATGGCCTGCACAGCCCAAGATGAAAAAAAAAAATTTTGTGCAAAAGTCCTCCCAGCAGCCACAACAGTAATGCACACGGTCAGATGTGGCCTTAAGAAGGACCGTTGGGGTTCTTGAGGACAGGATCCTACAGTAACACTATCCCTAAATAAGCAGCAGCACTTTCCCTAATCTCTCCCAGTGTGTGTCTGAGGCGAGCCACTTGATCTCGCCAGCCACTCACTGCAGGGGGGTGGGATAGGGCTGGCACGTCACAGGAGGAAGTGGTATTGCCTTCCCTGCATGTCTATTGGCTAGAAAGTGGCGCTGAGCACGCATGGAAGGAAATGGAATTGACTCAAGCACCGCGTGGTGCTCGTCTCGAGTAACGAGTATCTCGAGCACCCCAATGCTCGAACGAGCATCAAGCTCGGATGAGTGTTCTCGCTCATCTCTATTTAATAACATTTTTTAAAGATAGAGCTCATTCCTTAATTTGTAACAGAGCCCGGAGGCAGCCCTCCGAAAAAAATTAGTTTTAACAGAGCCTCTTGGGCCGCAGAAGAATTGGCAGTTTAGCGTGATGACATGCTGTTTTAGGAGGAGGAAGAGGAGTAAGATCCGAAAGGGATAGACCAAGCTACTTTTCCCCTTTTTTAGGGTTAGAGAGAGGATGCATATTTCTCCTGTTGCAGCAAAAAGAATCTTTATGATCTGCTGCTTTCCATCGGTGGAGAAGAGAAGTCTGGGGAAAACCAGCATTTGTTCATCTTAATCAGTGTAAGCATGTTGGGGCTGTCAGTTGACAGGCGGGAACACTTATACGTGATGATCCCCCCAGCAACATTAAACAACCTCTCTGATAACACACTAGCAGCAGGGCAGGCCAGCACCTCCAGGGCGTACAGTGCAAGTTCATGCCACATGTACAGCTTTGACACCAGATAGTTCTATGGAACAGAGGGATCACAGAGGATGGTGGTACGATCGGCTATGTACTCCCTCACCATCTTTTTATACTGTTCCCTGTGATTCAGCCTAGACTGGGGAGTGGTGACACAGTCTGGCTGGGGAGCTATAAAACTGGCAAAGGCTTTGAAGAGTGTTCCTGTCCCTGCGCTGGACATGCTGCCTGATCACTGCACCTCCCCTGCTAGTTGGCCCTATGAACTACATCTTCTACCGCTAGCGCTGTCAGATGGGAACTTTAGCATCAGTTTTTCCACCAGGGCCTTGTAGTATTGCATCAGTCTCGTACTTCTTTTCTCTTCGGGAATGAGAGTGGAAAAGTTCTCCTTAGACCGTGGATCTAGAAGGGTATACACCCAGTAATCCGTGTTGGCCATAATGTGTTTAACGCGACGGTCACAGGAAAGGCAGCCTAACATGAAGTCAGCCATGTGTACCAGAGTCCCAGTACGCAACACATCGCTGTCCTCACTAGAAGGATGATTTTCATTATCATCCTCCTCTTCAGTGGATACCCTCTGCAGTGTGGCCAGCAGTCTCTTCCCCCTCCTCCCCCCTCCCTTCCTCCTTCTCCAAAGCGCGCTGATACACATACGTGAGTGTGGTCTGGCTATCAAGCGACATACTGTCACCCCCATCTCCTGTTCTAACCGCAAAGCATCAGCCTTTATGCTTAGCGGCGAACTTCTCAGCAGGCAAAGCAGCAGGATGGTAACACTAATAATGACAGCATCGCCGCTCACCATTTGGGTAGACTCCTCAAAGTTTCCGAGGACCTGGCAGATGTCTGCTTTCCATGCCCAGTCCTCTGTAAAGAGCTGCAGAGGCTGACTACCACTCCGCCGTCCATGTTGCAGCTGGTATTCCACAATTGTTCTACACTGCTCGTACAGCCTGGCCAACATGTACAGCGTAGAATTCCAGCGCGTGGGCACGTCGCACAGCAGTCGATGCTCTGGTAGCTGAAACCGACGTTGCAGTGTCCTGAGGGTGGCAGCATCAGTGGTGGACTTGTGGAAATGTGCGACCACGCGGCGTACCATACTGAGAAGGTTGGACAAATGGGGGTAGTTTTTCAAAAACCGCAGAACCACCAGATTGAACACGTGGCCAGGCATGGCACGTGTGTGAGGCTGCC
This sequence comes from Eleutherodactylus coqui, assembly GCF_035609145.1. NCBI lineage: Eukaryota > Metazoa > Chordata > Amphibia > Anura > Eleutherodactylidae > Eleutherodactylus > Eleutherodactylus coqui. The sequence continues at coordinate 202,787,266 of NC_089843.1, read as the reverse complement.
AAGCTGCAGAGCCACCACCAGATTACAGCCATTGTCACACACGACCATGCCCGATTGGAGGCTCAGCGGTGAAAGCCAGAGGACGGTCTGCTCCGTCAAACCCTGCAACAACTAAGGGGCAGTGTGAATCTTGTCACATAAGCTGATGAGTTTCAGCACGGCTTGCTGACGCTTGCCCTACCGACTGCTGGCAATGTGCTCATACTTCTTAATTGAGAGGTGGAGGAGGAAGAGTGGGGGGTTTTGAAGGAGGTGGCATAATACAACAGAGAAACATTAACCGAGGTAGGACCCGCTATCCTTGGTGTGAGTGGCACGTGAGCGGTCCCAGGCTCTGACTCGATCCCAGCCACCATCAAGTTCAGCCAATGTGCCGTCAGAGAAATGTAGTGTCCCTGCCCGCCAGCACTTGTCCACGTGTCCATCGTTAAGTGAACCTTCACAGTAAATGCATTGGTGAGGGCACAGTTTATGTTGCGTGGGACGTGCTGGTGTAGGGCAGGGACAGCATACCGGGAAAAAAGTGGCAACAGGAGACTGAGTACCGAGGGACCACTGCCACCATCATGTTGCGGAAAGCCTCCTTTTCTGCTAGCCTGCATGGCAGCATCTCCAGGCTGAGTAGTTTTGCAATATGCACATTTAAAGATTGTGCATGTGGGTGGGTGGCCACGTATTTCCACTTTTGTTTTTAACGATTGGGTTAGCAACAGCACTGGGGCACATTGGTGGAGGCAGTGGAGGACCGTGGAGGTGAGGGTGTCGGTGCAGGCCAGGAGGTGCTTGTGCCTGCGTCCTGAGAGGGGGATTGGATCTGTGTATCAGGTTGTGGCATGATGGGAAGAGGCAGTGGTGTGACCCGGAGGCGGTGAATGGCCTTCGTTCCATCTCATGGGGTGCTTGGATATCATATGCCTGCGCGTGCTGGTGGTGGTGAGGCTGGTAGTGGTGGCTCCCCGGCTAATCTTGGTGCTGCACAGGTTGCACACCACAGTTTGTCGGTCGTCCATGCTCTCACTGAAACACATCCACACCTTCGAGCACCTAGCCCTCTGCACGGAGGCTTGGCACAAGGGGCTGCTGTAGGAAACAGTTGGTGGGTTCTTTGCTCTGGCCCTGCCTCTCCCCTTGGCCACCACACTGCCTCCTCCAACCTGTCCTGCTGCTGCACTTGCCTCCCCCTCTGAAGACCTGTCCTCAGTTGGCTTAGCAAACCAGGTGGGGTCAGTCACCTCATCGTCCAGCGCCTCTTCCTCCGAATCCTCTGTGCGCTCCTCCCTCGGACTTACTGCCCTTACTACTGCCTCACTGATAGACAACTGTGTCTCATAGTCATCATCCTCCTCACCCACTGAAAGCTCTTGAGACAGTTGCCGGAAGTCCGCAGCCTCATCCCCCGGACCCCGGGAACTTTCCAAATTTTGGGCATCGGTCACGACAAACTCCTCAGGTGGGAGAGGAACAATTTATTTGAAGCCCTGTCTTCAGTAGGCTTAGCAAGCCAGGTGGGGTCAGTCACCTCATTGTCCAGCAGCTCTTCCTCTGAATCCACTGTCCGCTCCTCCCTCGGACTTACTGCCCTTACAAAAATCTCACTGACAGACAACTGTGACTCATCATCCTTATCCATAAAAAGCTCTTGAGACAGTTGCTGGAAGTCCTCAGCCTCATCATCCGGACTCTGGGAAATTTACAAAGGTTGGGCATCGGTCATGACAAACTCCTCAGGTGGTTGAGGAACCGTTTTTTCCCACTAAGGGCAGGGACCTGAGAACAGTTCCAGGGAGTTTGCCTGCTCAGTCTTTCCTTTTCATCGAGAAATGAGGCTGGGAGGAAAGAGGAGCAGCCAGAGGATTCAAAAGTGCACTCCCTAGCCCGGTAGGAGTGGACTGCGTGGAAGACTGGGTATTCGATACATTGCTGGACACATTATCCGTGATCCACGACAGGAACTGCTCGCACTGCTGTGCTTGTAATAAAGGTCTATCACGCGGACCCGCAAAATGTGAGATGAAGCTGGGGAGTGGAGATACGCGGCACTCTCCTAATCCCTCAGCAGCCGGCTCTGATTCACCTTGCCCAGGACCTTAGCCTCTGCCCACACCCTCACTTGGACGACCGCGTCTGCGTCCACATCCTTGACCCTTACCCCTACTCCTCATTATGTCGGACAAAGTATAGAGCAGGACCCAAATAAATTAACCCACTGTATAGCGCTGAGAACTGGGGCTAATACCAGAGGCTCTATGCTGTGAAAGGAAAAAAATAAACCGCTGTCTTGCGCTGATACCTAGGGGTAATTTAACGCTCACTGAGACTTGCAGATAACAGAGGCTGTATGGAGTGGAAGAAAAAATTAACCCAGTGGATAGTGCTGATAAATACGGCTAATTTACCACACACAGCGAATGGGAGATGTGAGAAACTCTCCACAGCCCCAGTAAAAATTAACCCAATGTTTAACGTTGAGAATTTAGGCTATTTCAACGCACGCAACGAATGAGAGATGTGAGATACTCTGTAGAGCCCCAGGAACAATTACGCCTCAGTTTAGCATGGATAATTAAGGCTAATTCACCGCACACAGCGAATGGGAGATGTGAGAAACTCGGCAAAGCCCCAGAAACATTTAAAAGACTGTTTAGCGATGAGAACTCCGGCTAATTCACCACACAAAGCAAATGGGAGATGTAAGATACTCTGCACAGTCTTAGAAACAATTAACGGACTGTTTAGCGATGGGAACTATCTACGCCTAAGTTCCCCACACACAGTGAATGGGGGATGTGAGATACTCTGCACAGCCCCAGAAACAATTAACTGACTGTTTTGCGATGGGAACTACCTATGCCTAGTTTACACACACAGCGAATGGGAGATGTGAGATACTCTGCAAAGCCCCAGAAACAATTAACGGACTGTTTAGCGATGAGAACTCCGGCTAATTCACCGCACACAGCGAATGGGAGATGTGAGATACTCTGCACAGCCCCAGGAAAAATTAACCCACTGATTAGCGTTGAGAATTTAGCCTAATTCCCCGCACACAGCAAATGGGAGATGTGAGATACTCTGCACAGCCCCAGAAACAATTAACGGACTGTATAGCGATGGGAACTACCGACGGCTATTTCATCGTACACAGCGAATGGGAGATGTGCGATACTCTGCACAGCCCCAGAAAAAATTAATCCACTGTTTAGCGCTGAAAATTTAGGCTAGTTTGCTGCGAACAGCGAATGGAAGATGTCAGATTCTCTGCACAGCCCCAGAAACAATGAACGGACTGTTTAGTGATAGGAACTACCTATGGCTAGTTCACCGCACACAGCGAATAGGTTTGAGATACTCTGCACAGCCCCAGAAACAATTAACAGACTGTTTAGCGATGGGAACTACCTATGGCTAGCTCATCGCACACAGCGAATGGGAGATGCGAGATACTCTGCACAGACCCAGGAACAATTAACCCGCTGTTTAGCATGGATATTTAAGGCTTATTCACCGCACACAGCGAATGGGTGATGTGAGATACTCTGTACAGCCCCAAAAACAATTAACGGATTGTTAAGCGATAAGAACTCTGGCTAATTCACCACACAAAGCAAATGGGAGATGTGAGATACTCTGCACAGCCCCAGAAACAATTAACGGACTGCTTAGCGATTGGAACTATCTATAGCTAGTTCACCACACACAGCGATTGGGAGTGAGATACTTTGCACAGCCCCAGAAACAATTAATGGACTGTTTAGTGATGAGAACTACAGCTAATTCACCGCACACCACTGTAGTAGACATGAAGATTAGTTAGCGTAAAATGTCTATTGATTTGTAATAAACTAGAAGTATTACGCAGCTGTAGTGATTTAACTCCGTAGAAGGCTAATGGCTGCATAATTTCATTATGGTAATTGATGGACAATGGCATGGTGAAAAATGTGTGGTATAATGTTAGACTAATACAAAGTTCCACAGCAGCCTCCAAGAGTTAAATCACATTCCTATACTGCGTGTTTTACTTGTATGCATTTTGGGCGTTTCTCCTCCCACCTCCCCCCACCTTCAACTTCTCCAACAAAGAACTACTTTAACTGACCGCATGCTGAGAGGACAAAGTCCACACATACACTGGACTTGAGAGAAAGGTGGGGAGGGGGGGCAGGGAATTCCATATAGCCAACGTATGGGAATCCTACACGTTACTGATGTAATCTGTTATACGCCCATAAAGGGCAGGTATTATGTGCTTCAATAAATTAGTGCTTTGGGATTGTAACTCCAGAGAGCTGGTTGAGATTCAAGGCTGATAACTTGTGTCCCATTGGTTTCTTTCATTATGTGTGCACACTATACAATTAGGAAGCTACAGAATACCCTGAAAACCTGCTGGAGAAAAATATAATCCAGTACACCACGAATGGGAGTTGTGAGAAACTCTGTACAGCCCCAGAAACAATTAACGGACTGTTCAATGATAAGAACTACCTATGGCTAGTTCACCGCACACAGCAGATGGAAGATGTGAAATACGCTGCACAGCCCCCAAAACAATTAACGGACTGTTTAGCGATGAGAACTCTGGCTTATTCACTGTACACAACGAAAGGGAGATGTGAGATACTCTGCACAGACCCAGAAGCAAATAACTGACTGTTTAGCGATGAGAACTCTGGATAATTTACTGTACACAAAGAATGGGAGATGTGAGATACTTTGCACAGCCCCAGGAAAAATTAACCCACTGTTTGGCGTTAAGAATTTAAGCTACCGTATATACTCGAGTATAAGCCGAGTTTTTCAGCACAAAAAAATGTGCTTAAAAGCCCCCCTCAGCTTATACTCGAGTGAGGTAAAAACAAACATAAAAAAATCCTCTATACTCACCTATCAGCCAGCGTCTGTGTCACCGGCGCGATGCGGCCAGCTGCTGCATTCTTCTCCCCGCTGTCTTCTACCTGGCTTGCTTTTAAAATCCCCGCCGGCAGCGCTGTGATTGGATCGAGTGCCGGCCAATCACAGCTGGCGCTCGATAAACCAATCGCAGCCAGTGATGTCCTTTTGAATGGCTGTGATTGGCCGGCACTCGATCCAATCACAGCGCTGCCAGCAGGGATTTTAAAAGCAAGTCAGGGAGAAGACAGCGGGGAGAAAAATGCAGCAGCTGGCCACAATCCCGGGGAGAACACCACGCTGGGGACACAGACGCCGGCTGATAGGTGAGTATTGCTTTTTTTTTCTTTACCTATCAGCCGGCGTCTGTGTCCCCGGCGCGATGCTCTCCCCGGCATTGTGGCCAACTGCTGCATTCTTCTCCCCGCTATCTTCTCCCTGACTTGCTTTTAAAATCCCTGCTGGCAGCTGTGTGATTGGATCGAGCACCGACCAATCACAGCCAACGCTCAATAAACCAATCACAGCCAGTGATGTCATTCTGAATGGCTGTGATTGGTTTATCGAGTGCCGGCAGTGATTGGCCGGCGCTCGATCCAATCACAGCGCTGATGGCGGGCATTTTAAAAGCAAGCCAGGGAGAAGACAGTGGGGAGAAGAATGCAGCTGCTGGCCGCACCGCCGGGGAGAGCATCGCATCGGGGACACAGACGCTGGCTGACAGGTGAGTATTGCTTTTTTTTAACCTACTATATACTCGAGTATAGCTAGGCTTCTACTCGAGTCAATAAGTTTTACCAATTTTTTGTGGTAAAACTTATTGACTCGGCTTATACTCGGGTCGGCTTATACTCGAGTATATACGCTAGTTCACCACACACATCAAATGGGGGATGTGAGATACTCTGCAAAGCCCCAAAAAACAATTAACGGATGGTTAAGCGATAATAACTCTGGCTAATTCACTGTACACAGCGGATGAGAGATGTGAGATACTCTGCACAGCCCCAGAAACAATTAATGGACTGTTTAGCGATGAGAACTTCGGCTAGCTCACCGCACACAGCGAATGGGAGATGTGAGATACTCTGCATAGCCCCAAAAAACAATTAACGGATGGTTAAGCGATGAGAACTCCGGCTAATTCCCTGTACACAGCAAATAGGAGATGTGAGATACTCTGCACAGCCCCAGAAACAATTAACGGACCGTTTAGCGATGAGAACTCCGGTTTATTCACCGCACACAGCGAATGGGAGATGTGAGATACTCTGCACAGCCCCAGCAGCAGTTTACGAACTGTTTAGCAATGAGAACTCTGGCAAATTCACGGCACACAGCAAATAGGGGATGTGAGATACTCTGCACAGCCCCAGAAACAATCAACGGACTGTTTAGCGATGAGAATTCTGGCTAATTCTCTGTACACAGCAAATGGGAGATGTGAGATACTCTGCACAGCGCAAAAAAACAATTAACAGATGGTTAAGCAATGAGAACTCCGGCTAATTCACTACACACAACAAATGGGGGATGTGAGATACTCTGCACAGCCCCAGAAACAATTTACGGACTGTTTAGCGATGGGAACTACCTATGGCTAGTTCACCGCACGCAGCGGATGGGAGATGTGAGATACTCTGCACAACCCCTAGAAACAATTAATAGACTGTTAAGCGATAAGAACTCCGGATAATTCACCGCACACAGCAAATGGGAGATGTGAGATACTCTGCACAGCCGCAGAAACAATTAACAGATTGTTTAGCGATGGGAACTAGCTACGACTAGTTCACCGCACACAGCGAATGGGAGATGTTGGATACTCTGCACAGCCCCAGAAACAATTAACGGACCGTTTAGCGATGAGAACTCCGGCTTATTCACCACACACAGCGAATGGGAGATGTGAGATACTCTGCACAGTCCCAGAAACAATTAACGGACTGTTTAGCGATGGGAACTACCTATGGCTAGTTCACCGCACACAGCGGATGGGAGATGTGAGATACTCTGCACACCCCTAGAAACAACGGACTGTTTAGCGATGAGAACTCTGGCTAATTCACCGCACACAGCCGTTTGTACTGATATTTTTGAGGATGTTGTCCCAATTAATTTTACTGATAGCAGTTCTGAGCTGATCAAATGTTGCTTTTCTAAAAGGTTCTTATTGAATGACAGCTGGAAATTTTTTATATTGTGGTCACTATTTCCCAAGTTCCCCTAAACCTGCACCCCCATTATTTGGTCCGGTTTGTTAGTTAGTACTAAGGCCAGAGTCGCCCTCCATCTAGTTGGTTTCTGCACAAGTTGGGTAAGGTAGTTATCTTTAGTTATTCTCAAGAACTTATCACCCTTGTGAGATTTGCAGGTTTTATTTTCCTTTTTTATACCCGGATAATTAAAGTCCCCTATACTAATTACTTCATTGCGGTTTGAAACCGATATAGCTGGAGAGCGCCTTGCAGTGGATATTAAATTGAATTTGTGAAAGTAATAGGCTTAACTCACCTGGTGCTAAGCAGGTCTCCTTTTAGGGGAAAACCTGCCTGCACCGTTGATCCAGATCCACACTTTTACACCCCCTTCCTTAGTCACAGATACACATTTAGACCCACAGACATACACACTTAAACACACACACACACACACACACTAAGGCACAGAGCATCTCCTCTGCAGTTCCAATGACGACACCTGGATGACCTCTCTCCTGGCGGCCACGCTCGCTGGCCTCCTGCCACGCCACTTCGCTAACTGCTTCTCCTCTTCCTTTTCAGCCACTGGACGTATCCTTCCAGCGGCCCTCCTGGTCTTCTTACGGCTCTGGTGCTGCTCCAACATTGTCTTGCTCCTGCTCTCTGCTCCCAGATGTCACTTTCGACCGCTGATGTCTCACTTCCGCCCGCTAATTGCTTCTGGAAAGTGAGGCAATACAGTGTGTTTGACAAATCAGGTACCATGAATTTCTTGGGGCCAGCATTTTTAATTTAGGAAATTTAATTCCAGATCAACAAACACATAGTCGGGCCAGATGAATATAGTCCCAGGTGTATTTTTGTTATTGATGCGTACCCATGCTTGTGTCAGTTGAAGCTGCAAGGTTTGTACCTTCATTGTATCTCCTGTTTCCCCAGGTTTCTGGCTACTGGGAATTCCTTTGCTTCGCTGCATTTGGCTTCTTTGATTGGCCGCTCTACTGTTCGTGGAATTGTCAGAGAGACCTGTGACGTCCTTTGACAGCATCTTGTACCTTTGGTGATGGCTCAGCCCTCTCTTCAAGATAGTATGGATGTCACTGAGGGTTTAATGAGCGCTCTATGCAGTTTCCCAACTGCATTGGGGCACTGGACAAGAAGCATATTCTTGTCAAAAAGCCAACTAACTCAGGGCCTCAGTATTTCAAGTATAGGCAGTTCCTTTCGGTGATCCTCCTTGCTGTTGCTGACAGCAACTACTGATTCCTGCTGTTTGATAATGGGTCCTTTGGGAGCGCTGGGGATGCTCGCATTTTGCAGAGCTTCCAGAATGGGTAGGCGGCTGAGGGACGAGCAGCTTTCTGTGTCTGCGCCCGAGATGCTTCTTGGCTTCTCAGGTCCAGAAGCCCCATTTGTCTTTGTGCCAGATGAGACATTTGGCCTGGCTAACCATGTTGTGTGCCCTTTGCTGGCAGGGACATAGACATGAGGAAACAGGTGTTAAATTACCGCTTCACGCGTGCCCAGTGTTATGTGGAATGTGTGTTTGGGATTCTCGCTAATCGTTGGCCAGTGTTACTAAGCACCATTCAGCTTTCCCCGGGAAATATGTGTGCGGTTATTCGCGTCTGTGTGTTTTTACATAATTTGTGCTAGCAACATGATAGTGTTTTGAATATTGCGGATGCTTTACCCACTGCATTTGAAGGAACCTGTACAGTATGGTAGGCCAGCATGCTCTGCTTTCCAAGTCAAGGACCTCTTCGCAGATTACTTCCTCTCTCTACAGGGAGCAGTTCCGTGGCAGTTGGAGCATGTGTGAGGAAGCTGATGAGCTGGTTTCTCCAGATAGTATTTTTTATTTTAAGCTGGCAGTGTCCACCTTTTTTCTTAGTTAGATCCTTCTTGGCCCCTTTTTTTTAGTTAAGGACTTTCAAAGTAACAAGGACACTTGACGTGGAATGCGAGCTCGTACTAATTTGCCCAACTTCCGCTCGATATACCAAGTGTGATATTCCCCTTGGGGCCTTTTTGGCAAGGAGCAGAAGGTGTTCAATGTAGTGAACTAATACCTAGTTTTTGCCCTCATCCAAGGGACTCCCTTTAAAAATGAGGGGTGTGATGTTCCTCTCCTTCAACAGTGGGCCTCATTGCAATTTGGTGCTAAGTATGGTCAGCTCTATTCTCCCAGAAAAGAAGCTGACTATTTTTGTATCTGTTATGCAAATTAGGCAGGCTGTAATGGGAAGTTTTGACCTGCACATTTACAATTGGGTGGCAGATTTTGGTGACATAGTGGGCCAGGACCACACACTTTATCAAACATTATATTCTATACAGCTTTAAGGGCATAATTAGTCTTGCCAGAGATGCATGGCTAAACTTTCTAACCTTTTTTTTTTACATTCTCTATAGATAGTTTGCTGTTGATGTGGAGCGCCAGGAGACTAGGGATGCAGCAGCATGGTCTTAAAAAGTAGGCATGTGAATGTTGTTCAGGTAAATGGCAAGGCCACAAAATCAGTGTGTTTCTAAGCAGGGATGCAGATATTTCCCCTCCCAAAAATTAATGTATCTCAGCATATCTGGTGCTGTTGCCAATATAGTTATGTTGACTGATTGAAAATAAGTCCTACCGATAGTGTTTCTAAAATAATCGCTAACAGAGACTGTATGTTTTAGATAGTTTGATGTAAATGTTTGGTGGTGGAGGATTTTCAAATCTTTTCCTTCATTTCTCATCGGAAAAACCTGTGTGTTGCATTTGCTTACTGGTTGTCTGACCAAAATCATGTGTTCACATTTTTTTTCTTTTCACAGATATTGTCCACTTTTTTCAAACATCAGTGCTTGCCATACGAGGCCAAATCGTTAATTCCTAAGTGATTTTAAAAGGCTACCCACACCTTGCAGATGTAGATGCTCAAGAATTGCCAGCTAGACCATCCTTGTAAACTTGTGTGAACAGTGACTATTCTGGCCTATATGCTTCCCTTTTCTTGGTGAACGGACTGTGTCCCTTCTAAACTATCTATGTTTTTCAATGTGAAATCCATGTATTGACCTGAGTACAATACTCTTCCATTGCAAAATTGTGCAGCAGCTCTAAGCACTCACCTACAATAAAAGGCTGCCCATGTTGATAGCCATAAAAAGGGCGAAACAAGGTACACAAGTTGTGTCTATGAGTTAAACTCAGCATTTTATTTTTATTTCAAATAATGTTGTTCACCTTGGACAATATATTTACATACTTACATAGTATGTAAGGTTGAATGAAGACAATGTCCATCTAGTTCAGGCTGTTTTAACATCCCCCTTGTTTGTCCAGAGTAGGGGAAATTTGAGATAAACAACCACGCTGGTCACCTAATGTCTATATCCTGTAATATCATAGAGCTCTACATAAACATCTAGTCCCTTCTTAAACTCCAATATGGATTTTGCTATCACCACGTCCTAAGGCAGAGACTCACTGCTCTTATAGTAAAGAACCCCTTTCTGTGTTGGTGATGAAACCTGCTTTCTTCTAGATGTATAGGATGCCCTCTTGTTACCGTTATAGTCCTGGGTATAAACAGATCATGGGAGAGATTCTTGTATTGAATGTGTACTTCATCCGATGTGTCTCGCAGCAAGCATTTTACCTCTGACATCAGTTTTTATTAAAAAAGTGTTCTGCTGTGTTGAATGTTAAAGATTGTAATAAATAACATAACAATAACAATAACATACATACCAGTGCCACTGGAAGCCAAAGTGCAGCGATGATGACACTGGACCCCACCGCCGCTCACTACTGCTGGCATGTGCCGAGCGCAGCCTCTCACATTCCTCCACAGCGGCCATGGTAATGGAAACAGCGCCAGGGTCACTCACAACGGGGTGGGTACAAGGTAGCAGAGGCACTGACCTTCTGTGCTGCTGGGAGGCCAGTACTGCCTACAGTCACAGCATACCCAGGAGCAAGAGCTGTGACCAGCATGCCCAGGAGCAGCAGCTGTGAGGCTGAGGAAGGGCCACCAGGGACACTCACAGCGGGGCCACTACAACGCACCAGAGTTGACAGCGGGGGCAAGGGCAGTAGCTGTGAGCAGTGCGGCCATGAGCAGAAGCTGTAAGCCCGAGGAAAGGGTGGCAGGGACACTCACAGTGGGGCCGCTACAATGCATCGGAGGTGACAGTGGGAGCAGAAGCAGTGAGCCGAAGGCTGGGGTGCAGGAAGAGTCACAGCAGGGCTGCTGGGATGTCACCTACAGTCACATCGGGGCCAGAAGCAGGACCTGTCAGCCCGAGGAAAGGGAGAATGCCCTGCAGCCAATCACGAGCAGGGGGCATCGACCCCCTAACACACACCCTCTATTTTGGCTCTTACTGTACTTTCAGTGCCATCTAGATACAATAATACCTAAAGAGCCAACATGGCTCAAATTTTGGGGGTAAACAATTTTTCCCCCTCTTCTTGGACGAGGTTAAACAGAGCTTCTCGTTGCAGATGATGGACCAGCCGGAATAATGGCAATGTAGGACTCTTTCTGCACCCCATCAAGCATAAATCAATGTGGCATTGAAAGATCCATGGGCGATGGCGTGGATGGGGACTGTGCAGAGGTGGATACTGGGTAAAGCGACCTCGGTTCCATCGTCGGGAAGCAATGGCCCACTCACTGATGGGGGTTGGCCAGGCTCTCCCAAAGTCCGTCTAGGCCACTCTGCAGTACATCGATCTGCAGATGACATAGACAGATCTCTTGGAAGAACCAGGCCACCCTCTCCTCAGGGGGAACATCTTGCCATGCCGTGGGTCCAAAAAAAAGAAATGTAATGGAAAAGAAGTCCTACTAACACAGCAAATACACATTAGTTTATATATATATATATATATATATATATATATATATATATATATATATATATATATATATAGATAAAGACGAAAGCCCTCACTGACTCACTGACTGACTCACTGACTGACTCACTGATTGACTCGCCACTAATTCTCAAACTTCCCGATGTCGTAGAAACATGAAATTTGGCACAATTATAGACTATGTCATAAATAGGAAAAGTAAACGGGTCCCAACTCGATTATTCAATTCTAGCGCAAAAGAACTAGCATCCAAATTTTACATACATAATCTAATTCTCTCCCTTCCCAATATCATAAAAACATGAAATTTGGTACGAGCATTGATTATGTAATAAATAGGAAAAGTTGGGTCCTAACTCGATTATTCAATTCTTAGCAAAAAAAAACTTAGCGTCCAAATTTTACGTACGTAATCTAATTCTCACACTTCCTGATGTCATCTATATATATAAAATTGAATGTATGTCTGTCTGCGTGCGTGTCTGCGTGCGTGTCTGTTTGTCCTTTATGCGCTACTACACCATTCATCCGATCGCCATGAAACTTTGGGAAGTTGTTAAGTACACTCCTGGGAAGATTATAGGCATAGTACAAATATCCTACGATAAATGGCTCGCGAGCGTCGTCGAAAGTTACGCCCCCCCCCCCCCACGTAGATCGAATAAGTAAGCCACCTGCTATTGTGATGTCATCACTGATGTCATCAACATCGGACGCCCTTGAACATGCCCCAACATGTTCTATAAAGCTGCATTGTGATGTCATTAAGGCTCTATTATGACACGTACAGCTTGGAACCACTAGAGCACGCCAGCCAATTACCATTGGAGTTGGAAGTGGGTAAACAAGTACTAGGATATCTTCCTAAGAAGCCACAGCAGCCGGATAAATTGTATGTTCCACCCAACGGCTATTTTATTTAGCCCGCAAGGGGGAAGCAGCGGCCTACAAAATCTCATTCAGGTAGGTAGGTTCAGTTCTTGGAGGTTGGGGAATGCTTATGGGCAAGGCCTTATGTCTCATCCCAACTCGATTATTCAATTCTAAGCGCAAAAGAATTAGCGTCCAAATTTTACGTAGGGAATTTAATTCTCTCACTTCCCAATGTCATAGAAACTTGAAATTTGCACGAGCATTGATTATGTCATAAATAGGAAAAGTTAATGGGTCCCAACTCGATTATTCAATTCAAAGCGCCAAAGAATTAGCGTTCAAATTTTACGTACGGAATCTAATTCTCTCATTTCCTGATGTCATAGATAGATAGATAAATAGATAGATAGACTGTACGCAATAACCCAGATAGATAGATAGATAGACTGTATGCAATAACCCTGATAGATAGATAGATAGATAGATAGACTGTATGCAATAACCCAGATAGATAGATAGATAGATAGATAGACTGTATGCAATAACCCTGATAGATAGATAGATAGATAGATAGATAGATAGATAGATAGATAGATAGATAGATAGATAGACTGTATGCAATAACCCTGATAGATAGATAGATAGATAGATAGATAGATAGATAGATAGACTGTATGCAATAACCCAGATAGATAGATAGATAGATAGATAGATAGATAGATAGATAGATAGATAGATAGATAGATAGACTGTATGCAATGACACGTACAGCTTGGAACCATAAATACTAGAGCACGCCAGCCATTTACAGTCAGTCTCCATTGGAGTTGGAAGTGGGCAAACATGTACTAGGCTATCTTCCCAAGAAGCCACAGAAGCCGGATAAATTGGATGTTTCACACAACGGCTATTTTATTCAGCCTGCAAGGGGGAAGCAGCGGCCTACAAAACCTCAGTGGTCGCTGCTGCCGTCATCTAGATATATAAAAACGAATGTATGTATGTATGTCTGTCTTCGCAGCAACGCGCGACGGGTACGCTAGTTTTATATAAAGGAAACATCGCATGGTTACCTCCACGTGGTGTTTCCTGGGTAAGGCAAAGAACCATGCAAAATGGTGAACATATTTTTTTTCCTCGGTATCTCTAAAGTAACCACAACTTTATAAGATTTTCCATGTGAATACCAGATAAACACCAGTACCAAATTAACCCGGGCGAAGCCAGGTATATCAGCTAGTCGTTAATATAATTTGAGTGTGGCTAAGCAGGAAACATCAGAAAAGGCATGTGTCCCTTGCTCTGCCACCGTGGGTAGAGACAACATTTTTTTCGTCAACTCTGCAGTGTTATAGCTGTCAAGTATTGAAGGACACTTTTGGCTGCCTCTCCTACTGCTATACCAGATGGCTATTTGCTCAGGCCCCAGTGTGTAACCTGTGTGTTGCAATTACCTGTCACAGAGCAGGACAGGTCCAAGTTGGGTCTATCCACCTCCACCCAGAGGCTGTGGGAACCTCAGAGGAGCCAGTCCGACAGGGCAACCCTCTGCTGAACGTTCAGCACTCATAGGGGGCTCTTCTGCTGTCAAGGAAAGTAAGGCATTGTTTAAAAATCTTTAACTAATCTATAACAATTGAGTTACTATGGCAGTATGCTTGTAAGTTTTACTGGGCAGTCTATAACACTTACCGAGTGGCTCCTCTGGAGTGGCTTCTGGTCAAGGTGTGGCCTGGCCGGAAAGCCGTGATGTAGAAGGGCCGGCCGGCCCAGATTCCACCCTGTGACTTTGTGGCTCATCTGTTTGGACATTAAAGTGAACACTAAATTAGGCAAAAAAAACAGCATGCTTGAAATAACTTTAACACTCACAGAGGGCTCTTCTGCTGTCAAGGAGCGCAAGGCATTGTTTGAGAATTTTGGCAAAATCAAGCAATTTGTATCTATGGTAGTATGCTTTTTTAAAGTGTGCGGTCTTTAACACTTACCGGGTGGCTCCTCCAGAGTGGCTTGTGGTGAAGGTGGGCCCTGGCGGGCCAGCCGCGGTGTGGAGGGGCCAACCTGGGCAGATTCCACACTGTGACTTTGTGACTGCTCTATTGGGAGATTAAAGTGAAAAAAAATTAGCCACAATTTACACAAGAACAGCATGGTTGTAATTACATGTTGAAGGAAGGACTTGAAATATCCCATGAGCTACGGACACAGACTATGTGGCATGGCCTTTTTATAAACTTCTTCAACATTGGTAAAGGGTGTAATGAAGCCATGTTGTTTTTACAGCAGAAAAAATTAAACAGTTATGAAAAACCTTTAAATACATTTTTTTTTAAAACACTTCCATGGGCAGGGGCATGGGACAGTCATGTGACCTCTGGCTATAAGATTAGCTTCATAAACACTGCATGGCATCCCACACTTCAAACTCCATGCCACAGAGTTGAATCTGCAAGTCTGCACCAGTATGTTCCTGTCGCTAAAGTTTACTTTTTATGTGTTGCACTATGGCTAAAAGCGCACAATCCTGAGATAAGGGAGGACAGAAGATTGGTTGAAAACTGAAATAATACCCCCCCACCCATCCCCTCATAACTTCCCCCCCTTCCTCCCCCCTCCATCTCGTCTATCTCTTCACCCCCACCCACCACCCCTCCATTTATTTTTAAAAAGGGTTATATAGGCATACTAGGTTCGCTGCATGCAAACTATCCGGATGTTCAATGAAACACGGCCAACCTCGTGTGTGTGTTTGAAATACTGTTCAATGTCATGTTTCTTTATGTTTAGTTTCTATTAAGAAAAGACTCACAACTGACGCTATACTAATCCCATAGACTATGGCAATTTGTAACTGTATATCACATGTTTTGCTTGAAAAATGAATAAAAAGCTTTGATTTGAAAGCGCACAATCCACGGGCTAAATATTCATATGATCAGGCGAACTAAAGCTCCGCCTTTTGGCCCGCCCAACATATATATATATGTGAACGTTTTCCAATCACACCCAAACACACACTCCTGTTACCTTTTTCCTGCCGATGAAGTTTGTAGCGGATGGTGTGCAGGTGCCGGGCGTCCTTTAATGTCAGGTTGCTCCACCTCTTTTGTAATTGTATCCAGCTCCGCACAGTCCCATACTTGCGTGCCATCGCCCTTGGGATCTTCCACAGGATACTTTTCTTATGCCTGTTGGGGTGCAGGTATGGCCCATGTTTCCCATCATAATCCAGATAGTCCATCATCTGGACCAGCAGATGGGTTTTGCGCCATCTCAGAGGTTCGGTTTGGCTACACATCTTGTTTTAAACAACCAAAATGGCGCTGCCCAGGCACTACCTAGTGTAACAGACACGCAGGGGCTGCACGTTAGTGTGTGGGGTTGGGCACGCACATATGATATGAGATGCACAGTTGACTCCTCATATCGCATTTGTCTCTTAGTCAGTATTCACCGGTCACCTCAAACTGGCGTAAATTTGCGCTGCCTGGTCATCCATACAAGAGAAAAATTTGCGCAACAACTTGGATTATAGGAAAAAAATCCAAATAGGCTACAATGTGAAGCATACAAACAAAATGTGCCTCAATGGGTGTCTAAAACAACATGCTTCATGGGCAGACAAGTGGATAGATGATGCAGGTGACTAACACCGGCGGACCACAACACCCTTGTTAATGTGCTTTGGGTGTAAAAAGCAATGAGAACTATGGAGGCCATTCCCAAAGTATACAACATCTATTCCTACAAGATTTGTCAAGCTTTTGATGTGTGTGGCCATCATCTAATGATCACCACAGTCTTTTTGCTGTGGCTAAAGTGTCACTGTAATGAAATGTTGTGCGATGTTTGAAAGCAAACATTTAAAAGCTTGCTTGTTTACCGATAACATACTGACTGTAGTTGTGTGTTAACCATGATGGCCTCACTTTTGCAGCCCAACCAAAACTCGGCCTAAAAAAGGCAGTGTAGATTATAGCCCTGAGGTCACCAAACATTATTATATGGGGAGCGGAAGGGCGGGGGGAGGGAAGAGGCTTTCATCCGCTTAGTCCTTCATCTTTACTTTACTTACACAGTTGCGAGTATAAGAAGCAACCAATACCCAAACCTTCCTTTACCCACTGTATCAAGCTGGGATGACTAACTGCCTCTGAGTATAGCTAAACGTGCTTAATGATACCAGTTTAACCCCTTCATGACATGGCCTATTTTGGCGTTGAGGACCAAGCGATTTTTTGGTATTTTTCCATCTCCATTTTTCAAAAGCCATAACTTTTTTATTTTTCCGTGGACGCGGCCGTATAAGGGCTTGTTTTTTGCGTGGCGAACTGTAGTTTTTATCGATGCCAATTTTGGGTACATAGACTATATTGTAATTTTTTTTTTTTTTTTAATGATAGCAGAGAGAGAAAACGCATCAATTCTGCCATAGATTTTTTTATTTTTTTTTTACACCGTTAATCATGCAGCATAAATGAGACTTTCCATTTTTTCTGCAGACCGGTACGTTTACAACGATACCAAAATTCTAACATTTTTTTTAGGTTTTCCCACTTTTCTGCAATAAAAACCCTTTTTTTTTGGAAATCTTTTTTCTATTCTAAATTGCTGCATTCAAAGTCACGTAACTTTTTTATTTTTTGATGTACAGAGCTCTATGAGGGCTTATTTTTTGCGAGACGAGCTGTAGATTTTATTGGTACCATTTTGGCGTACATACGACTTTTTTGATCACTTTTATTGCGTTTTTAGTGAGGCAAAATGCTAAAAATGAGCATTTTGCCTCAGTTTTTTAGCTTTTTTTTTAGCGTTTTTTTCGGTGCACAGTCAAAAGCATGTGCAACTTATTGTACGCATCGTTACGGACGCGACAATACCAAATATGTGGGGTTTTATTTTTTTTTACCTTTTTTTATGCTAATCTGAGAAAAAGCATAAAAAATGTTTTTTTTACTCTTTTTTTTACATTTTTTTAAATTCATTTTTTAAATCTTTCTTTTTTTTACACTGTTTGTGTCCCTCTGAGGGACTTTAATCACTGCCCTGATGATCGCTGTCATAAGGCATGGCAGAGCTACTGCTCTCCCATGCCTTATCGCTCATACAGCGATCTCAGGCATAGGCAATACAGGACGCCAGTGTCTGGCGTCCTGTTGCCATGGTGACAGGCCGGGCTCTCGCGATGACATCGCGAGTTCCGGCCGGAGACACAGAGGGAGCCGCGCTCCCGCTGTGAACTCTTCCCCTGCCGCGATCTACTTAGATCGCGGCAGGGAAGGGGTTAAAAGTGGCGGGCGCATCTCCGATGTCCCCCCGCTGCTGCAGCGAGACGCCGGCTGTGACTGACAGCCGGCTCCCGCTGCGGGATAGCGCTGGATCACATATGATCCAGCGCTATCTCCAGGACGTAAGTTTACGCCCTGTTGCGGGAAGTACCCCGCTCCCAGAACGTAAACTTACGCCCTGCAGCGGGAATGGGTTAAAGATTACCCAAGTTTCAACACACAATACAACAGATAAAATAAAAAATGTGCTATTATAAACAAAAAAAAGGCTTACTAATGAGCCTTGGGCCAGACAAACTTATCAAACAAAGAGATACATTACAAAATTACATTTGTGAACAAAAAAACAACACAGAACACAATGTATTAAGGCCCACACATGGAGGATTTCCTTCCCCTTTTTCCCGAAGCCCTTCCTGCTCTGGGCGGTCGCCCACGGCACCTGATGTTAGACAAAGAGGGTGCTGAGGCTGCCTCTTGTAACACATCAGTCTCCAACTCTAGTTGTTACAAGTTGGCAGGTGGATCAAGAGGACATGAGGGCATATCATCCCTTTGTTGGTGCGGGAGACCAGCAGGAAACCTCAAATGGGAATTCCGCCCACCAGAATAGCCTCTTGGGGCAAAATGACTCCACCCTTCTCCGGTTGACAAATCACCATCACTGTGGGTGGCTGAAGGCTGCAGGAGAGGGGGGTAGTGCTGCCCACAGAACCCTGTGTTTGAGACACAGGCTCAGTGTTAGATACTTGAGAGGGAGGTATCTGCCTCCTTGTCTCTCCCCTCGACAGACAGCTATGATCAGGAAAACCCACATCCATAGTCATCGGCAATGGGGTGAATAATAATCCCCGCAAGCGGGTCGCCAGCTATAATGCTCTTGGGAATATCCACTCACACTGGCCATCAAATATTGGAGCCAACTCTCATAGATCGCCCTGTGGGGGTGCCTGCCCCTGCCGTGGAGACGCCAGTGGTCTAAAAACCAGAATACCTCTATTGCCAGCTGGTCTTCGAGTGCGGCATTTAGCACCATCTCCGTGGCAACCCTCACTCTCCCCTGTAGCTTTCTGGGCAGCTGCCGCAAGTAGCTGGCAATCAAGCGACCAAAAAAAAAATCAGCCAGAATTTCAAATATTGCAATATAGCATGCTCAATATCTCTGAGCAGATGATGATAGGGCTGCTCTGCTCATCGATACCGATGGGAAGTCCTAGGGTGCTGCCTCGAGCTAACTCGAGAGTGCCGCCAAGGGAAAGCCTAGGGAGCTGCCTAGGGGGAGTCATGGTTGGACTCCTAGGGGGACCCCTAGGGGGCCACCGAGAGGAATCCCGAGGGGAAGTCAAACCAGGAGTCCTAAAGGTTCTCTTTGGGGGATGCCTATGGGGCTGCGAAGAGGAATCCGGAGGGGGAGTCAAACCTGGAGTCCTAGGGGGACGCCTACGGAGACACCTAGGGGTCATCTTAAGGGAGTCCTCAAGGGCAAATTGGCTCCAATATCTGAGGCCGCCTCTCAAACACAGGGCACTGCCGATCCTGGTTATGCAATGATGTACTACGAGATCGTGATGATGCCATCTTGGGGTACTCCTCTGACAAATCCTCCTGCCACGTTTCCTCTTGACCCACAAACGCCCGTCTGATTGAGCCCTAAGAGTGTGGTGCTAGAATTGGAGATGGGTTACTTTTCTGTGGTCCAACCTGGATTACATTATTTAACCAGCACTAATAAAGATGTCTAAATAGCCATTTTCTGTACATTTTCCTTTTGAAAACAATAATAATAATAAAAAAAAAAAGTTGTATATACCTCAAAACTGCAAATCATCTTGCAAAGAACAAGCCCCCATACCGCTCTACTAACTGAAAACTAAAACGGTTTTGGTCTTGGAATGTGGTGACACAAAAAGTCTTTTTATAAAAAAAACTAGCTTACCCGTCGCGCGTTGCTGCGAAGACAGATAGACATACATTTGTTTTTATATATCCAGATAACAACCAATCACAGCGCAGCTTTCAAGTTACCTCAGCGGTATAATATATAACAACCAATCACAGCGCAGCTTTCATGTTACCTCAGCAGTATAATATATAGCAACCAATCACAGCACAGCTTTCATGTTACCTCAGCAGTATAAGAAATAGCAACCAATCACAGCACAGCTTTCATTTTACCTCAGCATGCTCAATATCCAGCAATTGTCTTGCGAAACGTTCGGCGGATGCATCATTTTGTAGTTGAACACGCTTGCTCGTAATGCCTTTTGCTTTCGTGCTTGAAATGGAAATCAAACAATCTTTGTCTGGGGGGCATAACTGTTGACGATGCTCACACGCGTGCCACCTATCGTAGGATAGTTGTACAATGCCAGTAATCTTCCCAGGAGTGTACTCAACAACTTCCAAAAGTTTCATGGCGATTGGATGAATGGTGTAGTAATGCATAAAGGACAGACAGACAGACATTCATTTATATTTATATATATAAAATGTATGTAAAATTTGGACGCTGATTCTTTTGCGCTTAGAATTGAATAATCGAGTTGGGACCCATTCGCTTTTCCTATTTCTGATATAATCAATGCTCGTGCCAAATTTCATGTTTCTATGACATTGGGAAGTGAGAGTATTAGATTCTGTACGTAAAATTTGGATGCTAATTCTTTTGCGCTTAGAATTGAATAATCGAGTTTGGACCCATTAGCTTTTCCTATTTATGATATAATGAATGCTCGTGCCAAATTTCATGTTTCTACGACATCGGGAAGTGAGAGAATTAGTGGCAATGATGGAAATCGAACGATCTACGTGGGGGGGGGGGGCGTAACTGTCGACGACGCTCGTACGCGCGCATTTTGTCATAGGATAGTTGTACTATGCCTATAATCTTCCAAGGAGTGTACTCAACAACTTCCCAAAGTTTCATGGCGATCGGATGAATGGTGTAGTAGCGCATAAAGGACAAAAAAAACAAACAAACAGACATACATTAAATTTTATATATATAGATGTGTTTATATTGCAGGAAAGTAATAAAGCATAACAAACCCTATAAAGATTTGTGTTGTCATAATCGTAATGACCCGCTGAAGAAAATAGAATGTAAAAATAATTCCCCAAATCTATATAAAAACAGCTTTCTTTCCCGTTACGCTGCAGCAAAAAATAATAATGAAATGTATTCATTACATTATATGTACCCAAAATTGGTTCCTATAAAAGTTAGACCTCATCCTGCAAAATACAAGATCTCGTTCAGCTAGACTGATGGAGAAATTACTGTTCAATAATTTTTTTATTAAGATCAGTTGGCATGTCGTCACAAGACATACAAAGAATAAATTTGCTTAGATATATTATTTCCTCTACTTGTAAATCTAGGTATGATATAAATCCATACTGTAAAACTGCAAGTTATAGATCTATTAATTTGCATTACGTCAAATAACAATAGGGGGATGGAGGGAATGGAAAGGGTGGGGAGGCAGAAAAGAGAGGGGGAGGGGAGAATATCAAGGGATTATAGGATCCAGACCTCAAGACCAAAACCTTGGTATATTCAAATCCAAAAATTATAACAATTGTTTTAAACTAAATTGATGCTTATCGTACTTCTAGAATACTCATACATTATTTATGAATGTTTCTCTCTCATGAAATAAAAATCCACTGCCTTAAAACCCATCAAAGCTTAAAGTTATCTAGTTGTGTAGGATCCAGCCAGGGTTCCCAAGTCTCCATGAATTGTTTTACTTTGTCATTTCTATAAGCCAATATTTTTTCGTATATACACTGTTCAGAAACCAACTGGGTTATATCGGTCAGTGAGGGGACACAGTTTGTCTTCCAGTTCCTAGCTATCAGTAGTTGGACAGATAGGAGACTATTGGTCACCAATTTTCTAAAACCAACTGAAATATTATTTATGCCTATCAAGAGAATCACCAGTTCTGCTAAGGGGGGGATTCTCATCTCAATGACTCTCCCAAAGAGAGAAACAAACTTCCTCCATGCTGCTTGTGCATCGGGGCAGCTCCAAAATATATGGAGAAGTGAGCCTCGACCACCACAACCTCTCCAACATTTGTCAAAAACCTCTGAGAAGAAGTCAGAGTGCCTACCAGGGTTCTGTACCATATTGTAACAACTTTATTGTGGACCTCCAACAGAGAAGCACACAAGGAGGCCTTAATAGCCCATTGATGTGCGGTATTCCACAGTTTTATTGGAAAAGACTGACCCATTTCTTTCTTCCAGTTCAAAATATCTACTTTCTTCTGTGGGTTAGGATCGTAAGCTCCTTCACCGTAGAAGATTTCATAAATATGGTGGGGGATCAAGTAAAAAAAAAAAACAGTAGGGAAAGCTTCCAGGACGTGGAGGACGTTAGTCTATATATATAAAGACGAAAGCCCTCACTGACTGACTCACTGACTGACTCGCCAAAAGTTCTCCAACTTCCCGATGTCGTAGAAACATGAAATTTGGCACACGCATAGATTATCTCCAAAATAGGAAAAGTAATTGGGTCCCAACTCGATTATTCAATTCTAGCGCAAAAGAATTGGCGTCGAAATATTACGTACTTAATCTAAATCTGTCACTTTCCAATGTCATAGAAACTTAAAATTTGGCCCGAGCATTGATTATGTCATATATGGGAAAAGTTAATGGGTCCCAACACGATTATTCAATTCTAGCGCAAAAGAATTAGCGTCCAAATTTTACCTACGGAATCTAATTCTCTCACTTCCCAGTGTTATAGAAACAGGAAATTTGGCAGGAGCATTGATTATGTCATAAATAGGAAAAGTTAATGGGTCCCAACTTGATTATTCAATTCTATGCACAAAATAATTAGCGTCCAAATTTTACGTACGGAATCTAATTCTCTCACTTTCCGGTGTCATAGAAACGTGAAATTTGGCACGAGCATTGATTATGTCATAAGTAGGAAAAGTTCGTAGGTCCCAACTCGATTATTCAATTCTAGCGCAAAAGAATTGGCGTCAAAATTTTACGTGCGGAATGTAATTTTTTCACTTTCCAGTGTCATAGAAACGGGAAATTTGGCACGAGCATTGATTATGTCATAAATAGGAAAAGCTAATGGGTCCCAACTCGATTATTAAATTCTATGCGCAAAAGAATTAGCGTCCAAATTTTACGTACGGAATGTAATTTTTTCACTTTCCGGTGTCATAGAAACGGGAAATTTTGGCAGGAGCATCGATTATGTCATAAGTAGGAAAAGCTAATGGGTTCCAACTCGATTATTCAATTCTATGCGCAAAAGAATTAGCGTCCAAATTTTACGTGCGGAATGTAATTTTTTCACTTTCCGGTGTCATAGAAACGGGAAATTTGGCAGGAGCATTGATTATGTCATAAATAGGAAAAACTAATGGGTCCCAACTCGATTATTCAATTCTAAGCGCAAAAGAATTAGTGTCCAAGTTTTATGTACGTAATCTAATTCTCTCACTTCCTGATGTCATTTTATATAAAGGAAACATCGCATGGTTACCTCCCCGTGGTGTTTCCTGGGTAACGCAGAGAACTATGCAAAATGGCGAACATATGTTTTTCCTCGGTATCTCTAAAGTAACCACGACTTCATAAGGTTTTCCGTGTGAACGCCAGATAAATACCAGTACCAAATTAACTTGGGCGAAGCCGGGTATATCAGCTAGTATACTATGAATTTGAGAGTTTAGAAGGAACTCTTTACCCAAGAGACCTTATTCTGTCTGTAGGAGATTAAAAGGTTTCAGTCCCCCACCATTACTGCTAGTTAGATTTGACATTAGTTTAATACCTTTGTTTTTCCAAGCCTGTACACAAAGGTTGTCTGACCAAAATTCCAAAATATCAATTGGAAGAGGAACTGATTTCATATTTGCTTTATAATATGCAGCTATGTCGGGTACTCTCATTCCCGACATCTTCTTGGGCTGTACATAACAGATGCAGCTACCCTTGGTCTTTTTTCTCCCCATATAAACGGCATCAGTTGTTTTTGTAGATTCTTTAGAAGCCTGATATAGCAATTGATTGCTAATGTTCCGAATCTATACAGGATTTTTGTTAGAACTAGCATTTTGTAAAGTACAATTTTCCCCACCCAGGAGAATTCTATTCTATTATAATTTTTAAGACAATCCCGTATCTCTTCTGTCACAAATGTAATGTTAGAGTTCATTGAGTTTCCCTATGGTGATGTAATTGATATGCCAAAGTATTGAATTTCTATTGGTTCCATCCCGAATGTGAATTCTTTTTTGATTTGGGATTGAAGCCCAACAGGGATGTTGAAAGCTAATATTTTGGATTTTGTTGGATTGATTTTATAATATGAGATTATAGATGAGCGAGCACCAAAATGCTCGGCTGCTCGGTACTCGAGTCAAACTTTTCATAATGCTCGAGAGCCCGTTTAAAGTAACGAACCCCATTGAAGTCAATGGGCGATTCTAGCATTTTTGTATGGGACTGATGCTCCGCATAGGGGATGATTTGTGAAACACCTGAAAACATCAGAAAGTCATGAAAACACCACATAAATGGACAGGGAACAGCAGAGGCAGGATGCATGGCAGCATCTGAGGCTCCCAGGTCCCACAATTAAGCCAAAATGGGCGCAAGAGCCTGGCAATCACCCCTCTAACAATTTACTTGGGAAAGACTTCATTAGCAAGGCACATGCACTGGCACATCTTAGCTAAGCACCACACTAGCTACAACCAAAGACAATCATTGCCTACGAGTGACACCGCTGCCTCTTCTCGTGTGTTACATGATGGCATTGCTGTCCAACCCCCCGCACGACCCTGCATCCACAGAGCACCCAAAAATTTTCCCTGCACAACATTCAGCTGGCCTCATGCCACACGCTCACTTCATAGCCACACCACCCTCAAGTCGATTTATAAATGCATCTGCGATGAGGAAGAGCTGGAGACACACATTGCAATTGTCAGGAGCCGCAAATGTGGGCATAAAGGGGACTCAGTTGCCAGCACTTCTACACATCTCTAGAATGCAGCAGCACATACAAACACCAAAGATTGGTTTGAAGCAGGAGGTGTTGCAAAAGTAGCCACCACAGGTATACAGTGACCCTGTGAAAGTCCCATTAAATCACTAACGCTTGTTGTGAATGCTCCAATCCAGTATCTCGGATAACTGTGGTTATGCTGATCCCAAGACCCCAAGCAGGAGGAGGAGGTGGCATAATAAGCCTGAGAAACCGTGACCGAGGTAGGACCAGCAATACTCCGTGTGAGAAGCACGTGAGCGGGCCCAGGGTCAGGCTCGTTCCCAGCCTCCACCTTGTGTGACCCAAGGTGCCACGAGTTACATAGCAATGGGAAATCCATGTGTCCGCACACAATTCATTCTGTGTAGGTGTCAGATAGCTAAACACCGCAATGGGAAAGCCTTCTGCGCCCTACCCAAGTCAGTCAGTGTATTTATGCCAGATAGGTAAAACACCACAATGGGAAATCTTTGTGCACCCACAGCATTGGCGAGCCCATGAAACTCAAAGACAGTATTACACATAAAGAAAGCAGAGCGCCCAAACATGGCAGTTTCACCCTGTCAAGGACCTCGGCCTCGGCTCACACCCTCAGTAATCGTGGGCATAAAGCGGACTCGGATGCTAGTACAGCTGTGAACGTTTCATTAAATCAGTTACGGTTGCCTTCATCGCTCCAAAGACTGGATGAACCACAAAGAAGTTCCACAGTCCAAACCTGGGGCAATTGATTCTTCCCCCCAGGACCTCAGCCTCTGCCCACACCCTTAGTAATTATGTGCCTCAAGCGGAATAGAATGCTAGTACAGCTGTGAACGTCTCATTGATGCAGTAACACTCCTTTTGATTGGCCCAAACCACTGTCTCAGATAACTATGGTAACACGTGAGCAAATACATGTTGCCCAGCGCTGATCCCCAGACCCCAAGTAGGAGGAGGAGGTGGCATAATAAGCCCGAGGAACCATGACCGAGGTAGGACCCGCAATACTCTGTGTGGAAAGTAAAAGTCAATTGTAGGGCTGCCGCACACAAACCTCACATAAACAGAGGCGGGAGGTGTAATTATACACTTATTCCATGCAGGCTTACCAGGATGTGGACTGCTCATCCAATTCTACTCACAACATGTCAAAATCATGTAAGTAGCACGAGGGGTTAAATTATCCACAGCATGTCTCCATAAAAAGCATAGTTCTTGTTTATTCAATCCATTCTTTGCATTTTTGCCACAACGTTCCGGCTGCTTGCCACAGTCTTTATCAAGCAATACAGGAAACGCATACAGCTGATGTATAAATAGTTAAAAGTACCATCTTAATAAACTAATCACCAACACCCACATAAGGGTGCATTCCCACAAACGTATATCGGCTCGGTTTTCACGCCGAGCCGATATACGTCGTCCTCATGTGCAGGGGGGGAGGATGGAAGAGCCAGGAGCAGGAACTGAGCTTCCGCCCCCTCTCTGCCTCCTCTCCGCCCCTCTGCACTATTTGCAATGAAAGGAGGCGGGATGGGGGTGGGGCTAAGTTTCTAGAATTAGCTCCACCCCTGTTCCGCCTCTCCCCATTGCAAATAGTGCAGAGGGGCGGAGAGGAGGCAGAGAGGGGCGGGAGCTCAGTTCCTGCTCCTAGCTCTTCCATCCTCCCCCCACCTGCACATGAGGACGACGTATATCGGCTCGGCGTGAAAATCGAGCCGATATACGTTCGTGGGAATGCAGCCTTGGGTGCGGGCAGACGAGCGTAGGCGTATTTACGTTCGCACGAGCGCAATGTATAATCGCCCGAGCGATCGTTTTTCACCGATCATGACCAGAGCTAGAAAGCGTATTTTCGTTTGTTCCTACTTTGCAAACGGTCTTTTCGGTGATCGAATATGCGTTGGCGCGTATTTCGGTCGCATATGTTCCGTTTTTTTTCGAATTGCCGTTTTTACGCGCCGTAAAATCGCCCATGTGAACAAATACATTCGAAACCATTGCCTCAGATGGTCACGTATATACGTTTGGTCGCAAAAACGCGCCGTTTATGCGCTCGTCTGCCCGCACCCTCAAACAGACAAATAAATCGGCAACTTCATTGGGACAGGTGCTTCGTTACCAGCTGGAGGCACTAATTCAATCAGAGCAGACCAATCACAATTAGTATGGCACCCAGCACTGATAAACATAATAAGCTCAATGGCTGTACATCCATCTTACACCAGGGATCGGCCTATTCACTTCCGCGTCACCTGACCCGGAAGTCAGTAGGGCATGACCTCATCACGTCGCCTTGCACATGTGCAGTGCAGTGTTGAGCCCTGCCGCCGCCATTTTACTCCAGGGCACATTAGCCAATACTCTAATACAAAGCTTCCAATATGTAGGTTACTTACTTCAATCATCTGGAGAAGAATCGCTACTCAAGGCAGCATACTCCCTCAATTGTATGAGAAAAAGCATCTCACAAACTTTGCTAGTTCAACATATTCTTTAACCCATAAGGAAATCTCATAGTCCACATTTTAGCAGATAGCTAGATATACGGTAAATATAAATATCCATATAAGCTGTTCATAATACTCTGTGTGGAAAGTACGTGAGTGGGCCCTGAGTCAGGCTCAGTCCCAGCCTCCACCTTGTGTGACCCAAGGTGTCGTGAGTTACATAGCTATAGAAAATCTATGTGTCCCCACACACTTTATTCTGTGTAGGTGTCAGGCAGCTGAACATCGCTATGGGAAACACTGTAAATGGTAAGCACGAGCAGCACTCTTATATAGTCTCACAGTGAAGCAGGACTGGAAAAATGCACGCCACTAAGAGGAATCTGGATCCAGGATCAGGATGCTTGACAAAGATCTCTTGATCGAAATGTTGCAGCTTTTACTCTGGAGGTAAAATAAAGCTTTGATTTTTATTGCATCACTTTATGCTGCTATGGGAAACACTGGTGCACCCACAGTATAGGAGGGCCACTGAAACTTTTCTGTTGCAAGAGTATAGGCGTACCCCAGTAACATTTATGTAGCAAGAGTGTAGGTGGACCCCTGTAACATTTCTGTAGCAAGAGTATAGGCGGACCCCTGTAACATTTCTTATAATATTTCTCTAATATTTCTGGACATGCTGCCTGATCCCCAGCTCCTTCCCTGCTACTTGGCCCTCTGAACTGCGTCTTCTGCCACTAGCACTGTCAGATGGGAACTTTAGCATCACTTTTTCCACCAGGGCCCTGTGGTATTGCATCACTCTCGTACCCCTTTCCTCTTCGGGAATGAGAGTGGAAAGGTTCTCCTTATACAGTGGGTCGAGAAGGGTGTACACCCAGTAATCCTTGTTGCCCATAATGCATCTAACGCGAGGGTCACGGAATAGGTAGCCTAACATGAAGTCAACCATGCGTGTCAGGGTCCCAGTATGCAACACATCGCTGTCCCCACTAGGAAGATGACTTTCAGGATCCTCCTCCTCTTCAGCCCATACACGCTGAACAGATGAGAGGCAAGCAGCATGGGAACCCTCTGCAGTATGGCCAGCAGTCTCTTCCCCCTCCTCCTCCTGCTCCTCCTCCTCCCCTTCCTCCTCCAAAACACGCTGAGATATAGACATGAGGGTGGTCTGGCTATCAAGCAACATACTGTCACCCCCCATTTCCTGTTCCAACCGCAAAGCGTCAACCTTTATGCTTAGCAGCAAACTTCTCAGCAGGCAAAGTAGCGGGATGGTAACGCTAATGATGGCTGCATCGCTGCTCACCATTTGGGTACACTCCTCAAAGTTTCCGAGGACCTGGCTGATGTCTGCAATCCGTGTCCACTCCTCAGTAAAGAATTGCGGAGGCTGACTATCACTCCGCCGCCCATGTTGCAGCTGGTATTCCACTATTGCTCTACACTGCTCGTACAGCCTGGCCAAGATGTGCAGCATAGAATTCCAGTGTGTGGGCATGTCGTACAGCAGTCGATGCTCTGGCAGCTGAAACCGACATTGCAGGGTCCTTAGGGTGGCAGCGTCCGTGGTAGACTTGCGGAAATGTGTGCAGAAGCGACTCACCTTGCCGAGCAGGTCAGACAAGTAGCTCAGGGGCGGTGTGCCTCTTGTCACCTAAGCTGATTAGTTTCAGCACGGCCTGCTGACACTTGCCCACCGCTGTCCTGCCGCGCTGCGCGCTACCGACTGCTGGCGACATGCTCACACTTCTTAATTGAGAAGTGGAGGTGGTGGAGAAGAGGAGGGGGGTTTGGAGGAGGTGGCATAAAACGCTGCAGATACCAGCACCGAGGTAGGACCCGCTATTCTGGGTGTGGGTAGGATGTGAGTGGTCCCAGGCTCTGACTCGGTCCCAGTCTCCACTAAGTTCACCCAATGTGACGTCAGGGAGATATAGTGTCCTTGCCTGCCAGTACTTATCCACTTGTCCGTGGTTAAGTGGACTTTCCCAGTTACCGCATTGGTGAGGGCACGATTTATGTTGCGGGAGACATGCTGGTATAGGGCTGGGACGGCACACAGTGAAAAATAGTGGCGACTGGGGACCGAATGACGCGGGACCGTCGCCGCCATCATGTTTTTGAAAGCCTACATTTCCACAAGCCTGTACGGCAGCATCTCCAGGCTGATTAATTTGGAAATGTGCATGTTTAAAGCTTGTGCATGCAGGTGGTTGGTGGCATATTTCCACTTTCGCTCCAATGCTTGTGTTAGCGACAGCTGAATGCTGCGCTGAGAGACATTGCTGGATAGAGTATTGGACCATGGAGGTGAGGGTGTGGGTGCAGGCCGGGAGGCGGTCGTGCCTGCGTCCTGGGAGGGGGATTGGATCTGTGTGCCAGGTTGTGGCACAGGGGAAGAGGCAGTGGTGTGACCCGGAGGCGGTGAATGGCCTTCGTCTCAACTTGTGGAGTGCTTGGCCATCATATGCCTGCGCGTGCTGGTGGTGGTGAGGCTGGTAGTGGTGGCTCCCTGGCTGATCCTGGTGTGACACAGGTTGCACACCACAGTTTGTCAGTCGTCCGTGCTCTCACTAAAAAACATCCACAAGTTTGAACACCTAGCCGTGAGGGGGTGCTTTGGGAAACAATTGGGGGATTCTTCGCTCTGGCCCTGGCCACTCCAATGTTTACCCAATAGTCTACCTCTGGCCACTCCAATGCCTCTTCCAACCTGTCCTGCTGCTGCACTTGCCTCCCCCTCTGAAGCCCTGTACTCAGTAGGCTTAGCAAGCCAGGTTGGGTCAGTCACCTCATCATCCAGCAGCTATGTGTTTCATCATTCTCATCCACAAAAAAAGCTCTTGAGATAGTTGCCGGAAGCCTCCAGACTCATCACCAGGACTCCGGGCACTTTCCAAAGGTTGGGCATTGATCATGACAAACTCCTCAGGTGAGAGAGAAACTGTTTTTTCCCACTCATGGCAGGGACCCGAGAACAGTTTCTTGGAGTCTGCCTGCTCAGAGTATCTCATTTTCATGGAGTGAGGAGGCTGGGAGGAAAGAGAAGCAGACAGAGGATTCAGAGTTGCAGTCCCTAGGCCGGGAGTAGTGGACTGCGTAGAAGACTGGGTGGTCAATACATTGCTGGACGCATTTTCCGCCATTCACGACAGGACCTGCTCACCCTGCTCAGTTTATAATAAAGGTCTACCCGCAAATTGTGATATGAAGCTGGGAAGGCCAGAAACTTGCCTCTCTCCTAATCCCTCAGCAGCTGGCTGTGAATCACCACGCCCAGGAACTCGGCCTGTGCCCACACCCTCACTTGGATGCCTGCTTCCGCGTCCTCGACCCTTACCCCTACTCCTCATCATAGTGGATTAAGTATAGAGCAGGGCCCAAATAAATTACCCCACTGTACAGCTCTGTGGCTAATTCACTGTACAAAGAAACTTGTAGATAGGGGAGGCTCTATGCTGTGACTTGAAAAAATTAACCCGCTGTTTTACGCTGATACCTAGGGGTAATTTACCGGTCACAGAGACTTGTAGATAAGAGAGGCTATATGGAGTGGGAGAAGACTCTAAAACCAGTGGATAGTGCCGGTAACTGCGGCTATCTTAATTCAAGGAAAGGGTATTGTGAGACGCTCTGCACAGTAGCAGAGCTAAAACAGTTTGCAGTGGCCCAGGAAGTATAACAGTACTCTTTAGCGGTAAGACCTCTCTCTAATGCACTGCAGACATAGAATGGTATAACTGAAATAGCTTGCAGTGGCCCAGGAAGTATTGGAGTGCTGTTTCGCGGTGAGACCTCTTTCTAATGCACTGCAGACACAGAACGGTATAACTGAAAGGCTTTGCAGTGGCCTAGGAAATATAACAGTACTGTTTCACTTTGAGACCTCTGTTTAATGCACTGCTGACATAGAACGGTATAACTGAAATAGTTTGCAGTGGCCCAGGAAGTATTAGAGTACTGTTTAGCGGTGAGACCTCTGTCTAATGCACTGCAGACGCAGAACGGTATGACTGAAATAGTTTATAGTGGCCCAGGAAAAACTAGAATACTGTTTTGCGGTGAGACCTCTGTCTAATGCACTGCAGACGCAGAACGGTATGACTGAAATAGTTTATAGTGGCCCAGGAAAAACTAGAGTACTGTTTTGCGGTGAGACCTCTGTCTAATGCACAGCAGACATAGAACAGTATAACTGAAATAGTTTACAGTGGCCCAGGAAGTATTAGAGTACTGTTTAGCAGTGAGACCTTGGTGTAATGCACTGCAGACTGAGAACGGTACAACTGAAAGGCTCTGTACAGGGCTACATGTGTAAAAAAAAGGGTGCACTACTGCTCCCAGCCAGCCACAACTATAATGCACACAGTGATGAGTAGCTGTACAACTTTCCCTATCTCAGCAGCTCTGTCTCTAAACTCTGCGTAATGCACTGCAGACTGAGAATATGCTCTGGAGAGGGATAGATGCTTTAAAAAAAATGATGTACTACTGCTCCCAGCCAGCCACAACTATAATGCACACAGTGAGGAGTAGCCCTAAGAAGGACCATTGGGGTTCTTGTAGAGAGGATCACGACTGTAAAACTTTCCCTATCTCAGCAGCTCTGTCCCTAAACTCTGCCTAATGCACTGCACACACAGAACAGTATAGCTGAATAGGCCTGCACAGCCCTATATGCTTAAAAAAAAGAATTGGTGCACTACTGCTCCCAGCCAGCTACAACTCTAATGCACACGATGAGGAGTAGCCCTAAGAAGGACCGTCGGGGTTCTTGAAGAGAGGATCCTACACTAACATTTCCTTGTATAAGCATTAGCACTTTCCCCAGCCACTGCCAGCATGTGTGTGAGGCGAGCCGCAGGTGGGACCAGTTTAACCCCTTAACAACCGCCCCATCGGGAAACTATGTCCTCAGTAAGTGGGCTTTAATCCTAGAGGACGTAGTTTTATGCATCCTCTTTGGATTAATGCCCACTGGCCTGAGGACGTGACAGCTCCATGCTGTCGGTGCCCGCAGGTTGGCGATAGCATGGAGCTGTCATCCCAGGATGCGGGCAGTCCCCCCCGGCATTGCGATCGGCGCTATGCAATGGATAGCGCCGATCGCAAAAAAGTAAATAAAACAGTGTAAGAAAGTAGTAATTCAGCTGCCCTGATGGATCGGATCCATCACGGCAGCTGAAAATACTCACACGGCTTGTCGGCGGTGTCCCCCGAAGATCTGGTCCTCCCGGTCCCGCCGGCGGCCTTCTGCGCATGCGCGCCAGACGATGACGTCACGCGCACGCGCAGAAGCCCGGGTGTCCCCGGCAAATTTAAAATCTCCTGGCTCCCGGCTCCTGAAGGTAGCCGGGAACCAGGAGGTGTTACCGGGGACCACTGTGAGCGGTCCCCGGGCCCGTGATCACCGCTATCCATTGGCTAGCGGTGATCGCGAAAAAGTTGAAAAAGTAAAAGAAAAGTAAAGTTTCACCTCCCCTCATGGATCGGATCCATGAGGGGAGGTGAAAATACTCACCCCCGGTCCTCTGCGATGTCCCAATGTCCCGGGACCCGAAATCTCCGTCTGCGCATGCGCGCCCGATGATTGACATCGGGCGCGTGCACAGAGGGGCTCGAGCCCCGGGAAATTCAAAATTGCTCTGCTCCTGGCTGCCATGTGTAGCCAAGAGCAGAGGGATGTTACTGGGGACATGGATGACATGGATGGCAGTGATCATGTAAAGTAAAAAAAAAGTGCAAAAAGTAAAATAAAATAAATAAAAAAGGGGTAAAAAGTAAAAAAAAAAGTTTTAAAAAGTAAAAAAAAAGCTGGCGTTTCATCTCCCCCCACGGATCATATCCGTGAGGGAGGATGAAATGACGTACCTAAGGCCCGCGGATTTATCCGCGGACCTCACCCCAGCTTCTGCACACGCGCCAGTCGCCAATATGGCAGGCGCATGCGCAAAAGCCGTGGTAATTTAAAATCTCCCTGCTCCGTTATCCAAAGAATAATGGCGATCACGTAAAAGTTAAAAAAAGGGGAAGGTTCATCTCCCCTCACGGATGCGATCGGTGAGAGGAGATGAAACTTTTTACCGGAGGCCTCCGTATTTGCACCCCGACGCAATCTTCTTCCGTGAACTTTCCCGTATTCTGCGCATGCGACTGCCGGCAAAACACCGGACACATGCGCAGAAGTCGGGGAGCCCAGGAAACTTAAAATCTCCTTGCTCCCAGCGACCGTTGGTCGCCGAGAGCCTGGAGCGGTAGCGGGTGGCCTCATTGAGCGGTCCCCGGTCACGTGAAAAAAAGGTAGCGATCTAGCTTAGGCCGGTCTCACATGACCGGATAGGAATTATGGATTCCGCATGCGTCTGGTCCGCGGTAATACGCAGATCAATCACATTGGATTACACAATTCCGCTCACATTAGCGGGTTGGAATTGCGTAATCCACTTGCAGAAAAGAGATTGCAGCAGGTTCTATTTTACCACGGATATCGGCAACATAGAGCCCATTGTGCTCCATGGTCATGGATATACCCGCAGCCCATACGCTACTACGTTGTATACGGGCTGCAGGTACCCGTGTCACTGCTAAGCGACGGTGCGGAAATCCAAACAACAAAAAAAAAATGTGTACTGCGAATGACCGCCTGTGTGAGTAGGCAGTTATGCGCAGTACATTACGAGGCCGTACGCAGGGTCACAGCCGGGCTCACAGCTGGGATCCGCTGCGGGCCTCCGCAAGCGGATTCCACCTACGGCTGCGTAATCCCGGCGTTATTCAGACCGCTACCTGTAATACGTAATTTACAAGAAGCCGTGGGAACGTTCGACTTCCTGCAGTTCCAGGAACAGCTTGTTGAGCGCCTTCTGTGTGAGACCGCCGCACCTCATCAAGCTTACGAAGACTCACGGAACGCCACTTTTTACACCCCATACCTGCCACTGAGGTCAAAAAATGACCCCCAAAAAGCATGAGAGGAGGGGGGATACACGGTTTTATTGCCCTATGTGCCCATCCCAACCAGCCTCCATAATTACCCGTCTTTGGAAATACTACACAGTTCACATTATTACTTTAATCTAAGATTTGGGGAACGCCGAAAAAGGCGCGGAGTGTGTGTGTGTGTGTGGGGGGGGGGATTTTTAGGGAGTCAATTTTTATTCCGTACAAATGAGCAATGGGGCCTGGGATTTATTCAGTTGTGCCCTGAAATCCAACGGGTGTTCCCTCCATTACAGGCCTTGCCATGTTTCCTGTAAGTAGATTAGGGCCACAATGGGTATGTTTTTGAACACGGGACAAACGGGGGGATCCATTTTGGGGTGAAGGTCTTCATTCCTATGTACAATGTACAAAAAAAAGTTTTTAAATTGACAAAATTGCCAAAAAAATGAAAATCGTAATTTTTTCCTTCTGCTTTGCTTAAATTTATTCAAATACTGTGGGGTCAAAATACGCAGTACACCCCTAGATGAATTCGTTAAGGGGTCTAGTTTTTAAAATGGGGTCATTTGTGGGGGTTCTTTATCGTTTTGGACGCTCAATGGCTCTATAAGTGGGCAATGGGGCCTGGAATTTATTCCGTTGTACCCTAAAATCTAACGGGTGCTCCTTCCATTATAGGCTTAGCCATGTGTCCTTTAAGTAGATTAGGGCCACAAGGGGTATGGTTCTGAACACGGGACAAACAGGGGTATCCATTTTGGGGTGAAAGTCTTCATTCCTATGTGTGCTGTACAAAAAAAACCCAGTTTTTAAATTGATACAACTGCCAAAAAAATGAAAATTGTAATTTTTTTCCTACTGCTTTGCTTAGATTTATTCAAAAATTGTAGGGTAAAAATACACAGTACACCCCTGTATAAATTTGTTAGGGGGTCTAGTTTTCAAAATGGGATCATTTGTGGGTGTTCTCTGTCGTTTTGGCAGCTCAAGGGCTCTACAAGTGGGCAATGGGGCCTAAATCACCTTCATGCTAAATTTCTGTTCTGAAAGCCACCGACTACTCCTTTCGTTTTGGGCCCCGTTGTGCATCCAGACATGAGATTAGGGCCACAATGGGTATGTCTCTGAACACGGGAGAAACAGGAGTATCCATTTTGGGGTGAAAGGCTTCATTCATGCGTGTGCTGTACAAAAAAAGCTGTTTTTAAAATGACAGAATTGACAAAAAACGAAAATCACAATTTTTTCCTTTTGCTTGGCTTGAATTCATTCAAAAACTGTGGGGTCAAAATGGTCAGTACACCCCTAGATAAATTTGTTAAGGGGTCTAGTTTTCAAAATGGGGTCACTTGTTGGGGTTCTCTTTGGTTTTGGCCACTCAAGAGCTCTACAAAAGTGCTATGGGGCCTAAAATGCCTTCAAGCAAAATTTATGTTCTGAAAGACACCGACTGCTCCTTTCATTTTGGCTCCAGTTGTGCATCCAGACATAAGATTAGGGCCACAATGGGTATGTTTCTGAACACGGGAGAAACGGGGGTATCTATTTTGGGGTGTAAATCCTCATTTTCATGGGCTCTATAGGAAAAAAAATGTCTTTAAAATGACATATTTGCAAAAATATGAAATTTTATTTTTTCTCCCCTAAATTGAACTAATTCCTGAAAAAAACTGGTGGGGTCAAAATACTCATGACACCCCTCAGTGAATACATTAAAGGGTGTAGTTTTTAAAATGGTCATTTGTGGGGGTATCTATTATTCTGACACTTATGAGCCTTTGCAAACTTGGCTTGGTGCAGGAAAACACAGTGCTCCTCAAAATGCTGAAAAGTAATGTTAATTTTGTACGTCCTCTAAATGGTTAAAAAAAAACACAAACGTTTTTCAAGTGTGCATTCAGAATAAAGTAAACAGATGGAAATATATATCTTATCAAAAATTTGTACAATATGTTTGGACATATTTGAGATATTACGGTTGAAAATGTGAAAAAATGACAATTTTTTCAAAATTTTTCCAATATTGGTACTTTTAATAAATATACACAAATTATATCGGTCTCTTTTTACAACCTAAATGAAGTACAACATATGGCGAAAAAACAATGTCAGAATCACTGGGATATGTAAAGCCTTTACGGAGTTATGCTACGTTGAACGACGCATGTCAGATTTCCAAAATTTGGCTCCGTCACTAAGGCGCAAACAGGCTTCGTCACTAAGGGGTTAAGTACTCGGCGGTCACCTGATCAGCCCAGCCACTCACTGCTGTTGGCGGGCAGAGGGCTGGCACTTTACAGCAGGAATTGGTATTGCCTTCTCCGCATGTCTATTAGCTAGAAAATGGCGCTAAACATGTAGGGAAGGGAAATGCAATTGACTCGAATACCGCGTGGTGCTCGTCTCGAGTAACGAGCATCTCGAGTACCCTAATGCTCGAACGAGCATCAAGCTCGGACGAGTGTGCTCGCTCATCCCTATACGAGATCCTTACAAAGTTTGCTAGAAGATCGTAGGCTACTCTAAGGGACTCCATGGGAGAAGTCAGCATAAAAATTACATTGTCGGCAAATAGGCCCACTTTATGTTGCCTGGAGCATAAGGGAACGCCTCGGATGTTGCTTTCCATACGAATTGCCTCAGCTAAGGGTTCCATGGTTAAAACAAATAAGGTGGGAGAAAGAGGACCCCTGTCTAGTCCCATTTGTGATTGCAAATGAGTTAGAGAT
Source organism: Eleutherodactylus coqui (assembly GCF_035609145.1). Lineage (NCBI taxonomy): Eukaryota > Metazoa > Chordata > Amphibia > Anura > Eleutherodactylidae > Eleutherodactylus > Eleutherodactylus coqui. Next base: position 202,749,993 of record NC_089843.1, on the reverse strand, counting down.
GACTCCATTTATAAGGATTTTAGCTGAGGGGGCTCCATACAAGGCCTGAACTGCTCCTAAGAATGCTCCATTGAATCCCAACTTCTTCATCACTGAGGAGGCATAATCCCAATGGATTCTGTTGAACGCCTTCTCTGCGTCCAAAATGAGGAGCAGACAAGGCGTTCGAGAGGCCTTCACCTCCCCCAACACATCTAACAGTCTTCTAGTGGCGTCCGATGTCTGTCTTTCCTTGACGAACCCTGATAGGTCGCTATGGATTAGATATGGAGTTACCTCAAGGAGTCGTAAAGCTAATATTTTTGCGTAATATTTGGTGTTGTTATTAAGTAATGATATTGGTCTAAAGATAACAGGGGAAGAAATGTTTTTACCAGGTTTGGGTAATGTCACTATATTTGCCTGCAACATTTCTTACGAAAGATAACCCTTTAACATGGCTTCATTGAATAAGTTTTGCATATGGATTGCTAACTGTTTTTAAAAATTTTATAATACTCGGAAGTAAAACCATCTGGTCCCGAGGCTTTATCTTTTTTAAATTAATTGTAAAATTTCTTGAAGGGAAAAGGGTGTGTTTAATTTATCCAGTTGGACTCTGCTCAATTTTGGTAGCTGAATAGAGGACAGAAAGTGGGTTATTTCTTCCTCAGTGGGCTACGGGAGGCTTTTTGTTAAGGTTGTATCAAGATTCATAAAATCTTCTAAAGACTTCTGGGGGGGGGGGGCTTAAATCTCTCCATGGAAGATGTGTTTGCCAAGAGCTCCGAGACAGCAGCACCAAACTAAAGCTATCAAACTCTCCCTGTGAGCAGGAAACAGAGCCGAAGATACCCTTGGCTCTCCTGATCACCTGTGAGCCAATTGAAAGTCGGGTAGCCCCGCAAAACACCCCCTACAAGAAGCAGGAGTACCTGGGTCTCACTGCAGCCTACTTGTCCTGGACACTGTAGACAGCGGGAAGCAGGAGCGTCACTCCACCTGCTGAAGAGCCTGAAGACCACCCGCAGGCTCCCACGGGGGAAGCAGAAGCAAAACACCCACTGCACTCCTCTCACAGCAAGAATCGGAGCTCCGGCAGCTAGACACAGCTCAGGAAACCACGTGTGGGAAACCCGCAATCCTACAGCCCTCCATCAGAGACAGAGCAGGAGAAGCTCACCACACTGCCCTGCTGCGGGCAGAGGATACCCGGGCACCAGTGAAATCACCTGATCTCAGGAGAAAGCAGCTTTACGGCAGAGGCACAGCAGCTGGACCTGCAGAGTACCGGTGAAGAGACCACAACATCTACCTGGGTGAGTCCCCTGCAACTCTGCTTCACCCCCGCACAGCAGGGCCGACAGTACATCCAGCAGACAGCTACCGGAGCCACAGGGACACTACATGCAAGGCAGGCTGAACCCTGCACTTTGCACTACATAAAAGCAGCCCTGCTGCTCCAACTCCCATAAGTCCAGTCTGCCCATCTACCAAACCAGAGCCTCCTCACTATCTATAGCAGGCTCCATCTCCTAATCCTAAACGGACCTAAACTACATAATCTTTGTAAAAAGGTTACTCATTACCTTTTGTCAGTATATGCCTCTCAGTGCTTGGCAGACCTGGGCCCGCTGCTGTGCTGCCCCAAACTTTCTCCAATTTAGCATACTGTGTCAATCACACACCACAGGTGATCTCTGCTGCCACCTAGTCGCCTACAGTGATATAACAAGCATGAAGTAAAGATTTGCTCTAACCTATGCTACATGATATACACTTAACACGAGCTTTTCCGTATCGGCGCATCACATCCAAAGTGCGGTAAAAGAAAGCTTGTAAAGACCCAAGTGGCAACAGAGAGGGACTTGGTGCGATCCCACAGGCACCCGGCGACACCGGAGCTAAGTGGGAGGAAGCGTCCGGAAGGGTGAGCGGGGCGTCTCAATTTTTTTCAGAACTTTCTGTGAAGTTCTAAGCTATAACAATTTTTGCAGGACCCTCCAGTGGAGGTGCTAACTTCACCACAATCTTTCTATTTTTTACTGCCCTTGGGCAGTGAACTAGTCCTAAACATGGCGGACTGAAGGAGGACTATGTGGAGGACAGTGCCTTGTTGCCTAAGGCAGAACTAGCATTTTTACACACCAGGATCTATTTCAAGAACCTAGAGCTTGCTCTATCTGCTTACATTTAATAATGGTCAGAGATGGTGAAGGGGAATACAGAAAGCTACAGTGACCCCCCCTGACACCCCAAGGAGATAAAAGACCCAAGCAGATAGGCAGAAATTTCTAAAAAAAAAAAAAAAAAAGAGCACGCAGTCGCCAGCTCCATGCCAAGACCACAATCAACGCAATACACAGCAGAACAAGCTCCTCAGGACTCAGAGATGGAGAGCAAGGTGAAGGAGGAGGATAGCGAGTTGGGGACACAAATCTCTAAATCATTTCTTCAGAATGCCATTCTTAAGGTCACTTAAGCGATAATGACCGAACTAGCTGACATAAAATCCGAACTCCAACATACAGGGCACAGAGTTGAAGAACGTGAAGGGTCATGCTCTGTAATTATTAAACATGTGAAAGCCACTTTCCAGGTAATAGAAGTTCACCGTTCGTACCTCGAATGTGCTCTCTCACTTATAGAAGATCAAGAAAACAGAAGCCGTCGATGCAACATACGGATTAAAGGGCTACCTGAGACGTGGGCTGCAGAATCACTCCGAAAAGTTGCAGGTGAACTGTTCTCTGAACTGCTTGGAGAGGAGAGGGCCGTACGCATTCAGATCGAGCGAATTCACAGAGCAATTAGACCCAAACCCAAGGCAGGGGATCCCCCAAGGAATGTAATCTGCGGCCTGCTCTCGTTCATTGATACAAACGCAATATTAAATGCCTCCAGATCTTACCAATCATTAAAATATAAAGACTATCAGATCCAGATTTTTCAAGATATTGCACCCTCCACACTGGCGAAACAGTGGATCCTGGGACCTCTACTGGAGGTTTTGAGAGCGAAAGATATTCAATACTCGTGGTTATTTCCTTTTGGTCTTGCGATAAACAAAACTGGTCGCAGGATCACAGTCAGAACCCCAGAAGATCTAGACATGGTATGGCAACAAGTGGACATTGAGCCCATTGAGATACCTTCCTGGATGCCCACGCAATATGATCTGACTATTCCCTCACTACCAGAAGGGGACTCATGGAAAACGGTTCCCAAGTTCAAGTCTCCTAAGGGTAAAAAGTACCCTGCAAAATCTTTCTCATAGACATTATGCAAAGCTCTTATTGGACTAAGATGGACATTGGGGAGATCAACACTGACAGATTTTGGGGATTTGAGTTCCGGATAGTGTTGGAGTTGGGAAACCGGAGGGAAAATCCTCTGGTATTCTTCATGTCTTCGAGTTATGTTGGCTACGAATCTGAGACTACAGTTGGAATGAGATAGGGTGGCCGGTTGTGTGTGGGGGCGCGGGACTCGGGAGAGGGGGGTATATGCCCTGCCTCTGGGTCTCGGCCCTGCGTGCATTGCGGGCTACCTGGGTCTAATGGGGGCGGCATGAGGGGCATTGTAGGGATCCCGGGGGTTATACGGGGGGCGGACCCCTGGGGCCCTCTGCCTGACGCATCACCCTACAGCTTTTATATTGACAGAACTTAGCTGACCCATTCCAAAAATTGTGGTATTAAGTTTAAAATGTTGATGTTGAGGACGTGGAGGGTGGGGGCATGAAACATCATGATGGTTGTGTGCTGTGTTTTCCCTCCTTTCCCCGCTCTCTCCTTTCTCCCCAAGTTGGAGCGTGTGGACTCCAGGAGTAAAGTGTCGCATCTCCTTTGAGTGGAGAAGAAGTCCTCGGATGTCTGAGCCCCATCTGAGGGGGGCGCTTGACCCCCCATCATTGGATCAAGCATTGCATGTAGGTGAGATCCTACATACACAAAAGGAACAATTGCTATCCAGTTTAATGGTCAGTTTATCGCTAGGATAGGTTCCCGCACCAATTGTTCAATCCTCTGGTGGTGCAGAGGTGCTTTTGTTCTCCACAAAATTATTCAACTAGTTTTAGTCACTAAAGTTGACAAATTGCTTTGTTTAGTCAAGTGGAACAAGTTATCCACTCAGTTTCTTTTAGTTTCTCTGATTACTGAGTTCATACTACTGTGCCCACTAGGCATTTTAACCCCCCCTTAATCCTACTTGTCTGTCCCCAAGTAACATGACCCACCAGCAAACAAGAACAACTTCTCAAATAGAAAGAATGACTATCTCCTTCTTCAACGCGAAAGGCTTAAACTCACCAAACAAACGTCACCATGCGATATGGTTATTGAGAAAGTTTAACCCCTTAATGACACGGCCTATTTTGGCGTTGAGGACCAAGGGATTTTTGGTATTTTTCCATCTCCATTTTTCAAAAGCCATAACTTTTTTATTTTTCCGTCGACGCAGCCATATAAGGGCTTGTTTTTTGCGTGGCGAACTGTAGTTTTTATCGGCGTCATTTTTGGGTACATAGACTATATTGTAAAACTTTTATTAATTTTTTTTATGATAACAGGGAGAGAAAACGACTCAAATGTGCAATAGATTTTTTTTGTTGTTTTACAGCGTTAATCATGCAGCATAAATGACATACAAAATTTTTTCTGCGGGTCGGTACGGTTACAGTAATACCAAAATTCTTAAATTTTTTCTTAGGTTTTTACACTTTTGCAATAAAACCCCTTTTTTGGAAATCTTTTTTTTCTCTATAGCTGCATTCAAAGTCCTGTAACTTTTTTATTTTTCTATGTATGGAGCTCTATGAGGGCTTATTTTTTGCAAGACAAGCTGTAGTTTTTATTGGTACCATTTTGGGGAATGTATGTCTTTTTTGATCTCTTTTATTGCATTTTTTGGGAGGCAAAATGCTAAAAATTAGCATTTTACCTCTGTTTTTTAGCGTTGTTTTACGCTTTTTGCCGTACAAAATAAAACACGTGTTCAACTTTTTGTACACGTCGTTACAGATGCATCAATCCCAAATATGTTGGGTTTAAATTTTTTTTTAACCTTTTTTATGCTTAAAAAAAGCACAGAAAAGGGTTTTTTAAATTTTTTTTTACATTTTTCTTTTTTTTACATTTTTCTTTTCTTTTTTTTACACCATTTGTGTCCCTCTGAGGGACTTACAGCACTGTACCTATGATCGCTGTGATAAGGCATGGCAGAGCTACTGCTCTGCCATGCCTTATCGCTTATACAGCGATCATAGGCATCGGCAATGCAGGACACCAGTGTCTGGCGTCCTGTTGCCATGGCAACAGGCTGGGCTCTCGCGATAACATCGTGAGAGCCGGACGGAGACACAGAGGGAGCGCGCTCCCTCTGTGAACTCTTTCCCTGCCGCGTTCCCTCTGTGAACTCTTTCCCTGCCGGGGCAGGGAAGGGGTTAACAGTGGGGGGGCACATCTCCGATGCCCCCCCCCCCCGCTATTGCAGCGGGACGCCAGCTGTGACTGACAGACAGCTCCTGCTGCGGGATAGTGTGAGGTCAGTCATGATCTCGTGCTATCCCGATGACGTACCGGTACGTCATTTTGCGCGAAGTACCCGCCTCCCATGACGTACCGGTAGGTCATATACCGGGAAGGGGTTAATACTAGGGTAGCGCTTCTTCAAGAAACGCATTTTAAAAGCAACACAATCCCCACTTATTTTTCACAATGGTATCACAGCTGCAACCCCACCTCAGCATCAAAAGGAGTATCTATAGCCATCCACAAGGGCCTCCCTTTTCACATTGAACAACAAAACGCAGACTCAGAGGGCCGGTACATTTTCATTAGAGGCACAATACATGGAATACACTACACGTTAGCAAATATATATGCCCCCAACACACAACAAACTAAATGGCTGATTGACATGATAAACAGGCTGAAATCCTTTGCCGTAGAACACATAATATTAGGTGGTGACTTTAATGTTACTCTAAACCCACTCTTGGACCCTTCACGAGGTAGGTCCCAGGTCTCGCAGAGAACCTTGAAAAGGATTCAATTATCTCTGCCAGAATTGAATTTAATAGACTCATGGCGATACAAAAATCCAACGAAAAAGGACTACACTTTCTACTCACAGGTCCACGCCTCACACCAGAGACTTGACTACATTTTCAAAAATAAAAAAAAAACTAATAAATGCGGTACTACAAACACAGATTGATAACATTACAATATCTGACCATGCCCCGGTGCATACCGGGTAAAATATTCTACCAAATACTTTGGGCGAGTGGAGGTGGCGCCTGAACGAGACTGTACTGAGGAGGGAAGATACGAGACAGGAGATAATTAAGGGCCTATCAGAATTTTTTTAAATCAATTCAAGAGAAAACACAAACTTCCCTGTCATTTGGGAAACACATAAAGCGTATGTGAGAGGCCTCTTTATCTCTATTGGTTCCAAACTTAAAAAACAAAAACAAAGGGAAATTGATAATATATAAACAAAGATTGCATCTCTGGAAGAGAAGAGAAAGTTATCAACATTAGAAAAGGTCCAACCTGAACTTAATTCCCTCAGAGACCAACTCAAATGCCTACTAGACAAGAAGTTTGTCAGATCACACATGATATATAAATATAAGATCTACGCGCATGGAGACAAGGGCGGTAAACTAATGTCCTCGCTCATAAAGAAGGCGAGAGAAAAAACCTTTATCAAAGAAATTAGGAGAGAAACCGGGGAAAAAATTACTTCTACACAAGGTATAGCTGCAGCCTTCCAAACCTATTATACTAAACTCTACAACCTTGATGAGGGAATGTCACATTCAGCTTTAGAAAATAAATATTAAAAAATGGATACATTTTTGAAAGAACTGACACTACCCTCACTAAGTCGGGAGGAATCCGCAAAATTACTAACACCTGTTAGCCAAGATGAACTTATAAATAGCTTCCCTAGTGGCAAGAGTCCGGGACCTGATGGTCTGACAATATGCTACTACAAGACTCTACAGCAGGCAACATTACCTCATCTTATGCTTACCTTAGATGCAATCCTAAAGGGAGCCACATTTCCTAAACAAACACAAGAAGCACATACTACCCTAATACCCCACTATTTGTAGCATGTAAGCTCGTTGGAGCCTGACCCTCACCACTACTGTTTCCATCAATTGATTACTTCATGTAACTGTGGTCTTATTTTATTTCCCCTGTCTTGAAAATGCTGCGGAATATGTTGGCGCAATATAAATAAAGATTATTATTATTACCAAAGATTGTGTATAATACCAGCCTTACTCATCTTCACATTTATTTATTTACAGTAACAATGTGGAAGGAAACTTACAAAATACAATTTTTCTCTTTGCCATTTATAATATTAACCAGAATCCTGACATTTTACCCAATTTTACACTGGGATACCATTTTTATGACACATTCATGTATGAAAAAATGGCAATGCGCTATGTCTTACATCTTCTGTCTGGCCCTGATAAGATGATACCTAATTACTCGTGTACAGGCTATGGCCTGCTGGCCGGGATCATTGGAGACCGATACTCATCTACCACTCTTCCAGCAGCACAAGTCCTTGGCCTCTATGGATATCCTCAGGTATTATATCCTCTAGGCATTGGGACACATTTATCATCTGGATTGTGTAGAATTGTGGTGTCAATAAGTTGCACTTTAGTGCCAACAATTCATATTTATTTTAAAGGTACATTTTTCCTAAAGTGGACAGGGCTTAGCGCTAGAGGTCGTCATAATTATTACACTAAGCAAGAAGATGGTGTGAATTCTAATTGAACTATATGCCAGTTCATCGCTGCCGTAGGTCTCAGATTCCATCACTTCTGGCATTTGACACACATGTGAACACAGCCTGTGGGGCGGTAGGTAAAGATGAGCGAGCACACTCGTCCGAGCTTGATGCTCGTTCGAGTATTAGGGTACTCAAGATGCTCGTTACGCGAGACGAACACCACACGGTACTCGAGTCAATTGCATTTCCTTCCCCACATATTTAGCGCCATTTTCTAGCCAATAGACATGCGGGGAAGGCATTACCACTTCCTGCTGTGACGTGCCAGCCCTCCCCCTCCCCCCCAGTAGTAAGTGGCTGGGCCGATCAGGTGACCACCGAGTACTTAAACTGGTCCCGCCCGCGGCTCGCCTCAGACGCATGCTGGCAGAGGTTAGGAAAAGTGCTGCTGCTTATACAGGGAAAGTGTTAGCGTAGGATCCTGTCTTCAAGAACACCAACGGTTCTTCTTAGGGCTACTTCTCATCGTGTGCATTACTGTTGTGGCTGGCTGGGAGCAGTAGTGCATCATTTTTTTTTTTTTAAGCATCTCAGGCTGTGTAGGCCATTTCAGCTATAGCTTTCTCAGCCTGAAGTGTATTACGCAGAGTTTAGGGACAGAGCTGCCAATATAGGGAAAGTTTTACAGGACTCCCGATCCTCTGTGCAAGAACCCCAATGGTCTTTCTTAGGGCTACATCTCACTGTGTGTATTATTGTTGTGGCTGGCTGGGAGCAGTAGTGCACCAACTTTTGTATTACGCATCTAGGTCTGTTCTCAGCCTTTCAGTAATAGCGTTCTCAGCCTGCAGTGCCATACAACCAGCTCTTACCGTGAAACTGCACTCTAACTTTCCAAGCCTACTGCAAAATAGTTTAGTTATACCGTTCTGTGTCTGCAGTGCATAACGCAGAGTTTAGGGACACAGCGACTTCTATAGGGAAAGTTTTACAGTCCTGATCCTCCGTACAAGAACCCCAATGCTCCTTTTTAGGGCTACATCTGACCGTGTGCTTTACAGTTGTGGCTGGCTGGGAGCAGTAGTGCACCAACTTTTGTATTACGCATCTAGGCCTGTTCCCAGCCTTTCAGTAATAGCGTTCTCAGCCTGCAGTGCCATACAACCAGCTTTCACCGTGAAACTGCACTCTAAAATTTCCTAACCTGCTGCAAAGTAGTTCAGTTATACCGTTCTGTGTCTGCAGTGCATTAGACAGAGGTCTCACTGCTAAACAGTGCTGTAATATTTCCTGGGCCACTGCAAAGTATTTCAGCTCTGCCACTGTGCAGAGCATCTCACAATACCCTTTCATTGGTGGGGCAGAGATAGCCGCAGTTACCTAAACTATTCACTGGCTTTAGAGTTTTCTCCTACTCCATACAGCCTCTCTTATCTACAAGTCTCTGTGAGCGGTAAATTACCCCTAGGTACCAGCACAAGACAGCGGGTTAAATTTTTCAAGTCACAGCATAGAGCCTCCGCTATCTACAAGTCTCTGTGTGTGGTGTATTAGCCACAGTTGTCAGTGCTGTACAGTGGGGTAATTTATTTGGGCCCTGCTCTATTCTTAATATGCCATGATGAGGAGTAGTGGTGAGGGTCGAGGACACAGACGCGGGCGTCCAAGTGAGGGTGTGGGCACAGGCCGAGTTCCTGGGTGTGGTGAATCACAGACGGCTGCTGCGGGATTAGGAGAGAGGCAAGTTTCTGGGCTCCCCAGCTTGATATCACAATTTACAGGTCCACGTGGTAGATCTTCATTACAAACAGGGCAGTGCAAGCAGGTCCTGTCGTGGATGGCAGAAAACACGTCCAGCAATGTATCCATCCACCCATTCTTCTATGCAGTCCACAACTCCCGGCCTAGGGACTGCAACTCTGAATCCTCTGGCTGCTCCTCATTCCTCCCAGCCTCCTCACTCCCTGAAAATAACATATTCTGAGCAGGCAGACTCACAGGAACTGTTCTCAGGTCCCTGCCATGAGTGGGAAAAAACGGTTCCTCTCTCACCTGAGGAGTTTGCCGTGACCGATGCCCAACCTTTGGAAAGTTCCTGGAGTCCGGGTGATGAGGCTGGGGACTTCCGGCAACTGTCTCAAGAGCTTTTTGTAGATGAGGATGATGAGACACAGTTGTATGTCAGTGAGGTAGTAGTAATGGAAATAAGTCCGAGGGAGGAGCGCACAGAGGATTCGGAGGAAGAGCAGCTGGACGATGAGGTGACTGACCCCACCTGGTTTGCTAAGCCTACTGAGGACAGGGCAAAGGCAGCAGCAGGACAGGTTGGAAGAGGCAGTGGAGTGGCCAGGGGTAGAGGCAGGGCCAGAGCGAAGAATCCCCTAACTGTTTCCCAAAGCACCCCCTCGCGGCAAGCCTCCGTGCAGAGGGCTAGGTGTTCAAAGGTGTGGATGTTTTTTAGTGAGAGTGCGGACGACCGACGAACAGAGGTGTGCAACCTGTGTCGCTCCAAGATCAGCCGGGGTGCCACCACTACCAGCCTCACCACAACCAGCATGCGCAGGCATATGATGGCCCAGCACCCCACGAGGTGGGACGAAGGCCATTAACCGACTCTGGGTCACACCACTGCCTCTTCCCCTGTGCCCCAACCTGCCACACAAATCCAATCCCCCTCCCAGGACACAGACACAAGCGCCTCCCGGCCTGCACCCACACCCTCACCTCCAACGTCCTCCACTCCATCCAGCAATGTCTCTCAGCGCAGCGTTCAGCTGTCACTAACACAAGCATTGGAACGAAAGTGCAAATAGCCAGCCACCCACCCGCATGCACAAGCTTTAAACGTGCACATTGCCAAATTGATCAGCCTGGAGATGCTGCCGTACAGGCTTGTGGAAACAGAGGCTTTCAAAAACATGATGACGGTGGCTGTCCCACGCTACTCGGTCCCCAGTCGCCACTATTTTTCCCGGTGTGCCGTCCCAGCCCTACGCCAGCATGTCTCCCGCAACATAAATCGTGCCCTCACCAACACGGTTACTGGGAAGGTCCACTTAATCACGGACATGTGGACAAGTTCTGGTGGGCAGGGCCTTGGTGGAGGCTGGGACCAAGTCAGGGCCTGGGACCGCTCATGCCCTACCCACACCCAGAAAAGTGGGTCCTACCTCGGTGCTGGCATCTGCGGTGTTTTATGCCACCTCCTCCAAACCCTCCCCTTCCTCCTCCTCTACCTCTCAATTAAGAAGTGTGAGCACGTCGCCAGCAGTCGGTATTGCGCGGCGCGGCAGCACAGCAGTGGGCAAGCGTCAGCAGGCCGTGCTGAAACTAATCAGCTTAGGTGACAAGAGGCACACAGCCCCCGAGCTGCTGCAGGGTCTGACAGAGCACACCGACCTCTGGCTTTCGCCGCTAAGCCTCCAACCGGGCATGGTCGTGTGTGACAATGGCCGTAACCTGGTGGCTGCTCTACAGCCTCACACACATGCCATGCCTGGCCCACGTCTTCAATCTGGTGGTTCAGCGGTTTCTGAAATACTACCCCCACTTGTCTGACCTGCTCGGCAAGGTGCACCGCATGTGTGCACATTTCTGCAAGTCCACCACGGACGCTGCCACCCTGAGGATCCTGCAACTTCGGTTTCAGCTGCCAGAGCACTGACTGCTGTGCGACGTGCCCACATGCTGGAATTCTATGCTGCACATGTTGGCCAGGCTGTATGAGCAGCGTAGAGCAATAGTGGCATTCCAGCTGCAACATGGGCGGCGGAGTGATAGTCAGCCTCCACAATTCTTTACTAAGAGATGAGCATGGATGGCAAATATCTGCCAGGTCCTCAGAAACTTTGAGGAGTCCACCCAAATGGTGGGCGCTAATGCGGCAATCATTAGCGTTACCATCCCACTGCTTTGCCTGCCTGAGAACTTCGCTGCTTAGCATAAAGGCAGATGCTTTGTGGTTGGAACAAGAGATGGGGAATGACAGTATGTCGATTGATAGCCAGACCACCCTCATGTCTATATATCAGTGCGTTTTGGAGGAGGAGAGGGAGGGGTAGGAGGAGGAGGAGGGGGAAGAGATAGCTGGCCACACTGCAGAGGGTAACCATGCTGCTTGCCTCTCATCTGTTCAGCCTGTATGGGCTGAAGAGGAGGAGGAGGAGGATCCTGAAAGTCATCTTCCTAGTGAGGACAGCGATGTGTTGCGTACTGGGACCCTGGCACACATGGCTGACTTCATGTTAGGCTGCCTTTCCCGTGGCCCTCGCGTTAGACGCATTCTGGCCAACATGGATTACTGGGTGTACACCCTTCCTGACCCATGGTATAAGGAGAACCTTTCCACTCTCATTCCCGAAGAGAAAAGGGGTACGAGAGTGATGCAATACCACAGGGCCCTGGTGGAAAAAGTGATGCTAAAGTTCCCATCTGACAGGGCTAGTGGCAGAAGACGCAGTTCAGAGGGCCAAGCAGCAGGGAAGGAGCTGGGGAGCAGGCAACATGTCCAGTGCAGGCAGGGGAACACTCTCTAAGGACTTTGCCAGCTTTATGGCTCCCCAGCAAGACTGTGTCACCACTCCCCAGTCAAGGCTGAATCGGAGGGAGCACTGTAAAAAGATGGTGAGGGAGTACATAGCCGATCGTACCACCGTCCTCCGTGATGTCTCTGTTCCATACAGCTATTGGGTATCAAAGCTGGACACGTGGCACGAACTTACGCTGTACGCCCTGGAGGTGCTGGCCTGCCCTGCCGCTAGCATCTTGTCAGAGAGGGTGTTTAGTGCAGCTGGGGGAATCATCACAGATAAGCGTACCTGCCTGTCAACTGCCAGTGCCGACATGCTTACACTCATAAAGATGAACAAAGGCTGGATTTCTCCACTGGTGGAAAGCAGCGGAACCTAATGTTTCTTTTCGCTACAACAGGAGAAAAATGCATCCTCTATCACCACAAAAAAGGGTGAATTAGCTTTGTCAATCACTCTTGGATATTATTACTCCTACTACTACTACTACTCCTCCTAAAACAGCATGTCATCACGCTGAACTGCCAATTTTTCTGCGGCCCAAAAGGCTCTGTTTAAAAGTTTTTTACAATTTTTCAAAGTTTCAAAAGTATTGATACTTTAACAGACACCAATTTTTTTCACAGGGTTGCCTCCAGGCTCTGTTACGAATTAAGCAACAGTATTTTTCTGGCCCTCGCCTATACTGTTATCTAATTAATATTTCCGTCCTTCGCCTACACTCTTGGTAACCAAATTTTTTCAGGTGTTCGTCTACACTCTTGGTACACCAATGTTTCAGGGGTTCGCCTACACTTTTGCAACAGAAATGTTACAAGGGTCTGCCTAAACTTTTGCTACAGAAATGTTACTGGGGCCTTTGTAGTTTCTACTGAATGGTTTAAGGGGTTCGCCTATACTTTTGCTACAGAAATGTTGCTGGGGTCGACCAATACTCTTGGTAAACCAATGTTTCAGGGGTTCACCTACACTCTTGCTAGAGAAATGTTACAGGGGTCTGCCTATACTTTTGCTACAGAAATGTTACTGCTGTCCGCCTATACCTTTTCTACTGATGGTTTGAGGGTTCACCTATACTTTTGCTACAGAATTGTTACTAGGGTCTGCCTATACCTTTTCTACTGAATGGTTTGAGGGGTTCGTCTATACTTTTGCTACAGAAATGGTACTGGCGTCCGCCTATACTCTTGCTACAGAAATGTTACAGGGGTCTGCCTATACTTTTACTACAGAAATGTTACTGGGGTCCGCCTATACTCTTGCTATAGAAATGTTACTAAAGTCTGCCTATACTCTTGCTATAGAAATGTTACTGGGGTCCACCTATACTCTTGCTGCAAAAATCTTACAGTGGTCTGCCTATACTTTTGCTACAGAAATGTTACTGGAGTCCACCTATGCAGTTTCTACTGAATGGTTTGAGGGGTTCGCCTATACTTTTGCTACAAAAATGTTACTGGGGTCCGCCCATACTCTTGCTATAGAAATGTTACTCGGGTCCGCTTATACTTTTGCTACAGAAATGTTACTGGGGTCTGCCTATACTTTTGATGCAGAAATCTTACTGGGGTCTGCCTATACTCTTGCTATAGAAACGTTACTGGGGTCTGCCTATACTTTTGCTACAGAAATTTTACAGTAGTCTGCCGATACTTTTGCTCTATGTTGATTAGTACAACACAATCATCCACTTAGAATCACTGGATAAGCTGAGTATTGCTGCTTATTAAAGCTGATTCAGCCCTATGCTGCTCGTTTTTGCAGTAAGGAGAATCACTTAGCACTCAATGCAATGCCTGGAGCATAGAGCTTGATAATGCTCTTCCAGACACACACACACACGCAATATAGGTCTTTATACACCATCAGGACTCGCATTGTTTAAAATAAATAGAGGTGTTATTAATTTGTGTGTCACTACAAGCGCTTGTCTTTATTTTTAACAGAATAAATAAAAGTTAATTTTTAAATAGTATAGGATATTTCTTTAGTGGGTCCTTTTCAGTGAATAAATATAGACAAAATAAGAACCCTACTGTCTCAATGAATAAGAAATGTTACTGGGGTCCGCCTATACTTTGGCTACTGAAATATTATTGGGGTCCGCCTATACAGTTTCTACTGAATGGTCTGAGAGGTTTGCCTATACTTTGGCTACAAAAATGTTACTGGGGTCCGCCCGTACTCTTGCAGTAGAAATGTTACTCGGGTCCGCCTATACTTTTGCTACAGAAATGTTACTGGGGTCTGCCTCTACTTTTGCTACAGAAATGTTACTGGGCTCTGCCTATACTCTTACTATAGAAGTGTTACTGGGGTCTGCCTATACTTTTGCTACTGAAATGTTACTGTGGTCTGCCAATACAGTTTCTACTGAATGGTTTGAGGGGTTCGCCTATACTTTTGCTACAGAAATGTTACAGGGGTCTGCCTATACTTTTACTACAGAAATGTTACTGGGATCCGCCTATACTTTAGCTGTAGAAATGTTACTGTGGTCCGCCTTTACTCTTGCTACAGAAATCTTACAGTGGTCTGTCTATACTGTGGGAGATGGCCGATAGGTTCACCATTTTGTATGTATTTTCTGTATGCTATGTTGTGTTTCTGGTCTGAACCTCTGGGGGAAGGGAACATCGCCCCCCACCTCCACAAAAACTGAAGGAGCAGTGATAAACTGGTCAAACTGGTTCTAACTGGCAAAAACCTATCTAGGAATATCTTTGTCTTGGACAAGCAGAGAGGAGAAACAAGATGTTCTTCTCATGAGACCAAATTCAAGAATGAACTGAGCATGCTTACAGAAGTTCCTCCCAGATGGATGACATCACAAGCTACCTCACAAATACCTCCCTCTAAGAATGACCTATCAGCACACAAAATAATGTAACTGTATCCTAAATTACTTCACTTCCTGTGTTGAGATTTTATTTAAACTTTACACGCGTGAATAAAGGCAGAGTCTTTTGGGACACATCATGGTCAGACGTGTGGTCTTTAAAAGGCTCTCCAGGCCTGCACATTATTCTTATCTAGTTTGAAACACACCGTATATCTGAAATAGCGAGTATTGCACTAACAAATTTGGAGGCACCGCTGGGATAATGAAGATACAGAGATATTTCATCGTTATCCGGACACAAGGGGACTTCAAAGCAGAGACGGACAGATATTGAGCTCAAACAAGGTAATAAGCTTTATTCTTATACCTGTACCATCTCTCCCTCTCTGCTATGATCCACCGCAGGCCGGGTGAGTTGAAATATGATAAGTCTGTATCAAAAGAACAATGAAGTAGATATACTGTGTGGTTTTTATGCTGTCTGTGAAGTAATGTCCTGAGTGTAAAAAGGTGTGAGCTATGGGGGGTTTATAGTGTCTCTGTAGTAGTGAATGGTGTGAGCAGACTGTGCAGGTTAATAAGGAACAAAGAATGTGTAATATAACTTGTTAAAAGAAAGTAAAAAGGAAAGTTGATGTAAGCTTTTTTAGCTGAAGGTTATAGTAGTAATTAAAGTTGCTGGTTAAAAACAGTGTAGTGTGTCCATGCGGTGAGCAACATGTGGCTGATGAGGTTTCCCTTTGTTATGTGGGGGGAGGGGTGCACATGGAATGCTTGCATTTGCCATGTTGGCAAACATCAACTCAAAGGGTTTTGGGCTTGGAGTAATGGGTTCCAGACAGCAGAGAGGCCTGTTTGATGGAAAATGTGGGCTTCTACTGAATTGTTTGAGGGCTTTGCCTATACTTTTGCTACAGAAATGTTACTGGGGTCTGCCTATACACTTGTTATAGAATTTCTACTGGGGTCCACCTATACTTTTGCTTCTGAATTGCTACTGGGGTTTGCCTATACTTTGGCTACAGAAATGTTACTGGCGTCCGCCTATACGCTTGCTATAGAAATGTTACTGTGGTCCGCCTATACTCTTGCTTCAGAATTGTTACTGGGGTGTGCCTATACTTTTGCTACAGAAATGTTACTGGGGTCCGCCTATACTCCTGCTACAGAAATGTTCCTGGGGTCCGCCTATACTGTGGCTACTGAAATATGTCTGGGGTCCGTCTATACCTTTTCTACTGAATGGTTTGAGGGGTTCGCCTATACTTTGGCTACAGAAATGTTACTGGCGTCTGCTTATACTTTTGCTACAGAAATGTTACTGGGGTCTGCTTATACCTTTTCTACTGAATCGTTTTAGGTGTTTGTCTATACTCTTGCTACAGAAATGTTACTGGGGTCTGCTTATACTTTTGCTACAGAAATGTTACTGGGGTCTGCTTATACCTTTTCTACTGAATCGTTTTAGGCGTGTGTCTATACTTTTGCTACAGAAATGTTACTGGGGTCTGCTTATACTCTTGTTATAGAATCTCTACTGGGGTCCACCTATACTTTTGCTTCTGAATTGCTACTGGGGTTCGCCTATACTTTGGCTACAGAAATGTTACTGGCGTCCGCCTATACGCTTGCTATAGAAATGTTACTGTGGTCTGCCTATACTCTTGCTTCAGAATTGTTACTGGGGTGTGCCTATACTTTTGCTACAGAAATGTTACTGGGGTCCGCCTGTACTCCTGCTACAGAAATGTTTCTGGGGTCCGCCTATACTGTGGCTACTGAAATATGTCTGGGGTCCGCCTATACCTTTTCTACTGAATGGTTTGAGGGGTTCGCCTATACTTTGGCTACAGAAATGTTACTGGCGTCTGCTTATACTTTTGCTACAGAAATGTTACTGGGGTCTGCTTATACCTTTTCTACTGAATCGTTTTAGGCGTTTGTCTATACTTTTGCTACAGAAATGTTACTGGGGTCTGCCTATACTCTTGTTATAGAAATTTTACTGTGGTCCGCCTATACTTTTGCTACAGAAATACTACTAGGGTCTGCCTATACTTTTGCTACAAAAATGTTACTGGGGTCTGCATAAACTCTTGCTATAGAAATTTTACTGGGGTCCGCCTATACTTTTGCTACAGAAATGTTACTGGGGTCCGCCTATGCAGTTTCTACTGAATCATTTGAGGGGTTTGCCTATACTTTTGCTACAGAAATGTTACTGCTGTCCGCCTATACTTTTGCTACAGAAATCTTACAGGGGTCTGCCTATACTCTTGCTACAGAAATCTTACAGGGGTCTGCCTATACTCTTGCTACAGAAATGTTACTGGGGTCTGCCTGTGATGCGGGTGCACAAATATTTCCCATCGCGGTGTTTTACCTATCTGGCAAAAATACACTGAATGACTTGGGCAGAAATGTGGGCCAAGGCCGAGGTTCTGGGCGGGGTGAAACTCTGCCATGTTTGGGCACTTTGATTTCTTCCTGTCTAATACCATCTTTGTGCACCCATAGCATAACTGAGCCCAAGTAACTCAAAGACTTCCCATTGCGTTGTTGAGCTATCTGACACCTACACAGAATGAAGTGTGTGGAGACCCATGGATTTCCCATAGCTATTTAACTCACGGCATCTTGAGTCACACAAGGTGGAGGCTGGGGCCGAGCCTGACCCAGGGCCAGCTCAGGTACTTACCACACAGAGTATTGCGGGTCCCACCTCGGTCATGGTTTCTCGGCCTTATTATGCCATCTCCTCCTCCTGCTTTTGGTCTGGGGATCAGTGCTGGGCAACATCTATTTTATCTCGTGTTACCACAGTTATCTGAGACAGTGGTTTGGGCCAAACAAAAGGAGTGTTACTGCATTAATGAGACATTCACAGCTGCACTAGTATCCGAGTCCGCTTTATCCCCACAATTAATGAGGGTGTGAGCCGAGGCCGAGGTTCCTGGCAGGGTGAAACTGCCATGTTTGGGCACTCTGATTTTTTTATGTGTAATACTTTCCTTGGGTTCCAGGTGCTTGCCTATGCTGTGGGTGCACAAAAACTTCTCATTGTTGTTTTTTACCTGTCTGGCACAAATACACTGACTGACTAGGGTAGAAATGTGGGCTGAGATCCTTGGAGGGGTGCAACTTTGCCATGTTTAGGCGCTCTGATTTCTTTATGTGTAATACTATCTTTAAGTTCCTTAGGCTCACCTATGCTGTGGGTGCACAAAGACTTCCCAAAGCGGTGTTTTACCTGTCTGGCACAAATACACTGACTGACTAGGGTAGAAATGTGGGCCCACTTCCTTGGCGGGTTGAAACTCTGCCATGTTTGGGTGCTCTAATTTCTTTATATGTAATACTTTCCTTGGGTTCCAGGGGCTCGCCATGCTGTGGGTGCACAAAGACTTCGCATTGCTATGTTTTACCAGTCTGGCAAAAAATCCAAAAAACTGACTGACTAGGGTAGAAATGTGGGCCGAGGTCCTTGGCGGGGTGAAACTCTGCCATGTTTGGGCGCTCTGATTTTTTGTAATACCATCTTTGTGCACTGACAGCATAGGCAAGCCCAAGGAACTCAAAGACTTCCCATTGCGGTGTTGAGCTATCTGTCACCTAGGGCAGGCTGGAACTACTGAAGGCAGTTTGTATCTGTTCGAGCGGGCGGAAGTGATGTCAGACGCCAGTAGCAGGTGCTGAGGCAGAAGCAGGAGTGGGTGGGCAGAAGGGGACATCAAAGAGGCGCAGGAGCCAGAATCAGCGCCCGGAGGCCACCAGGAGTCCGAGGGAGAGTGGCAGGAGGATTGCCCGCTGAAGATCCAGTGGGCAGAAGCGGAGCAGCAGGTCCCAGAGGTCCTGGAGCGGAGCGCTGGGAGAGCAGGTAACAATACCAGAGCTGCGGAGGAGCTGCAATAGGAGCTGATAAGTATATCTAGTGTGTCTTAGTGTGTGTCTTCTGTGTACCTAGTGTGTGTGTGTGTATCTAAGTGTGTGTGCCTGTGGGTCTAAGTGTGTGACGGGAGGAAAAAAAAAGTGAGTGAGCGGTTGCACAGAGGCAGTAGCGAGTGAGAGGTTGCGCAGAGGCGGTAGCGTGTGAGCGGAGTGTGAGCAAGTCTATCTTCACTACTTCCACAAGTAAATTGTAGATCCCCATTAGGATGAGCTCCATGCCTGGCAATGTCATCCAGTGTGCTACTTGTGTAATGTATGCGGTCCTTGATCAGCCGATCGAGAGTGCATACTGTTGCACAAGATGCGTGCACGTCCAACATTTAGAAGCCCAAATCCTGGATCTAAATGAGCGACTGGCAACACTGAGAGCCATTGACGTCATGGAAAGGAGTTTGGTGCTCACTGAGCAGACACTCGCTGGGATAGAGGCGTGGGCGGATGGTAGTACAGTAGAGCAGGGTGAGCAGGCAGTAAGCTGGGTGACAGATAGAAGGAGGCGTAGAGGGAAGAGAACCAGGAAGGCTGGTCCTGAACTGGCACAACCCAACACGTCTGCAACGTTGTCAGATGAGGGGGGTGCCATTACAGAGCCAGCACCGCTGCAGCACGACATGCCCTCTGAATGTCAGGGAAATGACTGCTTCAGTGAGACGGGGATGGGAAGCGTAGGGCAGGCTAGACAGGTTCTAGTGGTGGGGGACTCAATTATAAGGGGGACAGATAGGGCAATCTGCCATAAAGACCGGGATCGTCGAACGGTGTGTTGTCTTCCTGGTGCTCGAGTTCAACACATCGTGGATCGGATTGACAGATTACTGGGATGGGCTGGTGAGGAACCAGCGGTCATGGTGCACGTTGGCACCAATGAACACATTAGAGGTCAATGGAGGGCCCTCAAAAATGATTTCAGGGACTTAGGGTCCAAGCTTAAGGCAAGGACCTCCAGGGTAGTTTTCTCGGAAATACTACCTGCACCTAAAGCCACACTAGAAAGGCAGCAGAATCTTAGGGAGGTGAACAAGTGGCTTTGAAGTTGGTGTAAGAAGGAGGGATTTGGGTTCCTGGAGAACTGGGCTGACTTTGCTGTCGGCTACAGGCTCTACCGTAGGGACGGGCTGCATCTTAATGGGGAGGGTGCAGCTGTGCTGGGGGAGAAGATGGCTAGAAGGCTGGATCAGTGTTTAAACTAGGGACTGGGGAGGAGGGCAAAAAGAGAAATAGTGGGGTAGTCAGTGTAGCTAACGACCCAGGTCTAAGCAAGAGGAGTGGGGGTCGAGCAGGGGGTGGGGTTAGTACAGTTAGAACTGTTAGATCAGCCAATAGTACGAATAGCAACAAAACAAATTTATAAAACAAAAAAAACGGTATAAATTGTATGACCACGAATGCAAGAAGTCTTAGCGGTAAAGTGGGTGAGCTTGAAGCGAGAATGGCTGATGAAAACTATGATATAGTCGAAATAACAGAAACATGGCTTGATGATAAGTGCGATTGGTCGGCGAATTTACAGGGTTACAATCTCTTCAGAAGAGACCTTTGGAGCCAGAAAGGGGGAGGGGTATGTCTGTATGTTAAATCGTACTTAAAGAGATGAACACGTGGTATCTCTGTGGGTAGAAATACAGGGAGAAAAAAAATAACAAAATCCTGATAGGGGTTTTCTATAGACCACCAAAAGCAACAGAAGAAACTGAAACCCTACTACTAAGGCAGATAGAAGAGGTGTCAAACCGCAACGAAGTAATTATCATGGGGGACTTTAATTATCCAGATATAATATGGAAAAACGAAATCTGCAAATCTCACAGGGGTGATAAGTTCTTGAGAACAATTAAAGACAACTACCTTATCCAACTTGTGCAGGAACCAACGAGAGGGAGGGCCATTCTGGACCTAGTACTAACTAACAAACCGGACCGTATAAAGGGGGTACAGGTTGAGGGGCACTTGGGGAACAGTGACCACAATATAATCAATTCCAGCTGCCATTCAATAAGAAACTTTATCAGGGAGCGACAAATAAACTAAACTTTAGTAAAGCAAAATTTAATCAGCTCAGAGCTACTATCGGTAACATTAATTGGGACAACATCCTCAAAAATATCAGTACAGAGAAGAAATGGGAAAAGTTTAAAAGGATCCTAATGATCTCATGAGGGCAGTTCATTCCCTTTAAAAATAAAATAACTTCAATTGAAAGGAAACCAATGTGGCTCGACAAGACGGTAAGAGGGGCAATAACCGAAAAAAAAAGAAAGCATTCAAACTACTAAAGCAAGAAGGCAGCGAAGAAGCACTAAAATCGTACAGGAAAAAAACAAAATATGCAAAGATAGGATCAAAATTGCCAAGGAGGAAGCAGAAAGACTGATCGCCAAAGAGAGCAAAAATAACTCAAAACTATTTTTCAACTATATTAACAGCAAAAGGATTTCCACCGAGAGCACTGACCCTTTAACAAATAATGCAAGGGAAATCATTGAAGATGATGGAGGTAAGGCAATCTATTGAATCATTTCTTTTAAAGCGTATTCACAAACGAAAAGTAAATGCCACACGAGATGAAAGGGAATAAAATAAACCCCTCACAAAATATCTCATACCTAACGCAGGAGGAAGTGGGGAACTTGTTAAAGAAGATTAAAATCGATAAATCGCCAGGCCTAGATGGAATACACCCAGGGATACTAAGGGAACTAAGTGATAAGATAGCTAGGCCACTATATCTAATATTTCTGGATACTATCAAGACCGGGGTTGTACCATTGGATTGGCGCATTGCCAACGTGGTTCCAATTTACAAAAAGGGGACCAAAATCGAGCCTGGTAACTACAGGCCGGTAAGTCTCACTTCAGTAACGGAAAAAATATTTGAGGGGTTTCTGAGAGACGCCATTGAAGAGCACCTCAAGGAGAACAACGGAATAACTCCTCACCAGCATGGATTCAGGAAGGGTCGATCATGTCAGACAAACCTGATTAGCTTCTATGATGAAGTAAGTTCTAGGCTGGACCTGAGAGAGTCTATTGATCTCGTATATCTGGACTTCTCTAAAGCATTTGACACCGTGCCGCATAATAGGCTAATATACAAAATTAGACACCTCGGATTGGGTGAAAACGTGTGTAATTGGGTAAAGAATTGGCTCAATGATAGAAAGCAGAGGGTGGTAATAAATGGTTTGTACTCTGATTGGGCCACAGTTGCTAGCGGGGTGCCACAGGGTTCAGTATTAGGCCCCATTCTGTTCAATATATTTATCAACGACCTGATAGAGGGGCTGCATAGTAAAATATCAATATTTGCAGATGACACAAAATTATACAATATAATCAATGCAACGGAGGACAATGTATGGCTACAAACGGACCTAGATAAGCTGGGGGCTTGGGCAGAAAAATGGCAAATGAAGTTCAATGTTTAAAAATGTAAGGTTATGCACATAAACAGGAGAAACGGATGTCACCAATATACACTAAATAGGGTACTACTAGGGAAAAGTTATATGGAAAAAGACCTAGGGGTTCTAGTGGATTATAGACTAAACTGGAGTAACCAATGCCAGTCAGCTGCTGCAAAAGCTAATAAAGTCTTGGGGTGCATTAAAAGAGGTATAGGGGCGAAGGATGAGAACATTATCCTTCCACTTTATAAGGCACTTGTCAGGCCTCACATGGAATACTGCGCACAGTTCTGGTCACCGGTGCTCAGGAAAGATGTAACAGAACTGGAGGGGGTTCAAAGACGGGCAACTAAACTAATACATGGAATGACGGGACTGGAATACCCAGAGAGGCTATCAAAATTGGGATTATTTATTCTGGAAAAAAGACGGCTAAGGAGCGATCAAATAACTATGTATAAATACATGAGGGGACAATACAAGGATCTCTCCCATGATCTGTTTATACCCAGGACTGTGACGGTAACGAGAAGGCATCCGCTACGTCTAGAAGAAAGCAGGTTTCATCACCAACATAGAAAGGGGTTCTTTACTGTAAGAGCAGTTAGACTGTGGAACTCTGTGCCTGAGGTTGTGGTGATGGCAAAATCCATAGAGGAGTTTAAAAGGGGACTTGATGTCTTTCTGCAGCGGAAGGATATTACAGGATATAAATCTTAGGTTAATTGTTAAT